>NC_086322.1:96159903-96471153 GCF_036172605.1 Pelobates fuscus
CTCTTTCCAGGATGTTTACAGAAGAGGAACCAAAACCAAAAACCAAAAAAGAGACTGTTCTGCAAAATCATCACTTCTTGGAGAGTATCGCTCCCTTCTCAGAAGACATTCAAGCCTCTGCTTCATCCACCGGTCTTCCACTCTCTCCCGACAGATACCATTTATCACATGATAGAATTTCTGTTCCCGAACCTCTGAGTTCTCCATCAATTTCACATCTGGCCATAGTGGTCAAAGGAAAACACTTTATAACATCCAACTAGTCTTCTGGTGGCCATCCCGCAAACAGCATGTCATTGACTATGTTAGCTACTGTACAACCTGCAAAAGAGTCAGAATCACAACCACAAAAAGTTTAGGCTCCTACCGATGCCATCATTTCCCTGGAGTCATCTATTACCTGATTCTCAAGGATATAACATCCTCGTGGTTGTGGTTGATCGGTTAAACCAAAATGGCCCACTTCATTCTTCTAAATGGCATCCAATTTTTATGATATCTTTCGGTTACATGGCACACCGGACTCCATTCTCTCTGACAGGGGTACACAGTTCACATCTGGATTCTGGCAAAAGCCTTTTGTCAGCCCCTCAATACCTCAATGGACCTTTCCATCGCCTTCCACCCGCAATCCAACTGACAAACCGAGAGAACCAATCAAACATTGGAAACCTATCTCCATTGTTACACCATCCACATTCAATCTGACTGAAAGGACATTTTGACCACAGCTGAATTCGCTTACAACTCCAGGGGACATGCCTCAACCCATGTTTCCCCTTTTTTACTGAATTTGGATTACAGCCGTCTACACTTCCAGGACTATGCCCACTTACTCCTGTTCCCAACGCCACTACTCACTACTCCAATTGACCCATGGGCGATTGGAATTTCTAACCAACGAACAGGTGAATGAATTTCTGAATGGACCAATAGAGAGCAGAAGAAAGGAAGATGCCCATAGACGCACCAATGAACTTTAGGGACTAGACCTATTTAAGGGGACCCAAGGCCAGGAGGGATTAGGCTGTTTTTGGGAGCATCATTATTGTCAAATAGAAAGAAAGAGTATAGGCGCTCACTAAAAAAACCAAAAGGCAGCAGTGAACCTGCAGGACTTCCCAATGCCCGCTATATGGTGAACAGAAATGCGAAAATAAAAACAGTGTTAACCGCGCCAAAAATATTCAAATAATCATATCATACATACATATCGTTCTTGAGTGATACAGCATGTAGAAACCTTAAAACAGATAAGAGTAATAAAAATAATAGTGCAGTATGTTTAAAGATATTATGGGTGGTGTAGTTATAAACAGAATAAACTGTAGGTAAAAGGTAAACTCACACTTTGCAGAGCTGCTAAGAGCTCTGCTGTATAGCTCCTGGACGGTACAATCCCCGTCTTAGGATCTGAAGATATTGGGATGTCCAAACTCGGCAGTCATTGGTCGACGCCCGCGACCAAACAGGAAACAGGAAGAACAGCACCACATCTGATCGACATTGATGAATCAATACCCCCTATATAAACCGGGCGGAATGCCAAGGACACCCACACTTTTGATAAAGCCCAAACCCGGGCGAAACGCGTCAAAGGAAGGACTTAAAGCTATCTTACATGTTTTATATATTTTTTTTTATAATCATGTTTTTTTAATATATTTTGTGAAATAAATTGAAGCTTTTTACCCAAATCCTTTGGCTTCTACATATTTCCTGGTGCTGCTGGTTTCCGGTTACATCCACATATCCTTTGGTGGGGATCATACCACCACAAGCTATCATCACCAGAGCAAGTCATTGCTCTGGACACTGTAAGTAGGATACCTACATTTTCTTTTACAACTTTTGGTTTGTGATACTGTACCATTGGTTTGTGTATTTTGTTTTTTTCCCCCCCATATATATGACTGCCGAGTTTGGACATCCCAATATCTTCAGATCCTAAGACGGGGATTGTACCGTCCAGGCGCTATACAGCAGAGCTCTTAGCAGCTCTGCAAAGTTTGAGTTTACCTTTTATCTACAGTTTATTCTGTTTATAACTACACCACCCATAATATCTTTAAACATACTGCACTATTATTTTTATTACTCTTATCTGTTTTGAGGTTTCTACATGCTGTATCACTCAAGAACGATATGTATGTATGATATGATTATTTGAATATTTTTGGTGCGGTTTACCACTATCATTATTGTCAGGTGTTTTTTTTTTTACAATCTTTATTTTTTTGAATTGTGTATCACAGAAAGTATAACACTACATAAATAGTTAGTAGTGTACAACTTAAAGTATAACATTGCAACCATAGGTCAATTGCGAGGATGTGTACAGTGCCGTGGATCAACCCAGCCTAGCAAAGCTGGACCCTGAAATTAGGAAACGCTGCATTATAGCAGGCGGGGTGAAGGTTCTTTTACTGTACACAGAACCGCGGCATACTGTTTCACAACAAGGTTCAGTTTAAGTTGAAAAGAAAGGCTAGTCTTCACAGCAGGAGAAAAGACTATAAACAGTTTCAAATGCCTTTGGTTCAATCTGGTGATGCTATCTCTGTGTATACCTAAAATGTGACATAACACTGTATTAGAAAGGTGCTATAAATTTTAACTCTCACTCTAAGTGTGGACCTTGAGTGAGTGTTCTTATGTTCTTTCTTTGGGATCTCAGTAGTCGAATATGGAATACAAAAGCAGAGAGGGGAGACCAATAGTGCAAAACCGTAATGCGGAAAGGATCACGAACAACACAGACGTGGAGAAGTGCCAACTTACAATTTAAAGAGCTAAGCCCAGCTCTAGGTAAAACAGCATACAGTGGTATTTAGTACTCCCCACATGTAGGATATTGCTGGACAATTGGAGGTGTCTTCACAAGATTCTTTACACCATCCCAGACAGACGTCAGCATCAAGACAGACGTCAACGCCAACACCATCCCAGACAGACGTCAACGCGTTTCGCCAAACAGTAGGCTTTTTCAAGTGAAAAAAGACACTTGAAAAAGCCTACTGTTTGGCAAAACGGGTTGTGTATTTTTACTTTGTTTTTAATTTAAGTATTTTGTGACTACCACTTACCTTTGGTTAGTACATTTACTTTATATGTTGCTGTTTTATCCTGGCTGATTTTTTTTAAACAAGATCCAGTACTTCAAAAGAAATCCCTGGTGGGGATTATTCCACCCACGCTTGGTTCATAGAGCAGTGTGGCTGCTCTGAACACTGTAAGTACGTTTCATTTTTATTCCACTGTCATTTTATATATGGAAAACACTATGGGCCCTCTCTTGTGATTTTATTTTCATAAGACCGACACTGCAAGCATCATTAGAGGAATATCCTACACGTGGGGAGTTAAAATACCACTGTATGCTGTTTTACTCAGGTCATAGCTGGTCATAGCTCTTTAAATTGTAAGTTGGCACTCTTAGGACCTCAGTGTTGTCTGTTGTTGCAGTATTACCAAAGTTATTGCACCATTGGGTTGTTCCATCTTTTATATATTTTATATGCTGACGTCTGTCTGGGATGGTGTAAAGAATCTTGTGAAGACACCTCCAATTGTCCAGCAATATTCTACATGTGGGGAGTACTAAATACCACTGTATGCTGTTTTACCTAGAGCTGGGCTTAGCTCTTTAAATTGTAAGTTGGCACTTCTCCACGTCTGTGTTGTTCGTGATCCTTTCCGCATTACGGTTTTGCACTATTGGTCTCCCCTCTCTGCTTTTGTATTCCATATTCGACTACTGAGATCCCAAAGAAAGAACATAAGAACACTCACTCAAGGTCCACATTGTACCTAAAGACTTTTTCATCTCCCTTTATTTTATTTAGCGCACCCTGTATTTGTTGTCTTTTGTTCTCTCCATTCTTTGAAGGGTTTGAGGGTTACCCTTCCTTTCAGGTGTGCAGCTCTATCCCCCCTTGTGATCAGTACTGTAGCGCTGTTCCCCTCCCTTTCTATTTACTACACTCACTCTAAGTGTACCTGTCTTAACTGGTACAACGTAATACTGAATATTTCAGCATACTGTACAACCCGTGGGCTTTAGACTTGGTGATAGTGTCGTACGCTGGTCAAGTGACTCCGGGAGTTCTATTATTTTGATAATGGTACCTCAAGTCATTAATGCCACATGTAAAGGCAGTAGTGATTATGGTCACAGTGGGGTCGTGGTGGTTGACAGTCCGGGTTGGGGGAGGAGGAAAGAGGGCATGATGCTGTAGTATGGGGATAGCAAAGAGGAGGTGAGAGGACCAAAGGCGAGATAGGGAGATGTAGGGGAAAAGAAAAAATGGGGGAGGGGTTGTGCAGGATAAGTAAGTTAAGAACTTGCGACGTTCGTGGCCGTGTATATAAAGGGGTTGTCACTGTTGAAATAGAGAGACTACGAAAGGCACAGGACCTATTGTTTTATTGTCATTTTATCTTTTATTGCTAATATTTTTATTTTTATTTTTTTATATTTAAATTTTTATTGTTTTTCAAATATAAACACATGTCTTTACCTTGTGGAAATAACATCGGTAGAGAGACATACAGTTTCGATGATATAGGCAAAAATTGACGTTCCCAACGCCCAGAGGGTAAAACTTTTGACAATATCAAGACTTTTGTTAACATAGAACAGGTTTGTCTCAACAATATAGAAAATTAGAGCGTCAATGGAGTGAAATGAGTTTGTGGTATAAAAAGCAACAGTTGGTGTTATGAGACAATAGTTACACTGTGGATATTACCTTGAAAGAGATATACATAAAGTAACGTTGATACATGAATGCTACGGTTACAATTCCAGCGAGAGGTGGGTGATGTGGCATGAAGGGTCTCAACTTCCTCTTGCCTAATATTGCTAATATTTTATCTGGAAGGATACATTGAGATTTATCTTGTTTTCAAATATTTCCTGGGCCCACAAACACTGCATTGTTACAATAGGTTACATTATAATATTACAAATAAAACAGGTGCATTCTGTATCGAGGTATGTTGCCATAGATCTCTTAAAAGATTTTAGATTGACTGAAGATTTGAGTGTGAGATTATTACATAATTGCAGTGCTCTGGAGGAAGATGAGGATCAAGCCACTTTATGCTACATAAAGTGCTGGTACTGGATCGGAGGTTATAGGAGGTGGGAACAGCTGGAAGGGGCATTCTATTCAGGTAGGGTGGGAGCTTCCCAGCAAAGCTGTTATGCACAAGGCTGGAAAGATGAAGAGTGCGTTGGGATTCCAGCGATAGCCAGTTTAGCTCATTTAACATGTCCCAATTGTGTGTCAAGTAATTACATTCTAGTACAAAACGGCAGAATGAATTATGCAACGTATAAAGTTTATGAATGTGGATTTGCAATGCAGGTACATAATCTACATCCCCATAATCAATGACCAGCATTAGCATTGCACTATCTGTTTCCTTGCTGTAGGGCTTAGGCAGTATTTGTTTATGTACAGGGCACCTGGATAAAGTTTTAAAGAGAGTTTTTCAATGTGAAGGCCAAAGGATATATTGGGGTTAGCAACATACCTAGATATTTTGAAAGAACAGACTGTGGTCAGTGTGCAATTTGAATTTGTTCTGATACATAGTTGGGGATTTTGTAGTTTATGTAATTTACGTGCAGTTACAAATATCATTGTGACAGTTTTGTCAGTGTTTAGGAAGAGTTTGTTATCTGCAATCCACTCTTCTACCTCTGCAAACTGGTCTTGAAACACAGCCTCAAGCCGCGGTAGCTTGGGTTTACTAGCATAGATTACAGCGTTGTCTGCATACATGTGTACAGTTGAGGCTTTGCAGACATTAGGCAGATCATGTATAAATAATGTGTACAGTAGGGGGCTGAGTATTTCTCCTGCTGCATTCTGGACTTGTTCCACTTAAACCCTACAAATCTTTACAGCTATAAGTATATTACTATCCAATGAGTTCCAAGCCAGTCCTATAGCTTGCTTCCAATGTTATTAGTCAATATTAAGAATAAATTATTATTATTAATAACAGCTGGTGGATATTTGCAGCCCTTAAATACCCATGGGATTCCATAGTTTGGAAATAGTTGCTTCTTGCGGATTACCAACTTCCCAAGCCACTGTAAACAAACCATTATATTGACTTACGCACCTACCAATACTTGATTCTATGGCCAACCCTAACCCCAACATGTTCTATGAATCACTTGAAGAGACAAAATCAAAACCGGGGCTTTTTAGGACCCCACTCAGCGCTCCAAGCCAGATCAGGCCCCCAGCAAAACTGTTGTGCATAGTCATTATCAATACAAAGATGCAGCATGACTATAATGCAGCCTGGATATAATCTGTACCTTTCAAAGCCAGCTAGATTTAAAATAATCCTGTATAGCATTGAGAAAGACAATAGGCATAGTGTCCATGTAGAACAGAAAACACTGGTATATCATTTCATTGGGAATTGTTGAAATTCACTAATTGAGGTGAAGATGGCTGAGAATTTTGTCAAGAGTAAAAAAAAAACACACTTCTTTGAAGTTCTTCTCATCTTGGTTGTTGGTCATCAACATTTACAATCCACATTACATTATGTCAAAATGGTTTAATATATGCACAAAACAAATAGACGTCCTTAACGTTGCCATTAATTCTGTCCTGTGAAACATAATCTTATGACCAGCAGAGATATGTAATTAAACTCCAAGCAGGACTTTCACTAGTCAAATCTGATAAGTGGACCTGCTGGATAAGATGACAGTGTTTCATGAATGGAGCTGTGTTGTGTTGTCCCCTTTATAAAATTATAAACCGCTACAGAATAATTTTAGAAATATTAATGCGTATGTTGTACAAATATTAATATAGTTGAAGGAAGAAGTATAAATTCCAATTCAATATGAGTTTACTTGTACCCATCACGTAACCATACAGTTTCTTATTTGAGAAATATTTTTGTTATCGTTTTGCCTAAAAAATAAGTAATTTTTCTGAACTATTGGTTGATGAAAATGAATGTTTAAAAATACTTTTTTTTGTTTTGTTTCAGGAATAATTTCATATACAGAATACTTATTTCTTCTGTGTATTCTGACAAGTAAGTATTTTCTACTTTTATAATTTGTCTCCTCACGCCTCACTGTATGATGAGGAAGTAATTTTGAATGGAGAACCCTCAGAAACATATTTGTATTCCATGCCCTAGAGACCCTAGAAAACCTGAGACCCATAACAAAACTATTTTTGATTGTCTCCTACATACATACTCCCAAGCAAATACAGATACATACTCACAGACAGACACAAAGAAATACACATTCACAGACACCCACAGATATGCACTACCAGACACACAGATACACACTGCCAGGCACAAAGATAAACACTGCCAGACACAAATTACCACACACTTTTAGACACACAGATATGCAATGCTAGACATATACACACAGACATGCACAAACAGGCACAGATATACTGACAATGACGCACACTCCAGCACACACAAAGATACACTGCCGAACACACATAATTGCACTTTCTTTTTTTCAGACATAGAATTATCTCAAATTAAATTTTAACATTTGAGGCAGATAACAGAATCTGCATTTAATGTGCTTTTAGTAAGTAGACACATTTTGATTTTGATGGGGATGACAGCAGAGATATATGAATTGATTGTGGTGTATATGCTTTAGTTTCTTTGTTTCTGATGTCTGATGTAAGCCCCTTGCTTTTCTTTGGCAGACTTCTTTATTTCTAATTTTTTTTTGTTTGTCCCTAAACACACATGCATGTTCATTTTGAAATCTATGGACAGGATTTTTTCAAATATTGAAAAATTAGACAATGGCCAACACTTCACCTTTTAAATCTGTTTATATCAGAGATAGAGAAGCCTGTCTAAGATGATGGACGCATGCTAAGTGATCTGCACATGCAAACACTTGAGACATGTGCATACAAATATTGTTCTAGTCTTAGCTAAATTTACCAGACCTCTAAATGCAATGGGGCACTCGTTTAAGAAGCCTGGGAAGCAAAAACAGTTAGATCTAAAGATACTGATAGGGTCAGACCAGGGGGTCACTATACAAGGTGAATCTTCCACTATTAAGACAAGCCTCTGTTTTGAATGAATCCTTCACTGCAAATATTTAGGAATACCAAGCTAAACAGTCTATACAGCTTCAATTTTCTGGAATATAGTACTATCAGCATAATGATACGTTCTAGCAATCAAAGACCGTTGTAATCTGCAACATATTACTCGCAATCATTCATTTTGCACTACCTAATGTACTTCAATGAGATGCATCACTATCACCTGTACCACTTGGACACAAAATTAATTTGTGAAAGACTCTCCCACTAGCTGATTGTAAAGAATGGCCAACAATGGACTTACTTCCATACTTGTCATGAACCAACAGCTAGTAGATGTATGCAGCTGCAAAATACCCGCATTCATGAGTCTGTCGTCTGTACACAACTCACGCTTCCATTGATAACTCGTCTGGTAACAAATATGTGTCTGTTAGTCTACCCATAGTACAGCACTGCAGAATTTGTTGGCACTTTGTAAATAATAAAAATAATAATAATATCGACCACCTCTTAGCAGCCCCACCATGAGACTCTAAAAGGCTTGCTAAACACATGCACACGTAATTTTATAGGTATTTATTAACAACTGCACACACCACGCTTCTATAGTCTATTGTACTTTAAGGAACAATCCATATCCCTAAATCACTTCTTATTTTATAAAAGTGACAATTTTTGTGCTCTCACTTTATAAAATTAATTAATGAGGAGATATAAAAACATTATATATCATCGGCTCAATAATCAATTTTTAGACAAGAAATTTTGCAAGAAATGATCGCACCCTTATCATTCATTTTATATTTATAACTACATTGATTTCTTTAAAACTTTATTTATTTTTAATCACATTTTGCTTCTACAATTTCACAGAACCTCACGCGGGCTTTAAAATAGCATTCAACATGTTTGATACAGATGGGAATCAGATGGTGGACAGAGAGGAGTTCTTGGTGGTAAGTGTTGGATTGGCACTGTGATGGATCCTGAACTATTTGGTGTTTTTTTTTTACACTACAAGAGATATTTCCTACAATAGGTTAAATACAAATGCATGTAGTGTTTATGTGCTTTAATGCAATCCTGTTCCTATTTGCAAAACAAAAATCAAAACAAGGTGTGGATTTCTGCCACTATAGACAAATTTTCAATCTGAGGCCCCCTCATGAGTCCCGCAAAGTACATCTTACCACTCACGTTTTTTACCCGTCTTTTCTACTCATTATCATGTAGCTGTGTCTTGGAACTATTTGGAACTATAGCTCTCAGCTGGGCAAAACATATTAAAGACGCCGAGTAGATGTTATAAAATATGCAGAGAGCAAATATTTTCTACTAATAGTTATTTTTTAATCATCTGCACTAAGCATATATGGACAAGAGAATTGTGTGTTTGGGTGATTATTAGAGAGACATCTACATTTAGTCCCTTCGGCTATTCCATCACAAATCTTTCATAGCAGATTTTACTGGGTGCTGAGCGTAATAGTTTATGTTGTCTGAAGAACAGTGAGTGGTTGCTTGTGGTATGTAAATAAATGAATGGTTCAGGAGTCTGGTGGGTATTTCTTGTATTTTACATGGAGCAAAAGAATGGGATCTCTGGGTTTAATGCATTTTTAGGAAAGGAATTGCTCTTCTCACTGTCACTAATGCAACTCTGGTACATTAAAACCCAAACAAAAAACAACAATGGGCACGTCTGAGTGAAACTAAATTAGCTACAGCTAAATCATGCCACAGTGACCAAGTGCTGTCATTGATGTCTATGTGTAATACAAGAAGTTTCAAAAGTTCAAGGAAAGACAGACACAAAAAGAACAAAAAAGACATGTAGCAAAAGCACCAGAGATGGAAGCTGACATCCCAAAAACGTTCTGTGTTAGTTAATGAACTCTGCAAAAGAAAAATAAAAGGATCATTTGTTTGGGATTGATGACTATGAAAGTTTTGTGGAATGTGAAAAAGAAACATCCTTGATGGCTTCAAGGAAGACAGAAATTCAGAAAAAAAAGAAGTGACTTCACAAGACGATGGTGTAAGTGTAAGTACGAGGTGATCAAATTCCAGTGTGTTTAGACATTTGGAAAAATTTTAATGGACAATCAGCTATAACACTAAACCAACAGTATGTCATTGTTGAGTTCATTGTTTAGGGACAGTCCCTCATATCAGTTGCAAATAACGTCAGGAACTGTACTGAGGACAAAACCAAAAATTACTGTTTGTACATTCAGGTGCCCACTGGTACACTATTTTTCAGTGGATCCCTAGATACATCATATACACAGTGTATCAGAAATAACTGAATTAGTGAGAATTCGTGACTTGTTACTCTACTATTTAATTAAATACCATCCAATCTGACCTTTCTAATCTCTGTAACCCAGTACCTGAAACAACAAACAAATCGCACTCAATCTGCATCTTTCCTGTTAAAATATTTTGTTGCTATAAATTGGGGATCTGATTGTTTTAGCATTTCTGACTCTGTTTTTGGCTCAATAATAATAATGATTATAATGGGGGATTGATAAAGGTCTAAAATGTATAATCCTAGTACCTTTTAATCAATTGCTTAATTAGCTTAAGAGTTTAGAATTGTAAAGTGTTTGCTGAAACATGCCATTTTGTACAGTGCATTTAGTGTGTATAGGAAAACCAACTACAATCTAAAGAAGTGTGCGTGTCCATAGAAATCATAATCTTTGCGTTCACAGTTTAATATAAAGCACATGGAATCACTGATGGTGCCTACAGGTGTCACTTTAAATGTAGGCAATGTGGATTCTTTGGTTATACGTATGGCACATATACATTTATATTGTGTGAAATCATGCAAGTCAGTGAGATAGTTCTAAAATACCCATACAAATGCTGGAGTTTTGGAGTACCACAGTGTTAATACTAACGGAACTTACAGAATGTTAACAGTTAACCCCTTCACATTGACACTCGTGTATACACGTTTTGCAGAGTATGCATTCATACCCTTCAATTCTTTATACACAATTTGCATAATTGCACATTAAATTTGTTTATTGCTAATTAATTTCATCTGCAAATTATGCCTATAACAACCTCTGAACACAGAGAGACTAACTCGGTGTCAGCTCTCTTAGCAAAACTTTGGCAGGGGAGTGGTGAGCAGTGGACAGAACAGCAACCTGCCTGACCTATGTGTCTGAGCTGCTGCTGTCCAGGGAAGGTACCTAGGGGAAGATCCCAGCAGTTCCATCTCCCCTGCCTGCCTGACTGTACTCACAGGAAGCACAGAGGGAGATGTAACATGATATTACATGGTTCCTGCGCCATGTGAAACACAGTGGGGGAGCAGACAGGCAGACACTGCAGAGGCAGAACCACCCTCACACACAGCAATCGGATGGTGGCTGAAGGGGAGATGAGAGCTCCCCTACAAACAAAATGAGCAGCAAGGTGTGGAGAGGCTGAAAAGGGAAATACAGCCTCCCCACTTACAATCTACCCACCAACATCCCCCTCCCCCACAGACAGTCTCCTTGTCATATTACCCCCAAACAAAGATTTAGTCAACATGTCACATCATCCACTTCCACTAAATACACAGTCAGTCACCCTGTCACATCACCCCCCACCCCCATACACAGTCAGTTACCCTGTCATATCACCCCCTCACCCGGACATACAGACAGTCATCACTTATTCCTCAGACAAAACCACATTGCCAAAGTCACCCTATCAAACTCACTCTGTGACAACCACTCTGCTATGGTCACACTCATAAACACACAGACTCCCTTGGGCTCATGTACCACCCCACAGGCAGTAACCCTCATACTCACACAACCATCCAACACACAGCACAGCCCCACCATAAAAAATGCACACAGAAAGACCACAAGAAGCACCCACCCATACATACAACAAGCAGCTCCCTCCACACATACACTCAAGGACATAGAGATACATGTGGATTCCCAGATACAGAGATACACAGACACACAGAGACACACGTATGCATTGCAGGCACATTTATGGATACCAATACCCACAGATATACACTCATAGATGCACAAGGTTACTCACTGCCACTCTCAGGCACATACATGCCTTCAATGGTGAGGGTAATGTGGCAAAATATACAATATACAGAGGGATATATTTTATATTTATATATATATATAGGAAAAAGAGAAATGCCGTCACTCCTGGATTTAAGAACAATAATATATTGTCACAAGTCAACGTTTCAATTCCTAGCTTGGAACTTTCATCAGGACACAAAAAAAATGATCATACAAATGACTGGATTTATACAGAACAAACAAGTAAATTAATTACTCACCACCCTCAGCTGCTCATCAAGTGGGTTGTTCTGGCTGCTCCAGAGCTCGGGCGCCTAACAGAATCACCTGAGTGATTCCCCACACGTCATAGGCTTTGTGGCTTACAAACTCACTTGCCCGTGTGTTCTCAACTATGTTGGGAAAACTGAAACCACACTATGTGAGAGAATCAGTGGACACAGGTCAAGTATCTGGCTCGCCCATAGAGATGGCAAGTCGGACAAACCTGTGGCCAGACATTTTCTGTAAAATCAACACCATCTCTCGACACTTTGATGTGTGGTGATTGACCATTTTCCAGTACCCGCAAGAGGGGGTAACAGGGGGCTAAATTATTGTTGCAGCGGGAAACTATTTGGATCCTTGAACTTAACCCCTTAAGGACCAAACTTCTGGAATAAAAGGGAATCATGACATGGCACACATGTCATGTGTCCTTAAGGGGTTAAAGGGACACTCCAGGCACCCAGACCACTTCTGCTCATTGGAGTGGTCTGGGTGCCAACTCCCACTACCCTTAACCCTGCAAGTGTAATTATTGCAGTTTTTTTTTAAACTGCAATAATTACCTTGCAGGGTTAAGTCCTCCCCTAGTGGCTGTCTATTAGACAGCCACTACAGGGAACTTCCTGCTCTTTAGCACAGGTTTTCTGTGCTAGAGCGTCGCTGGACGTCCTCACGCTGTGTGAGGACCTCCAGCGTCGCTCTATTCCCCATAGGGAAGCATTGAAATTCATTTTCAATGCTTTCCTATGGGGTGCGCTAATGCGCATGCGCGGCATCGCCGCGCAGGCGCATTAGGTCTCCTCGGCTGGCGGGCGGGATCAGTCTCGCCCACCGGCCGACGTAAGCAGAAGGAGGAGCGGCGGGGGAGGAGGAAGCAGCGACGTGGGACATGTCGCTGCCTCTGGTAAGTCACTGAAGGGGTTTTCACCCCTTCAGCAACTGGGGATTGGGGGGTGGGAGGGAGAGGGACCCTCCAGTGCCAGGAAAACGGATCGTTTTCCTGGCACTGGAGTTTCCCTTTAACACGCTATCTCCAAAGGGACTGAATGAAAAGTGCTCCTTTACACCATTCCTTTAATATATAACTATGTGTTAGTACTTATCTTCTTTGAATCCCGAAATAATTGTGTATATATAGTTATAGTTGTTTTATTACAAAATTTGTATTTTACGTGTATGCCTTTTTTTTAAATATATATTTGGATCTGCTTTTGCTGACCTCATAATTCTCCTACCACCACTACTATATGGCTCACTTGAAGGTGATAGCATGTTATTTACCCCTGACTGCAGTACCCCGTAGGATATTTACTGTCAATTTCTTTCACATTGTCTTTAAGTAGCACTTTTTTAGAAAGGAGGGTGTTTTACAAAAAATAAATGTACGTACATTTTTCTTTTTATTTCTACTTAATGCAGGTTTATAAGGTTTTTAACTTTATAAAGTTTAATGAGAAAACAATAAAGTAAATTGAAATTACCTTTACTAGTGATTAATGAGATCCTTGAGGTTGATGCTGCGAGACTAAATATTTGATATCTGGTTCGATTTTCGTAAGGAACAAACAAAGGTCTCTTTCAGTGATATTCAGACGACTTCTCTGTTTGCGCATAATAGGATTTCTCATTTGTGCGTCAGCTCATCTCCTCTCCCTCCTCAATTCCCCTCCCCACCTTTTTTTCCCCTTTTTTCTATTTTTTAACCTTCCTTGTAGCAATACCCAGTAGGAAGGCTGAGCTAGGTAGCCCACTTACTATATAGCCCACTATAACAGACAGACACACGTACAAGACACACGTACAAGACACACATACAGACACACATACACATACATACACACACACACACACACGACACATACATACACACACACACATACAGACACACATACATATACACACACACATACAGACACACATACAGACACACATACAGACACACATACACAAATACAGACACATACATACACACACACGACACATACATACACACACACACGACACATACATACACACACACACGACACACATACAGACACACATACACAAATACAGACACATAGATACACACACACGACACATACATACACACACACACACGACACATACAGACACACACACACATACAGACACACACAAAACATACAGACACACACACGACACACATACATACACACACACACATACATACATACACACACACATACACAAGACACACACGACACATACAGGAACACAGACAGACACACATACACACAAGACACATACATACAGACACACACAAGACACACATACCAACAGACAGTCCCACATACATACACACACACAAGACACACATATATACAGACACACACACACAAGACATACATACAAAGACACACACACACATTATATTTAAGTCACCCTCCTGTTTCCTACCTTTAAGGTGCAGGAGGGTGACTTTCCCTGGGGTCCAGTGGTGGCTCAGGTGGATGGGAGTCAGAGTTCCCACTCTGACTCCCTGGTCTTCCTCCCGCGCGGCTCTCAGGGTTAGCTGGGAGGAGTGACGTGCAGTCACTTCCTCCCAGCTCTGCGATGTCATCACAGGGGGCCCGGTCGCGCTGTTAAAGCGCCCAGCGCTGACCGGGCCCCCTCACTATCCACATCCATCGGGTGGCCCTGACAGCATGCGGCCCCGGCGGTTTGCCGCGCGGGCCGGGGCCGCAAATTGTCACGGCGGTACCCAGTCGCAGGTGTACCGCCGGCTCGCACCCGCCCGCCCGTCCACCCGGTCGTCAAAACCTGGAAATCCCTACCGCCCACCTGAAATCCTAAAACGCCCACTAGTGGGCGGTAGGGACCAGGTTGACGACCCATGATATAAATACACTATTGATAGACTCTCTTTGGTGGAGTGGCACTGTCACTTTAGATTTTGCACTTCATTCACGTTACTATTTATATGCACATATTATATAGTTATTAAGATTGAACTCTTGCACCTATAGCTCACTGTCTAAAGATTCTAATTTATGAAACGTATTCCTGTACTGTCACTTTAGGATTCTGAATTTAATTCACATCATTAC
Source organism: Pelobates fuscus (assembly GCF_036172605.1). Taxonomy (NCBI): domain Eukaryota; kingdom Metazoa; phylum Chordata; class Amphibia; order Anura; family Pelobatidae; genus Pelobates; species Pelobates fuscus. The sequence continues at coordinate 96,175,396 of NC_086322.1, forward strand.
TGTCACTTTAAGACTTGGGACTTTATTCACTATACTGCTCATACTTATATGTATTTTCATATTTCCATGTACCTAATGTTTATTGGTATTGGGCCTCAATATGTAGGTAAGGGGTAATTATTAATTTATGTTTAGAGGGTTTATATATTATATACTTGATGGGTGTTCAATCAATCTTTAGTATTGATAATGCCAGCTTATAGACATTCACTAAATAATACTGTTCTATAGTGATGTCGCGAACATAAAATTTTCCGTTCGCGAACGGCGAACGCGAACTTCCGCAAATGTTCGCGAATGGGCGAACCCGGCGAACCGCCATAAACTTCTTTAGACAGGCGAATTTTAAAACCCACAGGGACTCTTTCTGGCCACAACAGTGATGGAAAAGTTGTTTCAAGGGGATTAACACCTGGACTGTGGCATGCCAGAGGGGGATCCATGGCAAAACTCCCATGGAAAATTACATAGTTGATGCAGAGTCTGGTTTTAATCCATAAAGGGCATAAATCACCTAACATTCCTAAATTGTTGTATCGATCAGGTAGTGTAAGGGGTACGCCCGCTTCACAGTGACAGACCAAACTCCCCGTTTAACGCACCGCAAACAACCGCAAACAGTCCATTTGCACAACCGCAAACTCCCCATTTGCACAAGGTTGGATACCAAGCTAGCCATGTCCCGTTCCTTGTCCTCACTGATGTCATTGAAGGTCTCTTCCTCCACCCAGCCACGTACAACACCAAGGGTCCCCGAAAGGTGACAACAAGCAGCCTGTATTTTTTTTTAAATGTACACTACTGTTACACCAGATATGAGTTGCATTGGTGTGACACTGTGCCCTGGCAGGCCCTGAAATGCACACGTGTGAAGGAAACTGACTGCTATTATATTACAGTCAAAAAAATGTTTTATTTATTTTTTTTAAATGCAAGCTATTGTGCCCCCAAAACGTTCGTGTGTGGGGGTGCTGGAATGACGTGGGCCAATGGGAGCCTGAATCAACTTTTGGCTCCCACTGCCCCTTTAAGAGCGAGCTTGTGACTCGAGCCGTGCTCCTAGTGCCAGGCGGGCCACGTGACCGATCACTGCAGTCAGTGCACGCGGCTAAGTCAGAAGAGGAGATCAAGCCGCGTGCGGCTCGTGTGGAGGCAGGAGTGATCCAGCCACACGTGGCTCAAGCTTAGGAGCCAGGTCGGTCCCAGGATAAGGTAAATACAGCCACAACCACTTATCCCAATCACACACCTTTCCTAACGTCCTATCCCATTAAAAGCATATTACCGCGTTTTAAATAAAACAGATAGACCCCCTACTTCATCCAGGTTACCGATCAATGGTTCGATATTCTGAGCCCTCTCTGATTTACTGTACACGATTATTCGATATTCCCACAAATTTTATATAGCATTTTATGTTTGTTTGAGACCACCTTAAAAATATTGGATATCGCTAAAAATCATGATCACTATATACTTTCTCTACAAACCTCTAAAACGAACCAAACTACTCATCCATCCGCTATACCACTTTATCCCACCTAGAACTAGTGCGCAGTTAAAATACTTGACTCTTACTTACCCATACTGAGTCATGCCACACACATTTCACCACTACTCTCACAGAATCCCTCTGACTACGGCTAAATTCATCTTCTACATCAGAACACTACTCCTAAGATTGGGTTGTATCCATGTCTCGGGTCTTTCATTTAGAATAGGGGCAGCTTCGGTCTCCTTCAACACTGACACTCCAGTGGATATTATTAAAAGATTGGGCAGATGGAAATCCTCAGTCTACAACCGATATATTCCTCATCCCGAGAAAGAAATGAGGAAAGCTTTTAAAAGTTTGGCTTTGTAAATTTGATGCAATAAGTGTGTTTTTTTTAACCCCTTAAGAACACATGACATGTGTGACATGTCATGATTCCCTTTTATTCCAGAAGTTTGGTCCTTAAGGGGTTAATACCTTTTCACCCTCTTTGCATGAACCTGATTTACATATATTACTAATATGTTTCTGAACATATATATTATATTATTCACTCACTCACTCACTCTCTGGGCCGGCCTAAGACATCATGCTGCCTAGGTCCAACGATAAATGACTATGGGGGATAATGTATAATAAACACAGGTTACTAGCTATGGGGGGGGATAATGTATAATAAACACAGGTTACTGGCTATGGGGGGGATAATGTATAATATACACAGGTTACTGGCTATGGGAGGGATAATGTATAATAAACACAGGTTACTGGCTATGGGAGGATAATGTATAATAAACACAGGTTACTGGCTATGGGGGGGATAATGTATAATAAGCACGGGTCACTGGCTATGGGAGGATAATGTATAATAAACACAGGTTACTGGCTAATGGAGGGATAATGTATAATAAACACAGGTTACTGGCTATGGGAGGGATAATGTATAATAAACACAGGTTACTGGCTATGGGGGGATAATGTATAATAAACACAGGTTACTGGTTGTGGGGGGGATAATGTATAATAAACACAGGTTACTGGTTGTGGGGGATAATGTATAATAAACACAGGTTACTGGCTATGGGAGGATAATGTATAATAAACACAGGTTACTGGCTATGGGGGATAATGTATAATAAACACAGGTTACTGGTTATGGGGGGATAATGTATAATAAACACAGGTTACGGGCTATGGGGGGATAATGTATAATAAACACAGGTTACTGGCTATGGAGGATAATGTATAATAAACACAAAAAAATAAATTAATTAAAAAAAAAGAATGCAGCTTCAGAAATTAATCTAAATTATATGCTGTCTAGGAGGTGGGAGGGTCTGGGAGGGAGGGTCTGCTGCTGATTGGCTGGAATGTGTCTGCTGACTGTGAGGTACAAGGTCAAAGTTTACTCAATGATGACGAATAGGGGGCAGACCGAACATCGCATATGTTCGCCATCCGAGGCGAACGCGAACACGCTATGTTCGCCAGGAACTATTCGCCAGCAAACCGTTCGGGACATCACTACTGTTCTATTTAGAGCCTATTTGGTTTACAAGAGCCTTTTGTTTATATACGTAGGTGTTTAGCCATTTGTGGATGTGTTTTATTGTCTCGTACAGTGGGATCGGCATACTCCTGTTGCTAAGGAGATGCATCCCGACACCCGTGTTAGATGGGCAGAGCCTCCAAAGTAATCCACGTGCCGTCAGCAGTCCTATGGGCAGCCAAAACGCTATTGGCAGTTGCAACGTAGTGACGCCGTATATACTCTGTGAGGAGGCGGACCATGCTTATGATGTGTGTGGAATCACTCAGGTGATTCTGTTATGCACTCGAGCTCCGGAGCAGCCGGACCAACCCACTTGACGAGAAGTTGAGGGTGGTGAGCAATTAATTTACTTGTTTGTTCTGTATAAAAGCCAGTCATTTGTGTGATCATTTTTTTTGTGTCCTGATGAAAGTTCCAAGCTAGGAACTGAAACGTTGACTTGTGACAAAAAATATTATTGTTCTTAAATCCAGGAGTGCCAGCATTTCTCTATTTCCTACATAAAAGCTTGCCTTGGCACCCGATATAATTTTTTCTGGAGGTAGGAGTGTAAAAGTTTGGATTGTTATATATATGTGTATATATATATATATTTGTGTACGGGATTATGGAAAGGGGCGTACATTCCCAATAGGTTTAGTTTTAACAAATAATAGTCGGTTGAGGTGTGCCGAAAAAAAGCAAAAAAGAGGGCCCGCCTGGTTATGGTGAACTGATAAGAGGGTGTGGTGGGAGGGGAACTTCCGGATCGACGAAGAGAGGTGAGTGGGGACTAGTTGGCTTATATAGGGCTATAAATCCCTCCCACAATTTCAGGCATAAGCCTTCTATTTGTGTACGGGATTATGGAAAGGGGCGTACATTCCCAATAGGTTTAGTTTTAACAAATAATAGTCGGTTGAGGTGTGCCGAAACCGACGAGAGGCTAGGCCTGCAAAAAAGAGGCCAAAAAGTATGTAACGATTATGTCTTTATTAACATCACAATGGTAACATTATTTAGTCATTCTGTGGAAAGCGAGTCTGATCTCTTCCTCTGGGTTTGGAATGTACCGGTTATACACTGCAGATTTCCAGCGTCCCATTCTTTTAATTATATGTGACGGGACATGGCTACTTGAAGCCGTGGTGGCTGCTCCGATGCGAAAAGAATGTCCTGAGAAGGAATTAGGATCGAGGCCAAGTCTAAGTAGTAATGCACGTATGTACAGCATAAAGTGTTTTGTAGTGAGTGGTTTTCCTCGTAGGGACAAAAGCGGCAGTTGTGGATTCCTATTCGGTTGACTTAACAATTTATCCAGCACCTGAACTGGGCAAAATTTAGAACCCGTGGGGAAATACTTAATCTCCACGGGGGGGCCTGTTTGATTAGTTTTTGTACGGGGAATTGTTAATATATAATAATCATTAATTTTGTACAAGTTTCTCTGTTTAAGGCAAGTGTCTGTGTCAGTTACCTTTTCTACTGAAAACTCCTTGGGCCGTAGGAAACCGAAAAAGGCCAAGTAAGCTGCGGATTTAATTATCAGATTAGTAGAATTTTCAAAGGGGTTTTTATCTAACAGCTTAGAGATTCTTTCGAAGATGTTACCATCTATTGGGAGTCTTACGAGGGTTTTATGGTTATTTAGTCTCTGTATACCCTTAAGAATGTTTTTAATTGAGTATGTGGACAAGAAAGGGGTCTTGTCTGGATAGAGAGTAAGCATGAAGTGTTGTATGCCTGTTAAGTATAGTTTGATGGTATTGTATGCGAGTTTTAATGAGATGTGGCAAAAAGTTGAAAATGCCACCATAGTTTCAACAGAAAATCGATTTATTATGTTGAAGTTGCGTACAAAGTTATTGAATATCTCAAATGCCCTATTGTATGCCTTTTTAGTGTTAGCTGATAACCTGACCTGAGCTAGAATTCTACTGTGGGCCAACAATAGATTTAAAGCATGACTAGATCTCTGAACTGCGGGGGAGTTTTGGGTTGTCTGTTCGCCGTAGGGGGAAGTCGGAAAAATTCCTGCAAATGGAAACGTGACATAGCGTCAGCTGCATTGTTGAACATACCGGGAACATGTATACAACAAATGAAAAACTGCAAGTTCGCCGCCAACCAAGTGAGCTTTCTTACCAAGTTCATTATAGACAGGGACTGAGATCGGCCTTTGTTAATTATATTGCAGGCTGCTAAGTTATCTGAATAACACCTAACTGCTTTGCCCCTCCAAACCTCACCCCAAATGTGTGCTGCTGCCACTATGGGAAAAATTTCGAACAACGCTGAGGTTTTGTCGAAGTTATCTAGTGAACTAGTCTCAGGTGGCCAACTATCATAAACCCATTCATCCCCAAATATTGCTGCATACCCAACTGAAGCGGCGGCGTCAGTCCAAACCACTGGAGAATCATCGGAGATGGGAGGAATGAATAACGACCTGCCGTTCCACGAGGATAAGAACAGTTCCCACATAGCTAGGTCAGCCCTTGCAGAACTGTCTAAACTGATCTTAGTGTCATCGTCAGGGAGGCCGTGGAGTAGCGAGAGCAACATGGAGATGAAAGATCTGCCTTGCGGGATAATACTCATGGCAAAGTTAAGAGAGCCCAAGAGAGACTGTAACTCTTTCCTGGTGCACGACCCGAGGTTGGTGCAGGTGTGAATGTAATCTAGAATCCTATCTACTTTGACCTGAGGGAGGCTGGCTTGCATGGTTTCCGAATTGATCGTGATACCTAAGAAGGTGATTTCAGTTTTAGGACCTTCTGTCTTATTAGAGGCTACCGGAACACCTAGTTCCTCGAATAAGGAGAGTGCCTTCTGCAGGCTGAGTGGTGTGCAGTAGTGAGGTTCGACGTACAGAAAGTCGTCGAGGTAGTGGATTACTACTGGGCACCTGCACTCGTTGAGTAAAAGCCAATTCAGGGTCTCCGCGAACATGTCGAAAAGTTTTGGGCTACTTTTGGAGCCAAAGGTCAGCCTGGTTGCAAAATATGCTTTCAAATTGCTACCCATTAAGCAGTCGCTCTGGCACCTTCACGGAGTTAAGAACAGTTCCCACATAGCTAGGTCAGCCCTTGCAGAACTGTCTAAACTGATCCGTGAAGGTGCCAGAGCGACTACTTAATGGGTAGCAATTTGAAAGCATTAGAGATGTCCGTTTTGCTTAACCAGGCTGCCTTACCGAGGTTAATGCTGGCCTGAATGGCATCGTCTATCCTAGCGTAATGTAGTGAGAATTCCTCCGATGGAATAAGGGAATTTAAACTTGGGGAGGTGGAAGAGTGCGGTGCCGAGAAGTCAATTATTAACCTCTTCTTGTCGTTAAATTTACCCGTGGCTATACCCAACGGACTTGTTCTCCAGGACGTGAAAGGAGGTGTGGTGAAAGGACCTATCATGAAGCCGCTACCCACCTCCTTATCGAGGAGATCCTTCAGAGAGGCTGGGTCAGACAACGCTGAATGCAGGTTGGGGCATTCTAGTGTGCCTGGAGGGAGTGCTACAAAACCTGTGTGAAAGCCTTTGGTGAAACCGGAGATGAGAAAGTCCGCCAAGTGTGAGGAAGGATGTGTAGTCAGGTAACGTTGCAAATTAGGTACGTTTATTGGTGTAATTGCCTTTTTTGGAAACAGTTTGTTCGGGCACATTGTTTTTGCGTGAGCCCTGAAACAGATTGAACAAACATGGAGCAATCTACAGGCGCTATAAGTACACCCCCCGTCATTAAAGTTATTGCATATTTGCACTTTCCCGAGAAAAACTATAGGTCTGCCTAATTTGTCTTTAATATCCCTCTGACCAGAGTAGTCTGAGTTAGCAAAACTAGTAGACGGAGCTACTGCGGTACTGGGACAAAAATTGGATGTGTGAGAAGCTGAAGCGCATATTGCACATGCTGGTGTCCTAAGCCCGGCGAAATGCCTACAAAATAATTCAGTGTCCAACTGACTCCAATCGGTGGGAGTGTTGAACTGTGCCAGTGATGCGGCTGATCTGGCTGAGAAAGACTTATGGTAGTCGTAGAACGCATAACCACCGTACTTGTAGGCAAGGTACACCAGCTTGTGCAAGTATAAGTCCAGCTCTTCCCTGCGGAGTGGAAAAGAAGAGCAAATTACGTCCCTATACAACCCAAAGGCTAACACGAACTCGGGAATATTGAGTTTTTTGTTGAGCCTAGGGTCTCTAGCTTTCATCACTACGGAGATATCTTCAAAAGTGTAAGACCTGTTCTCGATGATATCCTGTGATGCGATGAGGAGGGAAGCTAAATTAACATCTTTCCCTTCAAGTATGTCCCGTTTAAGGTTCTGAGGGATCAAATGCACCGGATTAATTATGCTAGATTTTTTGGCGGGAATAGTAGTGGGGTTACCTCCGGAGCCGGGCTCTGGTTGTACCAGCGGAACCGGGATTTCAGTAATGTTGGTCTGACCGGAGGCTTCCAGGGTATCCAACCTGTCGCTTATGTTGGCTACGGAAGCCACCAAAGAGGTCATCATGCCTCGCAGTTCTGCCAGACTACTCTGGATAGTACCGTCAGAACTAGGGCCTGGCAAAACCTCCGCATTTTGGGGATTAAGCAAACGGAAGAGTTCTGCTTTCCTGGCAGTAGCCGGGAAGGGAATGCTCCTTCTGTTCAGCTCGGCCGTGATCTTTGAAATGGTCCAGGATCTGTAGCTGGATGAGGCACCAGGCTCTCCTGGCTGGATGCTAGACCTGGACGGGACGCTTGCAATTGACTGTTCATCATCTTGCGCTGAAGCGGTGGACATGCTATGGGCATGAGAGAAAACGTAGCGTTAGAGGGAGAGAGAAGGGAAAGCTTAATTTATTGTTTATTTATTTAATTATTGATTTCGTTTTGTGAGCTGGTTGGCTAGCTAGTGCCACCGTGGCGAAGCAATTAGACTAGGTTGATGACAGGTGAGGCCCTACTAAGTGCCAAGCGGCTTGAGAGGCTCTATCTATGAGTTGGCGCGAGGGGATTTCGTGGCCACTGAGCGTAGTGGCGGGGCGTTGGCCTCTCGGTGAATTGTAAACATAAGACAGATTGGGGGTGACAGATGAGGCCCTCTCTATGCCACAATGCGAGGCGGCTAGCTATGATTTGGCCCGAGGGGCGTGGAACCTCCGAATTGAGGATGGGTGATGGCCTCGCGGGACCACTAACCTAAGGCGAAGAAGCCGGGGGACAACTACCGCTATTGGGCTCCTAAAACCCTGAAACCAGCCACAACTAAACGGGATGGAGAAAATAGCCACGAGACTGAACGTATTCGAATAGAAACGCTATCCTTACCTGAACGATTGAGTTAGCGACAAGTAGTAGCCCAGACGACCCACAGAGTCAAAATACACCCTGTTAGCTTGTACTGCAGATGCCCCGAATTGTAGAGAAGGACCCAGGCGACGTTTAGAAAATATAAAAATAGAAACAAATTTCAGGCTAGAAGCCCCCCCTCTTTTTTTTTTTAAATTAATTTATATGTAAGATGAGTGAGACTACCGATTCACACTAGAAACAAGTGAAGCATGCAACTTATAACGGCAGAATTACCCCCGGAAATATAAATGGAGAGAAAGCAGAGGAGACCCAAGAAGTCAGTAACCACGTGAAAATTTAAAGTCCATAAGGCCAGCCATTAGTAAAACCAATTTAAATGACCAAAAGCATTTATGTAAATTCATGGCAAACAAACCGTTCCCCATGCCTCCCTCACTTGTACCCCATACATATGAAAAAAAAAAACGTATCAACACAGGAGTGGAACAAAGAGCGATAAGAAAACAGTTCCTGAACCCAGTTAACGTAAAACTGCATTCAGCTATACAAAGCCATCAGGGGTAAAGAACTGTTCAGGTACACGTATATATGGCAAAAACACAATAATAGGTCGCGCTAAATACAGATAAATGTATAATAACAAAATAAAATAAATAGATAAAAAGATAAAATTAAACAAGATCACAAAAACAAAAAGAAGAGGACTAAAAATGTCAATATAAATCCACTTGCACACACTAACAGTGAAAAATGGGACAATAATAATGTATATATACATGATCTAACATTTACATATGCAAATGCGTTATTAATGAAATCGGGAAGGAAGCAGCCGAACCGGCATGTACACGTGAGGATGGAAAGGCATGCGTTTGAAACGAAACGAATGCGACGAATTGGGAAAGCGAGATGATTTGCGAATAGTGATCGTTAAGGGTGAGTAGAACATGAAAGAGTGATGCACGAACTGAAAAGACTTACGGTTTGACGAACGAAAGATTGCTAAGGCCGCGTGGGACAGCCAGGATACGGCGGGCAGCGTGTCGCACGTCGCGGAGGAATGACGTCAGGCGGAATGAAAGCGGGAACTTCCGGATCGACGAAGACAGGTGAGTGGGGACTAGTTGGCTTATATAGGGCTATAAATCCCTCCCACAATTTCAGGCATAAGCCTTCTATATATATATATATATAAATAATTGATTTTCTCATCCCTCCTAAGTGGTAAATACTCCCAGAGGTCTGGGCGTCTGAGTGTAGTGTTCTGCACAGTATCCAATCTGTTCCTAGAGCTGCACTCTTCTGGACAGTGATCTCAGATGTCCCACCTGGAATCTGTTGATGCCACTCCTCCAACTGAGTGACAGCCCGAGTGCTCCTATAACAACTGGGACTACTGATGCCTTCACTTTGCTCATTCTTTCAGCTCTTCTTTTAGTCCTCCGTTTTTGTGAATCTTATCTTATCATGTTTCTTCTTCCTGATGCTATAGTCACTGGGTATTGCCACATCCACCACTATTGCAGTCTTCCGTCCCTTGTCTCATTTCAACATTACTTTCCATGACACCAAAAAATCTTGGATGCTTGGATTCTGGATTCACTACGAAGCAAACCCCTTTTTAATCTAAAAAGTGAAAATGCAGAATGTGGTCATATGCATGGATTGTTTCAGAAACATGATTTTTATTTGCCTCTTGATTTTTGAGGAAATAAAAACGTGTTCTGCCACATGCTTCGCCAGTGTTTGTTTCTATAGAAATTAGGCAGCATTAATTGAACAGATAAACAATGGAAACTGATATACTTGAATTCAGTATAAATAAGCAAACTCCTAGGTAACAGACTAAACTGATAAGATATTTAAACATTTTGTGTAACATTGTTTCTCTGTTTGTATGGAATGTTTTCCCATTATCACTGTATTATAGTAAGGCAGTAGGGAAATATTTGCAAAAACATGCCTGGACTCAGTTAGGTAAAAAATTATGCATCCATGACTTAAAAATATATTAATTTATTTTGCACCAATAATCAGATTACTTTATGTAGTATAGTAATCACCCAGTCATTACTATGCATATTAAATACTGGATTGAGACCACGGATAACAATTAGCTGTCAGTGTAAAGGGTACACTGATGGTGGGGAGGGAAAAAATAAAAAGGGGGTAATAGGATCATGTGAATTGTACTGAGTGTGACCTCTGGGAAGAGAATCTGTTAGCTTCTGGATGGGATTTGGATTATTTAAAAAATAAGTTAGTGAATAGATAGGGTTTTGTGCCATGTAATGGAGTCCTTGGCATCTGCATACATGCCCTCAATATAGCTCCAGCCCTGGAAGTCTCACCTGTACAGTCAAGGATCATGTTAGGCATGTTTTACTTCTGATCCTTGTTGAAGCTAAATGCCCTTTTGTGTCATAGGCTCAGAAGTCGCTGTTTTACAGATGAGAGAATTCAGCTGGCAAATTCCATTCATTCCAAAAATTGTGATTCCTCTGTGACCACTTTTATCACTGTAGACATTGTTGAGATGTTGAGCTAAGTAATGCATTCTTAATTTAGAAATAACTGGTTAATAAAAATAAAGACCTACCTATTTAGATTGTCAGGATGGATTAAGGCCCAACCTGCAGAATGCAAGTGAACAACAAAATTATATTAAACCAGAATACTAAAGCATATTACCAGGCCCTAGAGTGGCTGGACGTAGCGTTATATAAAATAGTACAATACAGACAGAGATCACGGAGACAGAGAGTAATGTGGATGAGGAGACAAGCCAAAGGTCGAGAATAATAGACTAGAGAATAGATAAGATACAAGTCAGGGTCAGATAACAGATAAAAGTATGAAAAACGCACTCTCGGATAACCACAAAAAGGAAACCACAACAGGGCACAGTATAAGGGCAGTGATTAGCTGGTTGCAGTCATGTGACGCTGGAATGTGCGTGCATGACATCTAAGTGATGATCCATGCACGTTTGGCGGAGCTATGCTGATGCACAGTGTCCAGTGTCGATGGTGGGGGAGGACGCCAAGGGAGAACGCTGCTGCATAGGAGGCAGATAGTAGTTGTACTATGGGTAAGGTGATGTGCTGCATGTGAACGTGCAGAAGGGCGCCCACTGGGTGCCGTGACATAGATATGTGAAGAAACAAGACTTTGGACAAATATATTTAGTAAGGCTATGTTTTAGTGATAGGCAGAATATGCATATATTTACAGTTTGAATACCCTGGCAGAAATTGGGAAATTTTGACATTGATTTAGAAAATTTGACTGATCATGCAAAAAAATGTATTATATTGAATGATAGTGATCATATGAAGCCATTTATCACATAGTTGTTTAGCTCCTTTTAAAATCATAATAATAACAGAAATCACCCAAATGGCCATGATCAAAAGTTTACATACCCTTGAATGTTTGGCCTTGTTACAGACACACAAGGTGACACACACAGGTTAAAATGACAATTAAAGGTTAATTTCCCATACCTGTGGCTTTTTAAATAGCAATTAGTGTCAGTGTAAATAGTCAATGAGTTTGTTAGCTCTCACGTGCATGCACTGAGCAGGTTAAATACTGACCTGTGGGGAGCAGAAAAGAACTGTCAAAAGGCCTCCGTAACAAGGTAATGGAACTTTATAAAGATGGAAAAGGATATAAAGAGATATCCAAAGTCTTGAAAATGCCAGTCAGTACTGTTCAATCACTTATTAAGAAGTGGGAAATTCGGGGATCTCTTGATACCAAGCCAAGGTCAGATAAACCAAGAAGGATTTCAGCCACAAATGCCAGAAGAATTGCTCGGGATGCAAAGAAAAACCCACAGGTAACCTCAGGAGAAATACAGGTTTCTCGGGAAAAAGACGGTGTGGTTGTTTCAAGGATCACAATACGATGATACTTGAACAAAAATTAGCTTCATGGTTGCCGCATGCTCCTGAAGGAGCCTGCTAGCTAGCCTCCTGCCCCAGGACTATGGACCTCCCTGTTCTGGAGTTAAATCGCCCCAACCGCCATTAGTAGGGTGTCCCTGGTTCGGCACTTTCCCTTCATGCGAATGGAACCAAACGCTAGCTCTCTGGTGGCCATTCGCGGGAACCAAACCCATGAATAGTCCCAGCAGTACTTAGCCTCGACCGCTATGGAACTAATTTCGGCATGAGGACTTCATGGGTTCCGGTCACCTCAGTGGGACTTAGCCACAAATGTTATGGAACTGTTTTCGGCAGGAGGTGCCCGTGTAGTTCCCGGACAACTTGGTTCGCGGTTTTAAACCACTTTGAAATCCGCCAGGAGAGCGCTTTTTGGAGGGAAGGTGCCTGAGACTAAGGGGAACAAACACTACATAGGAGCCAGCCAGAGCACCCCATATTGCAGCCGCAGGAGCTCCTGAAAGTTGACCGGCAAAAGCACCAAATGCCTTGGAACCGTTTTGGGTATAGGACCATGTGTGCGACAGGTCAGAATTTCCACACGGCCATGATTAAACACATTAGTTTCTACCCTTCATCAATTCTAGGCTGATGTTTGGGGAATTGGGAGCTATAATCACTGCTTCACTGGGGATTTGGGAGAACTACAGTGGATATACTCAACCGGAGTAGAGGGGATCCGTTACATTGATGGCAAGCGGCAACATTTTTCTCCCTAATGTATATCCCAATACAGGGAATGCAGTGAAGAGTCCAGCAGCGTCACTGTCTAAAGAGAAACTCAGGAGATAGAGCGAGCTAGCCCCAAGGCAGTGTCCACATATGAGGAGGAGTTCCATTGGAGACTACAAGGTACACTGGCACAAGAGCAGGGCCCTATTTCAGCCAAGGAAGAGGTGGCCTGGAGAGAATGTGTATTGTGAGAACTCTGGCAGGAGTCCCTGGAGGTAGCACAACTTCGTCGGAAAGAGAAGCTTCAAAGTACAGCGCACCGCTGGCAGGAACAAATGACCCAACAGATGGTGATCCTGTGAGAACAACCCTTGACGTAGTGGGTAAGACACCTTGACTTCCTGGTCAAGAAAGAAATGATGCTGGACGACTCGTACCTGGTGCTATGGTGGTACTCAGTCCAGCGAGACACGTGGTTGGCAGAGGGCGTTTAGCCAGAGAGGGAGAGCTACGATGGCCAGAGCCTGTTGTGGAAGGTCTTTGAAGAGGACAATGACTTAGACAGTCCTGTGGAGTCGCAGGTCTGTGCTATTTATTATTACCAGCAAGAGGTACTACCATACCCAGGAACTATTGGGCTGGGACTAGACCTCACCCACCTGGTCACCATAGAGTGGAAGTTGAAGCAAGACTACCAAGACCTACTAGACGTGGTCCAGCAGCAGGCCCTTTATGCAGAGCACAGAATAAGCTGGGTAACTAGGGGAGAGGAGATTTTCGGTCCCTCTCCCCAGCAGCAGCAAGCATCCCTGGTAATGGAGAAGGTCGGTATCCCTACCCAGCACCAGGCAGCGTCACAGGGAGTGGAGACAGTCAGCTTTACTCACCAGCAGCAGTGTATCATGCAGAGAGAGGAGAAAACAGGTCTCTCTCCCCAGCGGCAGATGGAGTTACAGAGAGAGGAGATTTTCGGTCCCTTTTCCCAGCAGCTTGCTGCTGCTGCTTGCTGCTGCTTGCTGCTGCATCACTGGGAGTGGAGATGGTCGATCTCACTACCCAGCACCAGGCAGCATCACAGGGAGTGGAGACAGTTAGTCTCCCTCCCCAGCACCAGTGTATCAGGCAACACCTTAACATGCCTCACAGCTTCTGGCACACTGTAATTTGGAGAGATGAGACCAATAGGGCTTTAGGGTCATAACAATAAGCGTTATGTTTGGAGAGAGGCTAGCAAGGCCTACAGTGAAAAGAATACCATCCCCACTGTGAAGAATGGTGGTGGCCCACTGATGTTTTCGGGGGGGTGAGCTCTAAAAGCACAGGGAATCTTAATTGCCAGGGAAATAATTGCCAGTTGAATGCAACATATTATGAGAAAATAATGGTAGACTATTTGCATTCTTCTGCATGAAGGCTGTGCATGGGACGCTCTTGGACTTTCCAGCATGACAATGACCCTAAGCACAAGGCCAAGTTGATCCTCCAGTGGTTGCAGCAGAAAAAGGTGAAGGTTCTGGTGTGGCCATCACAGTCTCCTGACCTTAATATCATCGAGCCACTCTGGGGAAATCTCAAATGTGAGGTTAATGCAAGACGACCAAAGACTTTGCATGACCTGAAGTCATTTTGCCAAGAAAAATGGGCAGCTATATCACTTTCAAGAATTAGGGGCCTCATAGACAACAAAAGACTACACACTGTCATTGCTGCTAAATACAATTCTCCCACAATATTAACTAAGGGTATGCAGATTTCTGAACAAGGGTCATTTCATTTTTTTCTTTACTGTCATGTTTTGTTTTATAATTATGTCATTCTGTTAGAACTTACAGTTGAATATGAATCCCATAAAAAATTAAATAAATATGTTCAGCCAGCTAACAGTTTTTTTTTTGTTGTTTTTTTTTTTAATGGTACATATACCACCAATACAAACTTTTGAGCACAACTGTAGGTATAGCTTAGTATGGTCCTGCATTCTGCAGCATATTTGAAAATATTTTAGGGAATGCTTTTAATGTCAGATATTGCTCTGAGGGCTAGCTTTGCAAAACCTTGATGATGATGTGGAAGCCTTATGATATACATTGTATTCTGAAACTATTCAGAACCCTTAGTTTGTGTTTTCATTTTATATGTTGCAGTCTTATGCTACAATTGTTTAAATTCTTTTTTTTTCACATACATCTACATTCAATATGTAATTTTGACAAAGCAAACCCATATTTTTGACACAGTTGCAAATATTTTCAACAGAAAAACTGAAATATCACATTCACATAAGTGTTCAAACCCTTAACTCAATACTTAGTTGAATCACCTTAGGCAGCAATTGTAGTCTGAAGTATTTTTCGTTATGATGTGACACTTGGATTTGGATAGTTTCTGCCATACACCTCTCAGATCCTCTCAAGCTCTATCAGGTTGGATGGGGAATGTCGATGTCACTTTTAGGACTTTCCAGAGATGTTCAATTAGGCTGAGCTACTCAAGGACACTCACAGAGTGGTCCCTATATTACTTCTGTGCTGTCTTGACGGTGGTTAGGGACATTTTCTTTTGGAAAGTGAACATTTGGCCAAAAGCATCATGCTTCACTGTTGGGATGTTATTGTGCAGGTTATAAGCATTGCCTGGTTTCCTCTAAAATTAAGCATTAAATTGAGGCCAAAGAGTTCTATCTTCATTCATTAAACCAGATAATCACGTTTCTCACAGTCCATTAGGTGATTTCTTTGCAAATTCCAAGTACGTTTTCACAGTAGTGAGGAGTCTTCCATAAAATACCAGATTGGTGGAGTTATGCAGTGATGGTTGTCCTTCTGTAACTTACTCACATCTCCACACTTGATCTCTGAAGTTTACCTAGATTGAACATCAAGTTCTTGGTCACCACTCTTACGAAGGTCCTTCTCCCCTAATTCCCCAGTTTTTGCTAGGAGACCAGCTAGAAGAAGAGTCTTAGTTGTTCCAAGTTTCTTCCATTTAAAAATTATGAAGTTCAATGTGCTCTTGGAAACTTTCAATACAACTGAATTTTTTCTATCCTTCACCAGATCTGTGCCTAGACACAATCCTGTCTCTGACCTCTGGCAACAGCTCCATTGATGTTGTGGTTTGTTTTTTGCTTTGATATGCATTTATAGCTATGAGACCTTATATAGACAGGTGTGCACCTTTCTAAATCATGTATGTGGTGTTACCTTAGTCCTCAAGGTGCACCAACTCTCGGTAATTTAAGCAAGCAATTGAATTTGCCTCCGGTGGACTCCAATCAAAGTGCATCTGAGCTAAATTAAAAAAAAAAAAAACATTTTTACTATGCCATTATTGTTCTTTTAAGTTATTAGGTAAGAATTGGGAATTTTTAAAGATTTAAAGGACCACTATAGGAACCCAGACCACTTCAGCTCAATGAAGTGGCCTGGGTGCCAGGTCCCTCTAGTTTAACCCTGCAGCTGAAAACATAGCAGTTTCAGAGAAACTGCTATGTTTACACTGAGGGTTAATCCAGCCTGTCAGTGAGACAACCACTAGAGGCCACTTCCGCGATTCTCACTGTGAAAATCAGTGCCGAGGAAGCCCGGCGCTGGAAAAAGGTAAGTGGCTGAAGGGGTTTTAACCCCTTCAACCCAGCGGGAGGAGGGCCATGAGGATGGGGGGGACCTAAGGACTACTTAGTGTTTGTTTTCCTGGCACTATAGTATTTACCTTTTTAATTTAAATCAAAACTGTCCCTTCTCTGGAAGAGATAGTTCCTCGTTCAGTAAACACTATTGAAGCATTTAGCGAAATGTTTAATTTAATTTGCATGAAATGCCCCACAATTCCATTAGAATATGTAAATTAAACACATAAAACCTAGTAATATATTTATTATAAAAGTATAAAGTATATATTCATTTTTATTGAAATTAAAAATTTTGTAATAAGATAACTGTAATATCTGGAGTATGTCTTAAGGTGATGAAGTATTTTTATTTTACATTTTGTTGACCTGCCATATATTTTTGCATGTATCCTAAGCAGTTGAATGGCATTTTACACAGAAGAACACAGGAATCGTACACATACAAACAAATCTTAAGCATTTAATTGAATTGTGCTGACAGTATGAAAAGGGATCTGTAGATGCATTTGGTGACATTTTAGCAGACAATGACTCGGTGTGGAGAGATGATACCTGAGAAGTGCTGAAGCTGTGCCGAATATTCAGCAGGATTAAGAGGTTGTTAAAGAACACTAAGGCTTAGGCAGGCTGATTGCGGGAACTCGGATGTGAAGTTCAAGAGTCAAATTAAATGTTGTGGTATACAAGGTTTTTACTATTAAGCTGTACCAAATTTTTTTTTTATTTTAAATTTGACAATGTTTATTATTTTGTCATTTATCAAGAGGTTAGGGGTACAGAAAGAAGAAAAGGGGAAGGGGAAGGGGGGTTGCATGTACATCATAGACTTTACAGAATCACTTCTGTTAATTACATTCATAACATTGCACATATATTGTATTACATTTCCATATAGGTCGGGTAATGGCATAGTTTATCGTATTATGGTTAACATAGAGGTTCAAACAGTTTACAATGCAGATATCATTAGCGTTTACCTATGCGTTTTAGGGTAGTGTGGTTCAGCTGAAGTAGGTTGTAAAGTAACCTAGATGTTAAACTTAGTTGCTTGGTTTTCTTTTTTTTTGTTTTTTTTTGTTAGGTATTTAGGAACAGCTATCGCTTCTAGTGTAATACAGCTACCTCATGTCCCATAGATTCTATTGATGAGCAAGGCCTCCGTGTTCTGGGGGTTTGTTAACGGATTTGCCCATAGGGTAATCCGTGTCTCGGCACGCCTCTCTGTGCCTGTCCCATTTATCCCAAGCTATTTCCCAGTATCTTCTGTATTTTTTATGACTTTTGTTGGGGGGTGTGTTTTGTCATCTCATTGTGGTTTCAAAGTGGCTGGATTGACTTATGAGATTTTTTACACATGGAGATAGGGGGTACTGTTTGCGAGAGCCAGTTCCGTGCCAGAGCACCTAAAGCCACTATATTTATATGGAACATAAGATATCTGTCTGGTTTAGGTATTGATTCCGGAATATCGAAGAGAACGTAATGCTCCAGTCTGTGGGGCAAGGCCCTCCCTATGCAGTCTTTGATAAGTGCGGCTATGTCTTCCCAGTACTGTTCCAGGAGTGGACACGTCCACCATATGTGTGCCATTGTCCCTATACCTTGTTTACATCTCCAGCAATTTTGTGGGATCGTCGGGTTGTACTTGTGCAGCCTAACTGGCGTTAGGTACCACCTGTATAGGAGTTTCTTGGCTAGTTCTATATGTTTCGAACAAAGGGAGAAGTTTCTGGGGGTTAAGAACATACGTTCCCAGTCTAGTTCTGTGAATGTTTTGTGAATCTCTTTTTCCCATGCTTTAGTAAAGCTATGTTCGTTCAGAGCTTGTTTTGCGGGTAGAGCTGCATAGATGGAGGATATGTTTTTTAAGGGTGGTTTGATTCCTACATACATAGTCTCGAATTCCGTTAATTGTTGTTTCTCGAGAACTATTGTTTTCTTCTGACATTGTGTATGGAACCACGAGGCTAATTGGCGATATGAGTAGTGTGCTATTGTCGGTAAGCCATGAGCTTCTGTTAGTGGGTCAAATTTTGTTAAGCTCTGATTGGTAAGCAGCTGTGCAGAAGGCATTTACCGTGTCTTATTCAGATTCTATAGTTGAAATCTGGGATAAGATGCTTGAGTGATTTAAGTGGCATGGCTTTGGATATTAAGGAGTTATTCGTTAGAATAGTTCTGTGCTTTTCCCAAATTTTTAGGGACAGCATAGTGGTTGGGAGGCATGTACCAACATTTTTAACAGATGACTTGGACTGTGATACTTTATGGGATTGGTTTATCTGCAAATATAAAAAAAATAGATAGATAGTATTTCATGTTTTTATTTACAATGTATAAACACTGCAGTGCAACAGACAGTCCTGCATGCTTCACTGAGAGGACCCAAACCTGTTCTTGTGTACAGGGCTGTTTTTTTAATTATATACATATGTTTCCCTAGTTTTAGTTTTTTATTTTTAGTTTACTTATATACGTATGTTGTGTTACCTTAGTCCTCAGAGTGCACCTATGATTCATATGATTAAGACATTTCCCAGTTCTATTGAAATGGTGATGTGCCTTGGAAACTGGTTTGGGAGCCACTGTTCTAGTCTACAGATGATAGTTGCCTGTGGGTAAACGGTTCATATCAACAGATTGGGAGGGATACTGGCTGCTTTTTCCAAGCATTATCAGTTTTTTATTATTACATGGTTACACTTTTTTTTCATGCGCCAGCACATTGGTACATGGGTACAATAGGTACAATTTAAAAGACAAATGTACACTACTGAGACAATACACAACTTGACAAACACAAACAGGAGGAGTTGAGGGCCCTATTCTTGTGGGAACTTGCAATCTTGATGGATGGGGGTAAAAAAAATAATAATAAAGAGATATTTGGTTATATTAGCTTGAGTAATGCTTTGCTAAACTAACAGGCCCATCAACTGTTCATATTTTGGGTAATTATATTTTATATTTTTTGTTTTGTAGCTACAAGAGATTTTCAGAAAGAAAAATGAAAAGAAAGAAAGAAAGGGAGAAGAAGAAAAATGTGCTCAACTGGTAACAAATTTTGTTCTTTTTATGTTATGCTTCTTAGGATGCCCTTTCATTAATATGTGTTATATGTTGTTTGTTTAATTTAGTTGGTGGCTCAACTAATGTACACTGAAGAATTAATCCTAAACAGTATATGTCATATTGTCCTTTGTTATTACACATATATACTCCAGGCATGTTTCTCTGAAAGCTTCTTTGACCTGGAAAATATTTTATGTGAGATGTTTCCCACCATGTGTGTGATAAAAGTTCTACAATTTCTAACTACTAACCGTGCTGTAAGATCTGATTAAAAATTCAACCATGTTTAAATGTAGGCTGTGTGAGTCACATGCAGTGGAGGTGTAGCTTGGGATGTTTAAACAGGAACAGAAATTGTTTAACTTCTAAACAGCAGAGAATTGAGTAGCGAACCTGCAGGCTTATTGTCTATATACTGAAACTGCTCCATTAAGCTAAATTTGTTTTGGTGCTGAGTATCCCTGTAATAACAACAACTATTTGAGAGTGCAGGAAGACATAAAAAATTGGAAATCTATTTACTCTATGATGTGTTTAAATGAAATACGATTATTTAGTTTATTTTTTTTCTCTATGAACATTTGATTAAATCAAACAGGTGAAACTGGCACAATCTCATGTCTAAGAGACGGAGTCTTAAAGGGGCACCAAATCAACATTAGCTCAATTTAGCATTTTTAATGTATAGATCATGTCTCTACAGTCTCATTGCTCTATTCTCTACCATTTAGGAGTTAAATCACTGTGTTTATGCAGCCCTAGTCATACCTCCATGTGTGTTGCACAGCCTTCCTAAACACTTCCTGCAAATAAAGATCTAATGTTTAAACTTCCTTTATTGTACATTCTTTTTAATTTAGAATTTCTTATCTCCTCTTCTGTTAATAGTCTTCTAGATTAAAGTTCAATTTCCAGAGCAGGAGATTTAAAAAAAAAAAACTTCTAAAGCAAGTTAGCATCTTACTGAGAATGAAACAATTTCTTCTTGCAGACTGTGTGAGTCAAAGCCAGGGGAGGTATGGCTAGGGCTGCATGAACAAAATTGATTTAAGTCCTCAATGGCAGAGAATTGAGTTATAAGACCGCAGCAACATGATCTATACACCAAAAATGCTTTGTGTAGCTAAAGTTGGTTTGGTGTCTACAGTGTTTCTTTATGAAAGAACCCGTATAGACTTAAGTAGTATCAAAACCCTAATATAGTTCAAGGTTAATGTCTATGAACAATTCAGTGTTGCAACATAACACATGATACTATATTCTATTAATTACACACACACAAAAAATCATGATTTTGGTTTTTTTACTTTGGAGAGAATATTCTGTTGATTGACATTTTCCAGAAATTACTTCTATATTTGAATGAACTAGGAATGCAGCTAAGCGATACTCTGTCAGCTTTGTGATGGAAAGGCACAAGGCTCTTTGAGACAGATTAGTCCATACATTCAGGATTCCAGTTCATTAAAAAAGGAAATAAACTTCTTAATTAAATGTGTGATGACCCAGAACAGCATGACTGTAAAAGCACAAAAGATTTTTTTTTTTTTTTAAATTAATAGACTACAATGTAGATGAGCTATACGAACTCAAATCACAGCAAATAAATCTATGCTGGATGCAAATAGTGTTCTAGACACATAATAAAGCACAGGAGGTGCCTTGTCGTGACTTTATAGTCTGTTAGCTAAGAACCTGGATGTTATAATCCAAGAGAGTTTTGGAAAGAGAAGAGATATTGGAGTTATTGTAGTAGCTGAATTACAATGGCTGGAATATTTGTGTTGTGTGTAGAAAAAAACAGCAGTGTAATGCACACAATAGGTCACAACAAAAAACAAAAAATCATAACAAAAAACTATGTAAACAAGCAAAATTGCTCATTGTGAACATAGTGAAGATATTTGCTGCAAATATTTTTTTTTGTCTTCTCCCAGGTACGTCACCATGACATCACTTTTGTAAAAACCTTTTATTCAAGCACCTTTTAAGAAAACATTTAGAAACACATGGAATTCCTTTATAATACATTGTTTCCAAGCAGAAAGTTTTTTTTTTTTTGTTACTCACAAAAGGACAGATGTGTTATCTTAGTATGGATGAACATTTATGCTCCAGCTGTTCTATACAGTAGAAAAAGTCAGAAGAGAAAGATACGTTTTATTCTGCTAGAATAATATTGAATGCCAGCGTTGGGTGAAAAATAGCGTTTTTTTCCCCTCTGTTCCTAATGGTGTTTATGTCTCAACTAATTCCCCTGTTTTTCTTTTCACTAGACTTTACTGAGTCCAAGCTGCATTAATAAGTCACATTTTTATTGATTGCAAAATACACAAAAAATATCGATAAATGGTTGGTATGGTTTAGTATTGCTCATATTGGATATGTTACCATTAACATGAACTGCAAGATTTGTGACTGGATAGCAATTTACAGAGACACACACAGAATTATGTTGTTGAATTCAGAAAAAAGCCCGTCAGTACAAGCAAGTGGGTTCTATTCAAGCTCTCTGTTTGAGACCACCCAGCATGCATTAATGATGCCAGGTAGCATTTCAGCAACCAGCTAATCCCTCACAACCATGATAGCTAAAACCTGGGCCATGGTAACTACAGAAACATCCAAACTCCCTATCACAGAAACACCAATAGGAGAGGAAGGATTTTGCAATGTCTGTAGAAAATGTGGTAATTAGCTAATTTAAGGAGAGCTGTATGTGTGATACCTAAAGGCATCAAAACAACTTTAGCTTAATTAAGTCGTTTTAGTCTATAGATCATGCCCTTTTCAGCCTAACTGCTTAATTATCTGCAATTTAGGAGGTAGGGCACTTTTGTTTCTGAATATGCAGCCCTAGGCACACCTCCCCTACATGTGGCTTACACTGTCTGTATGAAAATGGTTTCAGTTTCAATCAGATGTTAACCTGCTTTAGAAGATTTTTATCTTCTGCTCTATAAATTGAACTTTAATCACTCACAGGAGGTTTCTGAACATGGTAGCAGGATATTAACGGATCAGGAGATGAGAAAATTCTAAATTGTACATAATGTGCAGTAAATTAAGTTTACACATTAGATCTCTCTTTACAGGAAGTGTTTGGGAAGGCTGTGCAAGTCACATAAAGGGAAGTGTGACTAGGGCAGGGGTAGACAACCTATGCATGTATGGCACTCGGGGTGCCTTCGCGCAGCACTCAAGACTTCTAGAGCTAAACAGGCTCTGGCCTATCATTAGTCCCAGTAGAACTTTAGATATCTGTGAGTGCAAAAAGATTGTGAGGGACAATCCTCAATTTATGCATTACAGCACAAAGAGGAATGATCTGAGATCACTTTCTCTCAGCAATTTTGAACAGGAGACCACACTTGAGTAGAGCTGCCTGCAGCAGCTATTGCAGCTCCTGCCCACGACCTGAACTTGGCCAGTTCGGTCCCTATTGAACCCCAGGGAAGCCACACACTGCTAAATATGCACTGAGCTGCAGAATAAGCATCCCCCTCACACAAATAATACAAACAGCCGACACACGAACACAGACACAGTCCCCACAGACACACCACTGGCAATCCACATACAAGCACAAAACTCCACAAGCAGCCCCACACATACACAAACTACCAAACACACAATGTGACATATCATCCACACACACACAATTCCACAAGCAGCCACCATACACACCCCACATTCCATGGTATCATACACAATGCCACAAACTACTCATAAATATATACAATATAATAGCCCTGATACGCACAAATAGAACACTACAAAGCAACTACATACAGCACTCATAAATAACACAAGCACAATATGGCAACATACATGCCTCATTTAAAAAAAAAATAGGACTGGCACAACTTCAAGATCTTATTTTGGCACACTACTACTAAAATGTTGCCTACCCCTGGACTAGGGCTATCTAAACATAGTGATTTAACTCCCAAATGTCAGATAACTGAGCAGTAAGACTGCAGGGGCATTATCTATACAGCAAAAAAAGCTTCATTAAGCTTTTTAAAGGACCATTATAGGCACCCAGACCACTTCAGCTCAATGAAGTGGTCTGGGTGTCAGGTCCATCTAGTGTTAACCCTGCAGCTGTAAACATAGCAGTTCAGAGAAACTGCTATGTTTACCTATGGGTTAATCCAACCTATAGTGGCTGTCTCACTGACAGCCGCTAGAGGCGCTTCAGCGCTTCTCACTGTGAAAATCACAGTGAGAAGACGCTGACGTCCATAGGAAAGCTTTGAAAAATCTTGCCGCACATGCACATTCAAATCTGATGTCGGGAGAGAGAGGAGAGTTCCCCAGCGCGAGGGAGCCCGGCGCTGTAGAAAGGTAAGTGTTTAACCCCTTCAGCCCCCTTCAGCCTGGCAGGAGGGGGGCCACGAGGGTGGGGGGACCTAAAGACTCGAGTTTGTTTTCCTGGCACTATAGTGGTCCTTTAAGTTATTTTGATGCCTATTGTGTCCCTTTATGTGCTTGTTAACCATTATTGCAACTACAAGAAAGTAAGCATGTCAGTATCAGTTTCAGAATTCATATCTCAAAGCGTTTAATATATTATGGTGCAAAATTTTAACATTTGGCCATGGTGATTACTCCACTATTGGTCATTTGCACCAGAATTGCTTTTTATGTCTGTCCTATGCTGCCCAGATGCTGAGTACAGAAATCACAAATTCTTGTTTTGCATGCCCTGCACACACTGCCTTGCAGGTATCGATGCACAACTTTCCTCCTCGTAAACACTTTTGCCACATCAATATTTGTGCTATGAGTTCACCTCTGCATTCAGTAGATGCCTGTTTGTAATGTTCTTTTTTAAAAAGTGAATGCTATATGACATAGTTACGAATACATTCACTCCCATTGCTAATTTGCGCCTTACATTTCAATATTACTAGGTGCCCAACACTAGCTATGTCATAACCAAATAATAATATATATTTAGAAGGTAGTGGTCATTTAAAACAAAGCTCAATGTAAGTGCCCCACATAGTGGGATATGTTTAAATAAAAAGAATTTGGCAATTTGAGGCTCAGTTTACTAAAGCCTAAAAATGTTTTTCTGTTTTTTGCATCATAGAAAGGTTACATCAATTTGGTATTTACTAGCCAACGTAATTCCATTGCATCAACAAAAACATGGCTGTAATCAGTGATAAAATTATGCTTTATTTAAATTAATAATTGCTCTAGGTTAATATTTCAAAATTAAAATTGTCAGTAGGATCATTTAACATAAGATTGTTGTACGATTGTAGAATAAATGACTACATCTCAATGCAGTTCAAAGCACCCATAGTTTGAAAAGGATGTGGGTTCCAGTAATGGAACCAAAAGAAGACGAAGTTGTTGAAAATAGAAATGAACTTGCTCGTTCTAGTGAAATGATAATAGTTAGGACCACTGGCACAATGTGTACATAATATGTAGTGGTATGTTTCATTTGCTATGCGTGCTCAATGTATACGAATTTCTGATGTGTGCAAATATTGGAAGATGTGCATGCCTTAACCTATTGTTTGTCTTCTTTCCTTTCATCCTGCTGTTCACGACTTGACTCTGAAATGTGACTCTTCACTTGTTGGTGTATGTAAGCGTCTTCAACTTTATGGATACCTTGCAACAACTAACGGTGTATGTACTTTACACGTGCCCTTCTATAACATGCCAGTGCAAGCCATTCTTGTAAAACCTTGTGCAATTTACTAAACAGTTTATTTTGTGTTGGCAACTGCTTTGCTTGTTACGATACTGCGAAGACATATTTTAATTTGCTTTCATATTATTTTAATGATCACTAAATGCGGTATTAATGCTTATATTATCAAATCAATTGTGAAATTCTTAGCAATGCATCACCAAAATTTCCACACGTAACATAAAAATATACAACTAAGTGATTTCACCTTATGGACTTGTTTCAGGTTACACATGTCTCCATCAAGACAGTTCCACTCCAGTTGCAATGCATTTTTATTTTATCAGTGTAACGTTTTTTCCTTTGTAGCTCTGGATTCTATCTACTTGTTCTTGTATTCATATGGTTGTAATATGGATAGAGAGATAGATGAGAGACAGTTCTTCAAGACTCATTCCTTAAATCGCTATTCATTTCTTTTATAGCAATTACCTTGACAATGACAACACTTAGACCCTCCTATCCTGATCTATATCATGCCCAACACTACCAACCACCTCTCTGCCATTTACTCTTGTCCTTCTCATACCTGAATCACAATCTCTCTAGGACAAAAAATAATATTACCATGCACTTAGGGGTCATATAACATTAAATAATCATTTATAGACGGTTCTTACAAAAGTCCTAGCAGCTGCCAATAATGTCTATATATATATATTTGTAGTAAAGTTGGTAATCCAAACAAGATTTACAGAGCGTAAAAAATAATTAAAAACATAGTTTCTTTGTAATGGAAATTATCCATTCACCGTTCCCTTTGTGCACTGTTTTGCTTATTATGACACTGTAAGGACATTGCAGGCACTATAACCACTTCATCTAATTGAAGTGGTGTAGTGCATGCAATGTCCCTACAGTGTCATAAACGTTAGTCCCCAGCAGCCCATCCCATCATCCTGCTTTGGCAAATGAGGAAGCATTAGCCTCATTCGCCAATAAGGTTTTCTGTCTAGTGTCCCACATCTAAGGACATCAGAGACCAAGTACTCTTCAAGGATAGTGTGAGCCTATCAGTAAATGCACTTGCATTGTGCAATGTGCTGTCAGAGCATACAGCTCATGCACTAAGTCTTAGCCTTAAGTGGGGCTTCCTGACAGCCACTAGAGGTGTTTCCTCCTCCAGACCGAGTAAAGCTTGGTCTGGGAATCAAATACTCCTGATAGCAGCATTTGAAAGATCAATGTATTTGAAGCAGTTATGAAGACATTAGCAGGCATACTGACATCTTGGAAGGTGGAGCTAGAGCTGCAGATGAGGAGTCCTGACACTGGAAATTAGGTGAGTAATCTTTACATTTTCAACTCAAAGGGGGGAGTATAGAAGAGTGAAATAATGATTACTATTTTAGGGACTATAGGTTTCCTTTAAATGAACACTCCAAGCACAATAACCACTACACAGCACTCTCCGCTGATGAGCTGGGCTTGCACAGCAGGGGTTAGCTAAGGAGAGCTCACAGATGCTCTGTGCAAGAACTTATGGCTCTCAGTGCAGGAAGTGGCCGACAAGACTCCAGGTAAGAAACTAAACCGTTGGCAAGCGGTTTGAATACTTACATAACAGCATAGTGTTCCTTTAACCCCTTAAGGACCAAACTTCTGAAATAAAAGGGAATCATGACATGTCACACATGTCATGTGTCCTTAAGGGGTTAAGCTGCTTTCAAACATACCAGATATGCCAGTTATTTATTTATTTATAAAATATTTTACCAGGAAAGATACATTGAGATTTCTCCTGTTTTCAAGTTTGTCCAGGGTCCACAAACATTGCATCGTTACAGTAGAGTACAATATAATATCAAAAATAGAAAAACAATATTAATACACAACACGTTTACGAGTTTAAGATAGAACAGGTCAAATATAGTCAACCAGTCATGGTTGACTAATATATATATATATATATATATATATATATAGTCAACCATGACTGGTGCGTTCGGTTTCCAGATATGTAGAGAGGGATCTCTTAAAGTATTTTAGGCTGGGGGAAGAATTGAAAGTGTGTGGGAGGTCATATCACAATTGCGGTGCTCTGTACGAAAATGAGTATCGAGGCGCTTTCTTTTTGTATTGTGGTAAACTAACCAAAGTTATACACTATAATAGCTACAATATTTATTAACCATGTGTAAAATAGACACGGAAAATTAGTAAGTGTACTCAGCTTTAACTATCACACTAGCATTTGATTTCTGCCAGTTAATATACTCACAATGCCTACAGGAAAGATGTTTTAATACCAGAATAGCTCGTTCTTGATGTGCTTATAGCTTACCTGCAGCTGCATGTTTTGTAGATGTCAAAAGTTAGTGTTGTTTTTATTTCTTCTTCTTTTTTTTTTCACTGAAGCGTTCTTGAATTCTTTACAGACCACTTTTAAGTGTTTCTGAAAACTGTACATAATGTAAGATATGTCAATATTTTCATTGTCACTAATTACCCGTTATTTTTTTTAAACAACGGAGTGGCTCTGCAATGAAAGACTGCATGTGCAGAACAGGGTATGACTGCCTTATAATTTTCCCACGGAAATCTTTATTTATATTGCGATTACACAGTTCTTGCATTTCTAACCAATCAGTAACATCATATAGTACGTATTATTATTAGTATTATTATGTCATTGCATAGTTTAGATGTCATTTTTTTATTTTTATTTTTTAAATAGGGGTGTTGAAAAATATTTTTTGTTGTTGTTGGTGTGTGTTGAAAACAGAAGCAGATCATATATAGAAAATTAGTTGTTTTTTTTTTTTTATCACAGTTGAACCACTGTCACAGCAGTAGAAAGGTGTGACATCACTAGCTGGTCCATCAACAAATAAATCCGCATGGGCAATGTACCCAGTAAATAGATTGGGCTCAAAAGATGCATTCTGCTGATTAAATATTACGTACACACTCTGATAACTAAAAGCTAGCAAATTTATTGATTGATCTTCCTGGTCTACTGTTTCAGCCCATAAGTATAAGTAATCTTTTATATTACAAAGACTATGTTTAATAAAGATATGTTATTTTTATTCATAAGCTATATAATGCTATATATCATACCCACTTGTTAACTTTATTTCAATTTCGCTGGTTGTCTGCATTGCAGATTCATTTTTGTTTGTTTTCCGTAGGTGCTAATGGGCTTTTATATCTCCAAATGTTAATTTTGAAGCTGCAAATTTTGAAATCATCAAAACTTTACTAAATCATCCACACTATCATAAAAAAAAAAAAAAAAAATACTGCAAAAAAAAAAGGTTGTCAAATTCTGCTACCTGTTTAGGAGTATAGGTTGTGTATTCATGGTCCTTCTTTTAGCATCACAAGTAATTTGGCAAATTTATTAACCTCAGATTGCAAAATCTATAGTGTAAGGTTGTTTGAACAGGGCCCTCTTCACCTCTTGTACATGGCAACATTTATTTTGTCTGTCAGTTACTATATACCCACTGTATAATTGTAAAGTGTTACATAACATGTTGGCACTAAATAAATGCTCATAATAATAATAACCTCACAACTATGTAAAATAAAGACATATACTGGAGATGTAAGAATACATTAAAAAAATCCTACTTGGCTATCTCCAAGGAGTAGATCCTCTAGATATCAGATCTAGTTATCAGATGAGAATTCTGGTTAGGCGTTTTCCAAAGAGTACAGTAAATAAAACCCTGGAATAGGGCATATTGGCATGTGTGCGCTATTATTGAGATCCAAGTGCAGGAGAATGTTACAGTAACTAGGTACATTCGTTTAGCTACAAACAAAGAAAAAAAACCTTGTCCTTATTTCGTCAATAAGGAATCCTTTATACTTTAAATTCAATAGGCCTTTTGTGATTACAGTTTCATTGCACACTTCAACTTTCCCAGTGCTTGTAAGTAGCTACAAAGTGGTGTTCAGTGCCATAGGATCATGTTGTTGTCAAAAAGCCAGCTCTGTAATGTGAATGACTTTTGTGTTTGTCCATCTTACTCATGGCTTTTTCCCATTGATGTCATTTTAAATCCAAGCCCATGTTTCAGTTGTTTAACATAGTATACAGCCCTGAAATTAAATTCCATCAGGCCTTTTTATTTCGTTGCACTCTGGTCCAAAACCAGCCCCTCAGTACTATATGCTCATACTATGCCGTACAACTCAGAAAATGGAATACAAGATCATATTCCCACGGAAGACTTTGTAATTGTTTGAAGATTTAGGATTCTTGTTTTCTTGTGTTCTTTTGTTTCTCCATAATTTGTAATGTAAGCAGCAAATTAGAGAATTCTGCAGCAGGGAAATGCAGCCTAACCTAGAATAACAATGCTGCTGTTTGTAACCTTTGCCAAATTATTATATTGCCAAAGAAAACACTACCAGAGGGATTCCATGGCATTGTAAGGGTTACTAAAACTAAAAGCTCTCCTAAACAATAATGGCTTTGTCTGTGAGTATTTGGCTTTCAAGATACGCTAACACCTAAAAATAAAAATGGGGTCATACCCTGAAGTATCCCGCATTTGCTGGAACCTATACAAATGCTTTAGCTCTGGAGGCCCAAAATGTGACCTGTAATTATCCCTTTCCATTGACATACTAACAATAGCATAATTGCATAATTTGACATGAGATATAGGCTGGTGCCATAACTGCACGTGCAATGTGAGACTTATTCACAAAACTCCTGATTGTAGCAAACAGAAATTTTTATCAAATAATTTAGGCTAAAGTATAGTCTATGTTTGGCCTATTTAGCTTAAATTTTGTGATTTAGATTTCAGTTTGCTACAGTTCAACATTTAGTGAATAACCCTTTGTGTCTGTATTATAGTTTTCATTCTTACTTGGTATAACGTACTGGGAATATATTCCATACATCGGCTACCACTTCTATTTAGCCCTAGCCATTTTCTCTCTATATAATTACATGATTTTGCTATTACATGACGAAAAGTCATGATTTTATTAAAGACATGGAGGCGAGTATTGCATATCCCTTTCTTTACTGTCCACCAATAGCAGCAAAGAATACAAACAGTATGAAAAAAATGGAATACCTAGTATTAGGCCACTCCCATACCAAGTCCCAGTATAATAGTCAGCACCTCCCTTCATACTTCCTCTATCTTTGGAGATGCGACCGCAAAAATCAAACATTAAACAGGAACCAAGGCATTAGTCAAAGAAACTAGTCCAACCGCACAAGAACAACTGCCCACAAAATCAGTCGGAGTCCAACCAGGTAACAATCCAACGAACTCGGACAATTCCAATACAGGAAACAAGAACTGCCAACGTAGGGGATTCCATTAGATGATAATCAGTCGGAGTCCATCAAACAAGTCCAAATTAGGCTGTGAAAACATAAATAAACAGGAGCCACACGGTTATTTCGGTCCATTCAACTGAATGCGAGTATAAGGTATATACAGACCCCTCTTATCAGACCATTCAGAAACCCAGGAACATCATAGAATTCAAACGGATAGCGGCAGCAAAACAAACGAATGATCGGATACGAAAACTGCAATGATAAAAAAGGCGAACGGGCGTTCTCATGCAAACATCCGAACGGCAGACACTAGAAAACCAGTCAAAGTGCCAAACGGGTGCGAAAAAAAACATTAAAAGGGTGCCAACACGGCCAGACAAAAGCACCCCCAAAGGGAAAATCAGAGAAAACCTATGTAAAGAAATAGAAGGCACTGAAAAAGGAGGAGACACCTCCAAGGGAAAAGGAGGGGAAAGACCCCCCAGCTGGTCTATGACCCCGCGCACAGAACCAAACAATACACAATAAAACAGGTACATACACAGTTCTACAATGTAACTCAAAGGTTAAGTTAAACTAAAATCCCCAGACAAATAATAAGAACAAATACACAATAATTAGTACAACTAAAGTCTCAAGAGACAAAATAGATGGTACTTAACTGACTGTGGAGCAGCAAAGAAAGAGGCAGTATGAAGGGAGGTGCTGACTATTATACTGGGACTTGGTATGGGAGTGGCCAATTACTATGCATACCATTTTTTCTTACTGTTTTGTATTCTTTGCTGTTATTGGTGGACAGTAAAGAAAGGGATATGCAATACTCGCCTCCGTGTCTTGTTATAAAATATCAATTTGTGTAATTGTCTCCTTTGTAATACTTTTTAAAATTGCTAGATGTCAATGCATTTCTAATGTTGGGTGGAGCAAAAAGTGTTTTGCCTCTGGGCTGGGGGGCAGGAGGGGAGTGCACAGCACAGCGCTCCCTTCCTACCAGTCACTTCATGTAGCTTTCCTAGCAGACTGCAGTAGATGAGCTGTAGGAGGAACAGAGACACAAAGGGTGGTGGGACAAAGAGACACATAGATGGACTGGGGAAGGGGAGAAAGAGACACAGAGAGGTGCTCTTGGGAAAGAGACACAGAGGGGCTGTGGGGAAATAGACACAGAGACGGGCTGGTTGAGGAAAAAGACACATAACGGGGCTGGGGGAGAAAGAGACACACAGAGAGGATGGGGAAGAAACCCAAAGGAGCTTGGGGCGGAGACACACAGAGGGGCTAGGGAAAGTGAAAAAATGGAGACTGGCTAAGGAGAGAAAGAGACATGGAAAGACTGTGGGGAAAGAGACACATAGAGGGGCTGGGAGGAAGAAAGAAGCAAAGAGGGACTGGGGGGTTAAGTGACACAAAAGGGATGGAGGAAAGTGACACAAAGACAGGTGGAGAAACACAGAGGGGGAGAAAGAAACACACATATGGAGAAGGGAAAAAGAAACAAGGTGCTGGGCGAAGACACACAAAAAGGTCTGGGGAAACGAGACACAAAAGGAACTTGGGGGTTGTATAAGACATACAGAGCGGCTTGGGGGAGAAAGACACACACAAATGGGCTTGGGGAGAAAGAGACACAATAGGTGCTGGGGAAATGAAACAAGAGACACACAAATGAGAAGGAGGAAGAATGAGACACACAGAGGGGCTGGGGGA
Organism: Pelobates fuscus; assembly: GCF_036172605.1. NCBI lineage: Eukaryota > Metazoa > Chordata > Amphibia > Anura > Pelobatidae > Pelobates > Pelobates fuscus. The sequence goes on from NC_086322.1 coordinate 96,207,738, forward strand.
TAAAGGAGACACGCAGAGGGGCAGAATAATGAAAGAGAAGCACAAAGGAGCTAGGAGGAAGTCAGAGATACACAAAGGGGGGTTAAGAGACAAACAAGGGGGTATAAGACACAAAGGAAAACAATTGAGGATTAGATACACTAAAGCAGGAAAGACAACCAAAAGGGGAATTAGACACACAAAAGGTGGTACAAAATTAAAAAGTGAGGTTAAGAGAAACACAGGTGAAAATATTGCGGAGGGGAGGGGGAGTGTGGCAAATAAGAGTTATACAATCAGATTATATTTTTGGGGGGCAAATTTAGTATGGTGCTTGAATAGAATATATAAGTAAATAAACTATACATTTTTACATTGAAACATTAATTGTATTTACACATGATTATCCACTGTACATCATGCAGAATAGATTTCAATTCGGCTATTAGGTAGCTATGTATATGTTTCACTCACACACATCTACTTTCTGTACCAGTTGAAATAAGCTATTTATTGCAAACATACATTTTAAAAGGAATAACAATTGATATTCCATTCCATTGATATTCCATTGGCATTGTGGGTTAAATATTATAAGCACGTGATATTATTATATAATGAAAATATCTTGAAAAAAATCTTAAAAGATTTACCTCACAGGTGCAAGATACTGATAGTCAACTCTAAACCTGTTATTTAAAATATCTCAAATTGTAACAGTTTATAGGAATACAGAATTATTTGTTAAACTGATAATTCAATATCTAGAAGCATTGTAAGCAGTATTGTAAAAAAGGATCATTTCAGTTTTTAATATTTCAGTGTTCATTGGAATCTCCAAAAGACAAAATTGACCTCTTTTCACATGTATGTTGGTTAATGTAAAAATTTGATAGACAAACAGACAGACAGGCAGAAAGACAGACAGATAGATTGAATTAATATATCCCAAATGTTGGTTGAGGCGGTAATATGTGCCTTTTTATTATTAACAGTAAGACTGAAATTTATCCTTGGAAATTTAAATACAACTAAGGAGCCATTTAAAATACAAAACAACATAGAGGAAGGGTGTTAGAGTTAGAGTGTCCATTAGTAGGTTTTGGAAACAGGAGCCCCCTTTAATGCCTGTAATCCAGCACAAAGATAGTCTTCTCTCTGCTGCCCAGTCAGCCTATCATGGTATCACCTGGATTGATGACCTCTGGTCCAATCATATGCTTCTCATTGTGAACTTCGGGGTCAAGAATGCACAAGCAGCTTACACCCTAAATCAGGGGTTCTCAACCCAGTCCTCAGAACCCCCTACCAGTCCAGGATTTGGGGATTGCCTGGGTGTGTCTAAGGTGTTTAGAAAAAGGGGAAAAAAACACCTTAGACTCTAAGGTGTTTTTTTTTCTTTTTCTAAACACCTTAGACACACCCAGGTAATCCCTAAACCCTGGACTGGTAGGGGGTCCTTGAGGACAAGGTTGAGAACCCCTGCCCTAAATGGTAGTGAATTAGGGATAACCACACATGAGAAGGATTTGGGAATTGTTATAGACTACAAATTAGGCAGCAATATGCAATGTCAATCTGCAGTTGCTAACGCCAGTAAGGTTTTGTCATGTATATATAGGGGCATAAATTCTAGGGATGAAAATATAATTTTGCCTCTTTATAAATCGCTGGTAAGATCACACCTTGAATATGATGTGCAATTTTGGGCACGTGTTTTAAAGAAGGATATCATGGCACTTGAAAAAGTGCATAGACGAGCTACAAAATTGATAAAAGGAATAGAGGTTACAAAATTGATAAAAGGAATAAAGGATAGTTACGAAGAAAGGTTAAAAAAATTTAAATCTCTTTAGTTTGGAAAAACAGCGCCTCAGAGGGGATATGATAACATTATACAAATATATTCGGGGCCAGTACAAACCATTATCTGGAAATCTATTCATAAACAGGGCTATACATAGGACACAAGGTCACACATTTAGACTGGAAGAAAGGAGATTTTCATCTAAGGCAAAGGTTTTTTTTACAGTAAGAGCAATAAGGATATGGAATTCTCTGCCTGAAGAGGTGGTTTTGTCAGAGTCACTACAGATGTTTAAATAGCAATTGGATAAATACTTCCAAAAACATAACATACAGGGATATTATTTCTAATTTGTGGGGTAATAGCTGCTTGATCCAAGGAGACATCTGACTGCTATTTTGGGGTCAAGAAGGAATTGTTTTCCTAGTTTGTTGCAAAACTTCTTTTGGATCAACAGCAAAAACATGTGAGGAAGGCTGAACTTGATGGACGCAAGTCTCTTTTCAGCCTATGTAACTATGTAACCATTGCTGACCTATGCTGCATACATGGAAATTATTTTCTTCTCTATAAAGAGCATCAGACATGAAAATCTTCGAAAATCAAAAGTCAACGAAAAAAAAAAAATCTTCGAAAATCAAAAGGGACGAACTGCCTCTAGTGGCTGTCAGTTTGAGAGCTAATAGAGGCGTGTGTTCCTGATCAAATATAAACTTTATGCCTTTAAATGTGATATGTATGTTTATTAGTATTTAGAATCACTTGTTCACCACTTATTTTGTCATTTTGTTGCTTACACGTTCAGATAATAACTTATTAATAGTACTAAAATAAGTGGAATTACACTGGCATTTTCACGTATATTAACATTCCTAACTCTCTAGGCTGTACTAATCTTTTTAAATAACATGCATGTTTCCGGCTTTTTTTTTCTGCGGGAGGGGGTAGAGCACAATACAGACTTTTGATGCTTTTTCACTTTTGTTCTCATGTTTGAGATACCTGTACAAATATCTGATTGAACAAAAGACTGCTTCATGTAACTACCTATCTGTCATTCCATTTTTACGTGAAGATCCGTTGATAGCATAGCCTGCTCTGAAAAGTGCTCTCTGTAAAGTCCCACTGTTCGACCAGGTCCAGTATTTACTGTAATAGCTAAAACACTCGGGTAGCTGTGCATTTTTCTGTGAAAGATGTACAGTGAGCAAAAGTAATTTTTTTTCTACATTTTATTTTTAATTTTAAGAAGACATAAGTACATATTTATGATGTAGAGTGTTTTCATCACGTGGTTGTGGATACCTCCATAGAGGTAGTCGCAAAAACACAAACAAATGATAATGTCACATTGAAAACATATTTAAAGATATATTTTAATTTTGTCAAATACCTACAAAACATGTTTAACCTCTTACCCCCCAAAAAAATTTTATTGATAGAAAAATATTCCCTTACTTATAAAAAGGTAACTTGTTTGCTTTGATACATTCTTTTGTGAAAAATGCAATTTATGTGATGTTGTATTTTTTTTATAGATTATGTTTCGTACGAGTTTGCAATGTTAAGTATTTTCTTAAACCATCTACAGGTACTTAAAACAGATGAGCAAGAGCATGTCTCCAGAAGCTATTGGGATACACTGAGGCGTAGCACAAGCCAAGCCCTCTTTTCGGACCTTGCAGAGGTATAACAAAACCTCTGTGCTCCAAGAAACATTTGTTATGTTACATCTCATTACATTTTGGTTAACACTTCATCACTTTTACCTAGCACCTTCATCTCCATCAATTTTCTCTGCATGCCGCTTTTTTTCTGCCTGTGGTATGTTATGTTCCTTTGTACTATTTTACAATAGAATATCTCCAAGTGCTGTGTGTGTGTGTGTATATCTGTAAATATACTATATATATATATATATTTATTTATACTGATCAGCCGCAATATTAAAACCACTGACAGGTGAAGTGAATAACATTGATTATATTGTGGCAGTGGCACCTGTAAAGGGGTGGGATATATTTATATTAGGCAGCAAGTGAACCAGCAGAGGACAACCGGCGAACCAGCAGACGCCAATACACATTGATGCATTTGGGGAGTGAAGGGCTATCCCATCTGGTCCGATTGATAAGACAGAATAACTACTGTGTCAGAACACACCGTGCGTCACAGTTCGCTGAATATGGTGTGCATAGCTGCAGTCCCATCAGAGTGCCGAAGATGACCCCTTTTCACTAACCAAAGCACCTTCAATGGGGATGTAAGCATCAGAACCATGGAGCAATGGAAGAAGGCTGCCTGGTCTGAAGAATCACGTATTCTTTTAGAGGCCAGCTGCTTCTGCATCATTTACCTGTGGAAAAGATGGCAGCAGGATGCACTATGGGAAGAAGGCAGTGGAGGCAGTGTTTTGCTCCTGGCAATGTTCTGCTGGGAAACCTGGGGTCCTGTCAATCATATGGATAGTACTTTGACACGTACCACCTACCTAGAGATTGATGCAGACCCCGTACACTTCTTCATGGCAGTGATGTTCCCTGTTGGCAGTGGCTTCTTTCAGCAGAGCAATGCACCCTCCCACACTGCAAATATTGTTCAGAAATGGTTTGAGGAACATGACATAGAGTTCAAGGTGTTGCCTTGGCCTCCAAATTCCCCAGTCCTCTATCCAATTGAGCATCTGTGGGATGTGCTGGAACAACAAATCTAATCCACTGAGGCCCCACCTCACAACTTGCAGAACTGAAAGAATCTGCTGCTCATGTCTTGATTCCAGATACCACAGGACATGTTCAGAGCATAAGAGTTGCATGCATAAGAGTTGTTTTAGCAGCACGAGGGGGCCTTGCACAGTATTAACCCCTTAAGACCGGAGGGCGTACTATTACGTCCTTTTAAAAGCGGCTCTAAACGCCGCCGGACGTAATAGTACGCCCTCCGGTTTTTAGTAACTTACCCGGTCGCTGGCGGTCCCACGCCGGCGATCGCGGTTCGGGGGACTCCCAGGGAGCCCCCCGCGGCACGTCCGCCCTCCAGGAGCCCTCCCGGCCATGTGAGAGTGAGGTCCTTGCGAGGACCTCACAATCACATGGCCGGTATAGCTGCCTGCTGCATTGCCAGCAGGGGGACCAACTGTAATGACAGTTGGTCCCCCTGCTGGCTGAAAATCAAATAAAAATGTTTTAAAACAGTGTAAAAATAAATAAATTATATACTTAGATCATATATATATATTATATATATATGATCTAAGTATATATATACACATATACACACATACACATACACCGTCTAGGTGTATTTTAATATTAATATATATATAATTATATATATATATTAATATCAAATTACACGTAGACTGATACTGATTAAATATATATATAATTATTGTTATATATATATTTATAAATAATATAAAAAAAATTAATATGTAAATACGTAAAAAAATTAAATAAAAAAAATAATTAAAAATAAAATATTAAAAAATATATAGATGTGTTTTATTTCGTTCTAACTGTATTCTGATATTAATATATATATATTTATATCAAAATACACTTATAACGAAATAATATATATATCTATATACATAAATATATACGTATATATCACTATATATATATACCTATATATAAATAAAAATATTAAAAAAAAAAAATATATATATATACGTATATATACACATATGTATATATATACATATATTAATTCTACACATATATTTATGTAATAATTTTACATAATTAGGTATCCTAATCAATTACAATTAGCGGGACCTGCCTGACCACCCATGCCGAAAGTATAGGGAATTTAATTTGCTAGCACTATATTTAACCCTATAACTTTCCAAGACACCATAAAACCTGTACATGGGGGGTACTGTTTTACTCGGGAGACTTCGCTGAACACAAATATTAGTGTTTCAAAACAGTAAAATGTATTACAACCATGATATCGCCAATAAAAGTGACGTTTTTTGCATTTTTCACGCACAAACAGCACTTACAGGGACGATATTATTGCTGCAATACTTTTTACTGTTTTGAAACACAAATATTTGTGTTCAGCGAAGTCTCCTGAGTACAACAGTACCCCTCATGTACAGGTTTTATGGTGTTTTCAAAAATTACAGCGTCAAATATAAGGCTTGTGTTTAATTTTTTTCACATTAAAATTCGCCAGATTGCTTACGTTGCCTTTATGACCCTATGGTAGCCCAAGAATGAAAATTACCCCTATGATGGCATACCATTTGCAATAGTAGACAACCAAAGGTATTGCAAATGGGGTATGTCCAGTCTTTTTTAGTAGCCACTTAGTCACAAACACTGGCCAAAATTGGCGTTTTTTGCATTTTTCACACACAAACAAATACAAACGCTAACTTTGGCCAGTGTTTGTGACCAAATGGCTACTAAAAAAGACTGGACATCGCTTATTTGCAATACCTTGGGTCGTCTACTATTGCAAATGGTATGCCATTATGGGTGTAAATTTATTTCCTGGGCTACTATACAGTCTCAAAGGCAACGTAACCAATCTGGCGAATTTCAATTTCAAATGTAACACGCTATATTTGACCCTGTAACTTCCCAAAACACCATAAAACCTGTACATAGGGGGTACTGTTTTACACGTGAGACTTTGCTGAATACAAATATGTGTATTTTATTGCAGTAAAAGCAAACAGTATTATGACATTGACAGTTAAAATGTCATGAAGAACGAAAAAAATCAAAAAAAATCTTATTTTCTCCCATTTTTTTCATATTAAATTATGTTTCATAGCTAAATATTTGATATTAAACTAAAGCCCTGTTTCCCCTGAATAAAATGATATATAATAAGGGGGGTGCATTTAATATGAAAGAGGTGAATTACGGTTGGACAGACATATAGCGCAAATGCCAGGTTTTGTTTACGTTTTGTTTCGTTCACAACTTGTACATTTGGCTGCGGTGTTAAGGGGTTAAACAGCTGGTTTTAATGTTGTGGCTGATCAGTGTTTATATATGTTTATACAGTATAGTGCAGTTGTATACAGTTAATATTAATATACTATATATGCCATAGAATTCAGACAGTGTATTTAGTTCTTATGTAGCTGTGTTAAATATATAGTTTTGGTTTAAGATTATCTGAACAGTCTAGCCAGCGATCAAAATTTCTACTCAGCACTAGCCATTAGCTAGTGAAAATTTAGCCCTGGTGAGTAGAAATTCGCCCCTGGAGGGTATACAATGACTTGCAATTGCAAGTAACTTTGAAGTAGCAAATGACCACAAATGTTATGCCCTGGTTTAGCTGTTATTGTGCATCCTTTGATAATTAGCAGGAAATTGTCATGATGACCGTTCTTTCAACTTGTTTTATAAAAAATTAAACCATATAGTTAATCCTCTTACATTAGTTCTAATAACAGGTAAACATAACAAAAATAATATTTGATCAATTATAATAATAGTTATTTATGTACAGCATTTCTATCTATATACAGTTTCATATGCCCAGATATAAAATATCTAGCGAATACAATAATATCAGCACTATTTGGAGTTCAACATTAATACCTCATATTAACATCATGCCACCAAATAACTCAAGGTTGCATATTGGTATGGCTTGGTAAGACTCAACATCTATTGATCCTTACTCACTAAGACTATTTTGCGGAAGTAGCAATGTGTAAAAGCCTTCGTCTCTTGCTAGGACATAGCACATATAGTACATATAAATAGTACAAAATTATTGTATACGAACGGATGCACACAGATAGACAAGATTTGAAATTCGAATTGTATATAGAGAATGAATGTACCTTTTAACTCTTTTAATCATCTGGACTAATCATGTTTTTGAATTAACTAATTTAGCAAGCTAGATATATTGAAGAACAAAGCTATCTTTCTAACTTTTTTTCTGATAAACATTTACTTGAGTTTTAACATTTCCATTTTTCAATAGGGTGCTGATGAGCTCAACAGCTCAATGATTCATACCACACTTCTTGTGCACTTTTTTGGGAAGAAAGGGAAGGTTGAGTTGAATTTTGAAGATTTTTATAGGTGAGTGTCCTTACTATTTCAGCTACAATATACCGATGCCTTAGGTTTTCCAGCTAAACTGGCATGTCACAGTGACAGTAACTGATCAGAATAAAGTGTACAGACACAAAGCACTTTTTGATATTTTTAACTCAGTCTAATAGATGCAAACACATATTTTAGCAATTGGCTCTTACTCTAATTCAGGGTGGGAAACTCGTAGCTGTCTGTCTCAGATTGAAACAGTGATCTTTTAATGTAATTAGATATATTTTATATTAAAGGTGGCAAGGATTTTTCTTTTTAAATATATTTCAAGATTTTTCTTAAGTGTATTTGTAGACTGTGGTTTGAGATAAATTTGCATTTAACACACATGTATTACTCATACCTCAGGTTCATGGATAACCTCCAAACTGAGGTGCTTGAAATTGAGTTCCTGTCTTACTCAAAAGGAATGAACACTATCAGTGAAGAAGATTTCGCACACATTCTCCTGCGATACACAAATGTAGAGAATACATCAAGCTACCTAGAAAACGTGCGCTTCAGAATTCCAGAGGAAAAGGTAATGTTTTGTTTAACTTTTTTTTATGACCACTAGATCACTGTGGAGGTATACTTGTCATCCTAGCTTGGGCCAGCATTACACATTACTGCACTACAATTGACTTTTTTCAGTTGTTTATGTTTTCCAATTTAAACAAAGATGATTCAACCTAAGTGTTTTTTTATACTTTTTTATATAACACTATATTTCAGGCAAAAATTGATTCATTGAAGTGAGATCTTAAAGGGACACTGTAGGCATCCAGACCACTTCAGCTGATTGAAGTGGTCTGGGTGCAAACTCCCATCGCACTTAACCCTGAGCATGTAATTATTGCACTTTTTACAAACTGCAATAATTACCTGCTAGGGTTAACTCCTTTTCTAGTGGCTGTCTACCAGACAGCCACTAGAGGGAGGATAGGCAACCTTTGATCGCCTAAAGTTTGTAGTTTCTTGTCACTATAGTTTCCCTTTAATATACATCTATTAAAAAATATTTTCATTACATTTCTTGTCTAAATATTATGCAAGTGTAACCTATTTCCCAGCAATAATTATCTGTCTTATGTATGTTTTGCATTCTTTTGTAAAGATTTTGTGTTTGCTTCCCCTTGGTGTAATTTCAGAAAGGTAAACTTAGATTATAAACCTATTAATAATAAAAAAAGGTAGATTTGTGAGTCTATTTCTTAGAAATACAAAGTAACATAGAGATAGAAATAAGTCCTGGATTTATTTTTTGGATAAGCGTTTTAAATTATTTCATATTTTTGGATGAACCTTTGAAATTATTTTCCAAAATAGTAAAATATAAAAAAAAAAAATCATCTATAAATAAAATATATCAAGGGGGCGACGCCTAACCTTGAGACAGAGCAGACGCCATTTCCCACAGCTCCGGGAAGAAATCTATCAAAGTCAAAAATATCATGGGTGCCAATACCCGCAAGCCCATATATCGACAGATAGCAACCAGTGGGCACCCCACCAAATCGCCATATGCCGTTTTTCCAGACCCCAAGACAAAGCGGCAAAAGCGGAGATCTGTGCCCTACTCTCTGACCCCAAACCTTGGCCTCCTGCACAACCTGCCACCGCCTGGAGAACCGAAACCGGGAATTCCCACACCAACACACACCGGTCTGAGGCAAGTGCAGCTATGAGACCTCAGCCAGGAACCAGGGATATCGGTGAGCTGCTTCAGAGGAAGACCCTACCCAAAATGGCAGTGCCAAAAGATCAAGTCACCCTTACTGCACCCCATGGCCACACACACACAGAAATCTCCTTGCGCTCTAAACTGCTACATACTGAGCAAACTCCCACGGAGGTCCCTGATGGCAAAGCCCCTTCAACCAAGGAAGATATTCAGATATTCAAAACCTGTTGGAGGATATCAAGAAACTGCTGGCAGCAGATCTGGCACTTCTGAAGGCCGACCTGCAGATGGTCAATGACAGAGTCAAGGCTTCCGAGGGGGACATTGCAGAGCTCAACAAGAAATGTCTCCCTCAAAACATCATTACACGCCATGCAGGCCCAAAAACAGGCCCTCTCCATACACTCTGCAGCCTTTGAATACCGTTCTCGGCGAAATCACATAAAAATCAGAGGCATACCATGAACTCTCTCACTAAATGAGATGCCTGGTAGCCTCTATCTTGCCGCCAAACCAGGCCAAAAGGTTCTCCCATGATGGAATATTTCATCTACCTACCTCCGCCAAAGCAACCACCATCGTGGGGCGAGACATAATTGTCCGAAGCACCCTCACGCACGAAAAAAGACTCCTCATATCGTCTCTTCAAGACAAGATGCCTTACTCTTTTGAGGGGTCTAACCACTTTTTTCCGGACCTCACTCATTCCATACTTCAATGGCGCAGATCCCTCGCACCGATCACATGCCAACTAAGGTCGGCTGGAGTGATTTTCAGGTGGATGGCTCCCAGGTAACTGGGGGTGACACACAAAGGATCAACAAGGCTGAATCTGCCGCCCTCTCGGGAACTTTGGGGCTGCAAGTCTCGAGCATCCAAGCGGGTTGCCATGTCTGGGACCCCTTGCATATCATCCCTTTTATCCCTCAGGGTCATGTGGACCCGCACCCAGGGACCTGACTAATAACTGAATGCATGCCATGCAGTTAGTGCTCATTTACTTGTTTTTAATTCCTTTGTTTGATAAGGAACAGTTTTAGTTCAATTTGGTTATAACTTATAAACATTTTTATTCTTGCTTCTCTCAAAACGATATGGCACCCAGATTCGCCTGCCCTGGTGGCTCAAAGAATGGGACACTGTCCCCAGTAATAGGTGTTTAGCTCCACAGCTGTCTACCCCCCCCCCCCTCCCCAAACTCACTTTGGTTAGGGGTCTCAATACCTTCTAGTGTGGCCCTCTCTAACTAATAGGTTTACCTGCTATTCCCATATCCCTCAGGCTGCCCACTACCCTTTGCAGTCTTACCTCAAAAACCATTAATACTTGGCGTAAACTCCTACAAGTCTAGAATGGAGCACACTTAGTAGCTATAAGTAGTATTACATTATGAAGCCTAATTTGCCCTAAAGTATTTAATAAAATAATCGTATATACACTAACAACACTCATGTCTCTTATATATACCCTGCTAATCAACCATCCATATACGCTTGAGAAGAGATATGCTTGTTTTACTTTTTGTTATTTAACCTAAAAATGTGCTGACATACCCTGCACCTTGCATGTACGTTTTTTGCTATATTTACTCACGTATGATATGTACGGTAATTGAAATACTGAATGTCTAAATGTGCACAAGAAAAATAAAGGGAAAAAAATATACATATATATATATAAATGTGAAAAGTATCAAAATATATATTTTTTAAAACACTAAGAAGTTTATGAAAAAAATATGAAATAATTTGAAAAGCTTATCCAAAAATATTAACCCCTTAAGGACCAAACTTCTGGAATAAAAGGGAATCATGACATGTCACACATGTCATGTGTCCTTAAGGGGTTAAATAGATGCTTGAGTGACATTATCTTGGAGTTAAAGATGATAATGAGGTTGTCTCAGGTATAGACAGTTCACTCCCACCATGAAAGATTCATCACTGCAGATATATGTAAATATGGCATGTTCAAAACGAACACAGGACATAGGCTTAACTTTGCAAGGCTAGTCTGTAGCTGTCTAGGTAAAAATGTCACGTGTTTTCCAACATGTCATGGAGAAACTACTTAAATAATATTTAGATTACTGGGAAGCTATTACCACAAAAGTATTACTTTAACCCACTTTTCACTGGGTAGAATACCAGGTACTTTGTCCCATGATCCTTAGAGGGTCCTCTAACAATGCTTTATGGAACCCTGGATGGTACTGCCATAGGGGTTGACATGAATAGACCAGTTTGGCTCAGTTGATTTTGTGTTGTTGTTTTTTTTGTCTGTGATAAATATTTGTTCCTGGTACATATCATATTCAATGATGTATCTCCTAAATAACTCATGTACATTGTTTAAAAAAAAAAAAAAAAAGAAGAAGTTTATCAAGGACAACCCTTTTACCTCAGATCCAAATATGAGACATGGTCATAAAATGTTAAAATGTTGCCCTCCTTTAAATACTTAAACAATAAAGTCCAGCTATGACCTATATAGTTTTATATATTATCCTTAGATTACATAAACCAATATAACATTTTTGCAGACAGACCTTTACTTTTCCAAGAGAGGATCTGCTACTACTGAAAAGTACTGTGTTTTTAGAACATTCAAGCACTTAGCAGGGGCATCGTCCAAAGCATAATATCAAACTCTAATCCCCTCTATGACGTGTTATTGGATGGCTTTCATTGATCAGTGAAATGGACTTACCTTTAGCTAAATACCAATATCAAAGAGCCCAGCCCAGTGGAATGATTGAATAGTTGTTAAGAAAAGTGTGTGTCTAATTGGTTCATTTCGTGTGTAATAGACACATTGTTATTCTGGCCCCTGAGCAATACAAAAAAAAACTATTGGAAACAAGATGCATCATTGCAAACTAATAGGGCTGATGTTCTAAGTAGTCCTTGAGGCGTGGGATGTTTGTATTTGTATTTGTGGTGAGATCAGGTTAATCCGTCCTAAGGAAAAAACACAAACAGTGTGTCTTTGCTTGAAATGGCTACACTTTGGCAGTGTTGACAGTTCTGCTTGTGGAACTAGAATACGTAAAGTGTACTTAGCGCTGAGGCTATTGTTTAATATACTTTCATCTTCCTTCTTGGTCAAATGATGAATGCCCTTTAATTGAGTTGTTTGTATTGAGTTGTAAATGGTTTTGTATAATTTCTCACCATGTAAAAACAGGCATTTTGTGTATAATTTTGGAAAGAATGTGAAAACATATTGTTATTAGAGTTCACCCCATTTGCAAAACCTCATCGTTTAAGTAAACTGTTTTCATGTAAGCACTAAAGTGTGGTTTGAAATGTTAATGGCAAAAAGATTGAAAGTTGCCCCCTTTTATTTCGAAGAACTTTCTTTCTACATAAAACATTTGTAGTGACCTTATTAAAGCAGCCCTTTTCTTATGTCTCCTGTACATTAATAAATATACTTCCTCACCACTTGTCTTTATTTAGGTTTCGTAATTTTTCTTCCTTGTGTCGGATCTCAATACTTGGGCGTAAGCATTTTGTTCTTCTTGGTCCATTATGTCTGCTGCTTGCCCTTCTCTGGGATTGATTTTACGGAAAATTATGGGTAAATTTGATTGGCAACTGAAACAGAGCCTTATCTTAAGCTCTGCCTATTGTTGGATTTTGCCAACCTATACTTAAGGAAAAGTACAGTGGGACCTCGGTTTACAAACGCCTTGATTAACATAATTTTCAGTTTACAAATAAAAATCCATTGAAAATAATGCCTCGGGTTACAAAATGTTTTGGCAATACAAAGCAAGTTTCCCCAAGATGCATTGCGCCTGGGAGGTTTATAGCACCGCCCCCTGCATGTTGGAGCCTGTGGGTAGCACATGGCGTTGAGTGAGGAGGTGTCTGAGTGGCTTTTGCATCAAATTTTGGAGCCATTCTGGAAATTGCTTGCAGTTGATTTGGGACTTGTTGGTGTATTTCTCAAGCTGTGGAAAGGTAGGGAGCTGAGCTTCATTGTTTGCATGCCTTTTATTGTGTGTTCTGCATTGTGGGTTGGTTTCCATGCCAGCTCATTTGGACTTTTTTCTGACTTCCTGAACGGATTAATTGGTTTTCAATGCATTCCTGTGGGAAACCACGTTTCTGTTTACATATTTTTTGCAATAAGAAACGTCCCAAAGAACGCATTGAATTCGTAAACCAAGGTCCCACTGTAGTATATGTGTATGTCTATGTATTTTATAAAGAATAGAGCCCTCAGCAAAAAAAAAAAAAGTTTTAGACACAGGGAACAATATAGAAGCAAATTAGATTAAGTTTATTTTTGGTGGCAGGTTCACTTGAATCTTTGTTATGACTTGTTTATAACATGGCAGTATTACAGATTGGTATACAGTTATTAAATCGTACAATAGTTGTGCATTATTCACATACTTTAAAAGATCAATTATGGGTTTGGCGAATAGGCAAAATAGAAAGAGAGAAGAGATGTTGGAGAGTGAAAAAGAAAGTGAGGGGATGGAAATTAGAATAATTGTTGACGATATGAGCTCTGAGTCTGAAGACTACATTCCCCATATGTGGATCACTTGCACTTAATACTGGACCTCTGTCTCTCTATCTGGTGTGAGATTAATATAAGAGGTGTTATGATTATTTATAGTTATTTTTTTAGAGATCATGTATCCTATTGTTAGATTAGGGGTACAGGGTGGTTACAGTATCTAGAGCAATACTGCAATGCAGGCACAACAAAATATTGGTTATCTGTAGACAGGCGGGTAGTCAGATAGCAGCAACAAACAGGTGTAATCCACAGGACATTCTTCCACTTGCAACATAGATGAAGTTATGGCTCGCACTAAGTATTACTCCCACTGCATAGGATTATATGGGTCCCTTGTACCACATCCTATAGTAGAAAAAAGTAATGAGAATGAATATATATTGCAATAGGTAATTATGTCCTAGTTCTAAATTATATCTTTTAGCTTTTCTCTACATACTATTCCAACTCAAGTTAAGGTTTGAACTTCGGGTACTTTGTCCTTCTCATCATATAAATAATTACAGAAGTGGTGCTCTTCAATGTGGTGGAAACCCTACACATTGCTTTTAATTGTGCTACATTAATGAGTAATGTGGCAAAGTAACCTCGCCACTGGTTCTTGGAGGGGCCTGTTTGCCAGCCTCCTACCTCAGGACTATGGGCCATGCAAAAAGGCTCATAAAAGACTTTGTACGTGCCTTTTTGCTATCCTCTTCGGGAACTGAACTGACACACGAACCAGGGACCAACCGGGAGCTTGTAAAGCCCTATCATCACCTCTTAACGATTCTAACCGCAGCATTCTAATTGTTCGTGTGGGTGGCAGCAGTTCGCATGGTCGACCACGAGGTATGTATCTATGGCTGTATCTACCCTGGGGATTGCTATATTACTATACTCCCCTGGGATTATAATAATTTGCTCTTTTACGAGCATATTGCTACACTCTCTTGGAGGATAGGTCTACCCACTGGAAGCTGGATCCTGGTCTTGAGTCCAGGGTGGGTGGAGGACAGCGAGACCCCAACCAAGCTGTAATGCTGGAAGTGGGGACTACAGTGCTGATGGTGTCTGGTGGAGTGCTTGGAGTACTTGGTGAGCACTAGGAGCATCAATTGGCAGAGGCACCCTGTCTGGGGGGTCAGGCAGTCCACCACAAGTAATATTTGTACAGAGAAATTATTGAACAAAATAAGGACATAGTTAAATCTACATGAATTCATAGTAAGTCATAGGAATCACAAATTGTAAGTAATCAAAAGGGGCTTTCCCTGAAACCAGCTACTTCTGCAAATCCATCTGATGTCTAGTTCATAGCGTTAGAGAAAGCAGGGTTTGCACCTGCATGTATTATTTAGGAGTCCATAGACGACAGTCCGACTTCAATACATGTCCTTGATTAAAGAGAGTTGGATAAAGTACTGCTAGGTAGAGCATAAAAGATATATAGCAAGTGACAAATAAGCCCATGTGGTCAAAGCATGCAGTCATCTGGGTTGTTGAGTAGGTCAACTTTCCCCTCTACTCACATGCTCTTGTGCTCTTGCTCTAAATTGTTGTGCAGATGGAATTGATATGGGATGCAGGGGAACAAATCTTTTGTGGACTTTAAAATATTAACGTAAAGCTTATTTTGTGCACTGTACAAATACTTTTGCTGCTTCTATCTCTCTAACAGCCGAACATTCTGCTGTCATCATGTGGCAGTGTGGCATATGCCCTTTTGTAGATCACTCACTACATCCACTTCATTCTCTGTCCAAGACAATATTTTAGGAGCAAGCTTCTGCCTGATTGTAAGAAGGGAAGGAATGGAGTGGACAAGTGAGTCCTGAGGAGAGAAAATTTCAACGTTTGTGATTAGTGAGAGGGAGAGGAAATCTGAGCTGTGAGGCTTGTAAAATGAGCAGACTGAGAGATGAAAGATTGACATAGGGTAGTATATATATATATATATATATATATATATATATATAGGCTTAAAATGCATTCTGCATCCATCAGATACAATACACTTGGGAGATATGGCGGTTTTATTTTTTTTCTGTCTATAAGAATCTATAACTAGGCCCATCGTAATCCTAACAATAGGTTCTTAAAGTTGCACTATCCCACCCCCATCCCCCTGCAAAATGAATATTTTATGAAGAAATTATCTTTATGGCAGACTGCCACATACATATTTTAAAACATATATATTACAGACAGCTAAAACAATTACAGTCACCACACTCAGTCTTCTCACAGTCTTCTCATACACACACACTTCACTGTTTTGGTTTGTTAGCTAAAAACAGACACTTTTGATTTAGTATTTAAAAGAATGACACACTAAGCACCATAACTTCTACAGCCCCTGCAATGGTTAAGGTGCCAGGAGTGCCTCTCAAAATTTTACTGTAAATGTTTAAACGGACAGGTCTCCTATATGGCACTGTAGCTTCACGAAATTGTGCCAAAGACATACAATGGGGGTACCGTTGTACTCAGCAGAAGTAACTGAACACATAATAAAACCTTGTACAGGAATAGCACACACCAACTTTACAAAATACACATGAGAAGTTCTTTGTTATAAGTTTGTGTGCCAAAAAACCCAAAATACTACATTTTATTCCAATATTTAGCAGAGATTGGCGGTGAAATGGCTACTTAGAAAGTGTCAAAACAACCTTAGGACAATAGCCTGTGATGTCTACCTTATATAAATATATACTTTTGTGTGGCAATTTTGTTTTCTTTTATGGCTATTAAGCTTACAAGACAAACATACCAAATTCTAAAATCGCTCCATATTTAACCCCTTAAGGACCGGACTTTTTTTGCGATGTTGTACATTTGCGACCAGGCATCTTTTTACACTTTTGTGGTGTTTGTGTTTAGCTGTAATTTTCCGCTCTCTCATTTACTGTTCCCATACAAATTATATATTGTTTTTTTCAGGACAAAAGGGGCTTTCTTTACATACCATTATTTATATAATCTCATGTAATTTAATTTTTTAAAAATGAAAAAATATGATGAAAAATTGAAAAAAATACATGTTTTTTGACTTTTATGTGAAAAATCTTTTACTCATCTACAAAAGCGAATGAAAAAAACTGCTAAATAGATTCAAAATTTTGTCCTGAGTTTAAAAATACCCAGTGTTTACATGCTTTTTGCTATTTTTTTGCATGTTATAGGGCTATAAGTACAAGTAGGATATTGCGGTTTCAAAACATACATTTTTAAAATGTATCAATAGTGACATTGTAACACTATTATCTGTCATAAATCTCTGAATAACATCCCACATGTACATATTTTTTTTAAAGTAGACAACCCAGGGTATTCAATATGGGGTATGTCCAGACTTTTTTAGTAGCCAGTTAGTCGCAAACACTGGCCAAAGTTAGCGTTCATATTTGTTTGTGTGTGAAAAAAGTAAAAAACTAAATTGAACGCTAATTTTGGCCAGTGTTTGTGACTAAGTGGTTACTAAAAAAGACTGGACATACCCCATTTGCAATACCTTGGGTTGTCTTCTTTTGCAAATGGTATGCCATCATGGGGGTAATTCTCATTCCTGGGCTACCATACGCTCTCAAAGGCAACGTAACCAACCTGGCCATTTTCAATGTAAAAATATTTGACCCATATATTTGACCCTGTAACTTTCAAAAACGCTATAAAACCTGTACATGGGGGGTACTGTTATACTCAGGAGACTTTGCTGAACACAAATATTAGTGTTTCAAAACTGGAAAATGTATCACAACAATTATATCATCAGTAAAAGTGCTGTTTGTGTGTGAAAAATGCAAAAAAAGTCACTTTCACTGACAATATCATCGCTGTGATATGTTTTACTGTTTTGAATCACTAATATTTGTGTTCAGCGAAGTCTCCCGAGTAAAACAGTACCCCCCATGTACAGGTTTTAGGGTGTCGTAGAACGTTACAGGGTAAAATACAGTGATAGCAAATTAAATTCTCTGGACTTTTGGCCTGGGTTGGCAGGCAGGTCCCTTAAATTGCAATCAATAAAATAACTTCATTATGTAAAAATATTACATAAATACGCACGTAGAATTTAAATATATATGCATATTTATATATTTGAAGTCTACGTGTATATATATATAATTATTTATGTAATTTTTTATATGGACATATGAATAGTTCGTATTCTTTTTATTTATTTATATATACATAGATATATATACAATTTCATTCTAAGTGTATTTTGATATAAATATATATATATTAATATCAAAATACAGTTAGAATAAAATTTCGTATAGATATATAATTTTTTTTAATTTTTTATTATTATTTTTAATTTTTTTTATTTAATTTAATTTACTTATTATTTGTATTTTATAATAATATATATATACAATATATATAGTTATTATATATATTATATATATACGTGTGTAATTTAATTATAAGTGTATTTTTATATTAATATATGTACATATTAATATAAAAATACACTTAGCATGACATTATATATATGATATATAGACATATATTATATAGGTATAATATATGTCTATATATCATATATATATACACATATATAAATTTTTTTTAATGATTTTACACATGCAGGGAGACTGCCTGTCAGCACAGACAGTCCCCCTGCAGGCAGACACTAGGACACCTATTGTGACCATGTGGTCGCCCTGTTGGGCGATCACATGGCCACAGGGGTCCTAATTTGCCATGGGGAGACTGTCTGGGCTGCAGGCAGTCTCCCCACAACGGGAGCACCGCCGATCGCCGCCGGGGGAACGACGGCGATCGGGTAAGTACATTTTAAATTAAGGACGGTTCAGGACCGTCGTCGGTCGGCAATGGGAAAATGCCGATGACGGTCCTGAACCGTCCCGCGTCCTTAAGGGGTTAAAGTTTATTTTACTCCTTGTGCTTTGTGACCTGTAACTACCAAAAAAAACTGAAAATCCCAGACACATTATATATTCTGTAAATCAGAACAACTAAATTAATTTATTTTTAATTACTTTCTTTAACCTGCACTAATTAGGCACACATTATTATTGCAAAAACTGTACAAAAAACACAATTTTTTTCTTTTTTTTTGCATTTTTCTGTATTTTTGTAATAATAAATAAGCATTTATATATATATATATATATATATATATATATATATATATATGTTACATCAAATTAAAGCCCTTTCTGTCCTCTAAAAAAACAGTATATAATATGCGTCGGTGCAATAAACTAGAGAGATGCAAATTGAAGTTGAACGCATACAGCAAGAAAATGCAAAAATTGCTTGTGTCATTAAAGGACCACTCTAGGCACCCAGACCACTTCAGCTTAATGAAGTGGTCTGGGTGCCAGGTCCAGCTAGCTTTTACCCTTTTTTTTATAAACATAGCAGTTTCCCAGAAACTGCTATGTTTATACTGAGGGTTAAGCCAGCCTCCAGAGCCTCTAGTGGCTGTCTCATTGACAGCCGCTAGAGGCGCTTGCGTGCTTCTCACTGTGAAAATCACAGTGAGAGCATGCAAGCGTCCATAGGAAAGCATTATGAATGCTTTCCTATGCGACCGGCTGAATGCGAGCGCGGCTCCTGCCGCGCATGCGCATTCAGCCGATGACGTCGCGAGGAAGAAGAGGAGGAGGAGGAAAGCTCCCCGCCCGGCGCTGGAGAAAGAGGTAAGTTTAACCCCTTCCTCCCCCCAGAGCCCGGCGGGAGTGGGTACCTGAGGGTGGGGGCACCCTCAGGGCACTCTAGTGCCAGGAAAACGAGTATGTTTTCCTGGCACTAGAGTGGTCCTTTAAGCGTAAGACAAGCTTCTGAAGCTGTGTCCTTAAGGGGTTAAGAAAAGGGCTTTTCTTAAAATCTGTAAGCTGTTTAGTAAATAATTCCCTAAATTGGTGCCCTTGTGTGAAATTTCCATATTTAAAGAAATTAGGGTGCTGTTTAGCAGATAGCTCCCTTATTTGGTGTCCTTACATATGGCAATCCCACATAAGGATAGCAAACAGGGGAGTTATCTGATAAACAAAGATCGAAGTTAAGAGGTGTCAGCCAGCTCACAACAAGAAACCTGCCCCGGGTGCCAAATGCTCTAGGTACGCCCCTGGTTACACATAAATATACGCTGTGACACAGATCACAGCCTGTCAGCTGAAAAGGTACAGTGGCCTCTAAATGAGAAATCCCATTTGTAGTTTTGCTTCAACTCTCTTAATCAGTATATGAGATGTAGATTAGACCTGCTCTGCTGTTTGTGAGGGAAATGGAATGTCTGTCTACACTGGCACAGCCCTGCTAGAACATTTCAGGTAACATCTCATTTCATAAGGATAGCTAAGCAACGTCTGCATCTATGATATAATAATAGCATATATATTTATTTTTATTATACTTCTGTACTTGTTTTGTTTTTTTAAAGCCGATACCGTGCACTTTCCAATATTGTGCAGACATAGAAACAGAAACAACTGAAAAAGCTTGGGTAGCTTTATAAAAATAGAAACATTTAATTTAGTATAGATTTAGAAAAATGCAACTGCACAAAGAGCAAAAGGTTTACAATAGTCTTTTATCTAACTATAAATGTGTTTACCATGGAGGCTAACGTTGGTGACACCAATTTCTAAATATGTTTCGAAGCTCTGTGCATCCTTGCCCTACTGAATATGATGAGCATTATAGAGTAGTATATACACTTATAGCACTTTATAGACCATTGTCAGTGTCTTATTAATCGGGAAGTTCTGGGTCTACATTTTCCAGTACCTTGTCCATGATACACATATGGTATATTATCATAGACTGTAAGCTCGTTTGAGCTGGGTCCTCTTCGTTTGAGCAGGGTCCTGTAAGTTTTCTTGTAATTGTCCAATTTATAGTAAAATCCCCCCTCTCATAATATTGTAAAGCGCTACGGAATCTGTTGGTGTTATATATATGGTAATAATAAGAATAAGAATCATTAATGTTGCTGTGTATATTATAATTAGTGATGCTAAGTGTTGCCTTTGACATAGTGTATCAACATTGTGGAAACCCCCCTCCCCCCCTCCTCCCCGTGGGAAATGTTTTTTTCAGTTGAGCCGTTTTCTTTTGTTTGTTTTTTTTAAATTTGCATGTGTGTGTCAAGGTGTGTATATCTGTGCTTGTATGTGCCAGTTCTATATCTGACACACAGATACACACACATTGTGTATATGTGTGCATGTATCTGTGTGTCAAAGTGTGTGTATCTCTGTTTGTATGTGTCTGTATGTGCCAGTGTTTATGAATCTGACATGAATACTGGCAGATAGTGGCACACAGATACGCACACTGACAGATACACACACCTTGACACACAGTGTGTATCTCTGTGTGTGTGTGTGTGTATGTATGTATGTATGTATCTGTGTGTCAAGGTGTGTGTATCTGTGTGTCAAGGTGTGTGTATTTGTGTTTGTATGTGCCAGTGTGTATGAATCTGACACACAGATACACACTGGCAGATAGTGGCACACAGATACACACACCTTGACACACAGTGTGTATCTGTGTGTGTGTGTGTGTGTGTATGTATGTATCTGTGTGTCAAGGTGTGTGCGTCTATGTTTCAAAGTCTGTGTATCTGTGTTTGTATGTGTCTGTGTATCAAGGTGTGTGTATCTGTGTTTGTATGTGCCAGTGTGTATGAATCTGACACACATATACACACACTGGCAGATAGTATCACACAGATAAACATACCTTGACACACAGTGTGTATCTGTGTGTGTGTGTGTATGTATCTGTGTGTCAAGGTGTGTGTCAAGGTGTGTATATCTGTGTTTGTATGCACCAGTGTGTGTATCTCTGTGTCAGTGTGTATATTTATCTGACACACAGATATACACACACACTGGCACACAGATAAACACTGACGCACAGATACACACACCCAGATACACACATCTTGACTCACAAATACACACACACACACACACACTCAGAGACACACACTTGCACCCACAGATACACACTGACACGCTCAGATACACACATAGGCACATACAAACACACTGATACATACTGGCACATACACACAACCACTTAGATGCACACAGTGACACATACACAAACCTTGACACAGATACACACACACACTCTTTGGCAGACACACACACTCTTTGACATACACTCTCACTGACAAACACACACACTCTTTGACAGACACACATACACTCTCACTGACAAACACACACACTCTTTGACAGACACACATACACTCTCACTGACAAACACACACACTCTTTTACAGACACACATACAAACACATATACACTCTCATTGACAAGAACAGATACATTATCACTGACAAACAAATACACTCACTGATAAGCACACATTCACTCTCACTGACAAACACACAAACACATACAAACTCTCTAACAGACACACATACAATTTATTTATTTTTAACATTTTACTCCACCCAGCCCCCCGACCTTTAGGAGTGCTGGCATGGAGTCTCTGGGGTCCAGTAGGGCCGCTGGCAGCTGGCATGAAGTCCCTGTGGTCCAGTGGGGCTGCTGGGTGGCTGGATAGCAGTCCCTGTGGTCCAGTGTGGCTGTTGGGTGGCTGGAGAGCAGTCCCTGGGGGTCCAGTGGGGCTGCTGAGTGGCTAGCATGCGGCGGCGAGGCAGCAGTGATCTCTCTGCTCAGCTCCCTTGCGCGCCTCTTAGTGATGCCGGAGCCGGAGTGACATCATATTCCGGCTCTGGCATCACTGCTGTGCGTGCGAGGGAGCTGAGCAGGGAGATCACTGCTCACTGCTCCCTCGCGGCCCGTTTTATTTTCACTATTTTTGGCGGAACCCCAATTAGAGTTTGGCGGAACCCTAGGGTTCCGCGGAACATCAATTGGGAAACGCTGATGTAGTGTGTTGTACAATATTCTAACAGCCTCCACACTGAGGGACACTGTAGATTAAGGCATTTCTGAGCTGTTTTTTTTTAGTGCTTTTCAAACATCTTTTTGTCAATAAAATGAAATCTTATTAGGAATTATGGTGCTGAATTCCAAAATGTAAAATAAATTAACCAAGCCAGCAATAGCACTGCTACTCAGTGATTATTAAATTTAGTAAAATGGTAATATGTTGAATGAATAACACCATACCTATTTCTTAGCCTTATCCTATTTTATTCTGCTGTGAACACATTTATTTATTGCCTTGCACCCAATCTTTATATGTAAATATGTATCTTTCATTGCAGGCTTAATACTGTACTTGTGCCAGCATTACTGCAGTATAATGTTATCTTTCAGTGCAGGTTGATTTATCCTCTATCATAGTTTCTTTGTCGGCTCTTTTAACAGTGTTAAAATTTTAAAGTAGGTGTTTGCTTACATGTTTACCCTGTGTGTTTTTCATTTAAGTAAACACTATTTTGAAGAAGCCTTTCAAGTTTTTTTTCTTTCCCTGGCACGTAAAGATGAAAATACCTGCTTAGGTAAAGTTTAACATCCACCCCATCCTAAAACATTGACTATTTCTCCGCTAGCCAAGGAGATCATCTGTTTGTTTTTTTATTTTATTTATTTTTTTGGAGGATCCTTCAGTAAACAATGCCAATATAATTAGAAATTGAATTTACTGCTGTTGGTTGTTTTAACAGTAAATTTCACTAAGCAACGACAACATATAAAATGTTAGGGTGCATCTCAAAAAACTTGTAGCTCATTAACACTATTACAAAGTGAGCCTTTTCATGAGCCCTTCGAGAAGACAATATATATCAAAGTGTGATTTTTGCAAATTGCTGCAGTAATAGGTAACTACGAGACAAATAGAGGTGACATCTTTGCACTATACCCATGCAAAAAGGGAAAGCTTTGTTCCTTTTTTCTTTTCCAAGTGGTATTTATCTAATATATAATTTAATTAAAATAGATTAGATGAGAAAAACTAACTATATGTGTCACACAAATGAAAATCTCTTCCTTAGAATATATTTGCAGCATCAGTAGCTTAATCATTTTGATCTATGTTCTGCAACGTGGATATCAGTTCATTTTTCAGCGGATTTCCAAGGCACTAAAGTGGTAGCCCAATCCACTTGTACGTCATGGCACGTGTCTCCTGACACAAAATTATTTCAATCAAAAAGATTTGGGCCCTGACAGGAGCCCTGGACATTGACAGGGCTATTTGCTACATTTTCACAAAATAGCAAAAATAGCTCATGTGAATAAATTATCAAATTTTACAATTTGATTTTTAATTCACCACTATTTGCTGTTTAGTGGACTTAACCCTGCAATGTAAAGAAAACTGCAGTGTTTTCAGGACATTGCAGGGTTAAGAGGACAGGGACACTGCAATAAGACCACTTCATTGAGATTACATGGTGTGGGTGAAGATAGTGTTCCTTTAAAGCATCACGGTTACGTCTCACAGACCGACTTACTGCCTTGTGCTATAGCACTCACTGTGTTTTCTGAGAAAGGATTTGCAGGGAGAAATATTGTAGAATTGGCAACTGTAACCTTCTGTGATTTCCTAGCTTCTGTGTGACTATGAGATCTGCAGTATGTTTTTTTTTTTTTCTGGCTAAAGCACAGAGAGATATGGGAGATCAGAGCGGTACAGGAAATATCATGTTACATATTATAACCTTCTAAATGACTTTTATTCATTGCCTGCTGATACTTTCATCTACTTATCTTGATAAAATCACAGAGGAACTAACACTGGCTTTTCATTTTGTTCCCCAGGGAATCTCATTTGATGAATTTAGATCTTTTTTTCAGTTTCTGAATAATCTAGAAGATTTTGCAATTGCAATGCAAATGTATAACTTTGCAAGTCGTTCTATTGGTCAAGGTGAGTACTAATTACAATATGGAACTTTAAAATTGTTAGCATAAAACAACTGTGACTGTGCTAAGATGTTTGTTTTTTTTAAATGCCAATTACACAGAGTTTAAAGTAGGGCTAGACAACCCCTCGCCACTCCAGATGTTGTGGACTACATCTTCCCTGGTGCTTAACCAATGGCTGTTAGAGCATTATGGGAGACATGTTCTACAAAATCTGGAGTGTGGTTGGTTGCCTAGTCCTGGAAGGAACACTCTAAATACCATAACCACTAGCACTTATTGCACTGATTACAGAATAAACTGAGTTTATAGGTTTTATCCCTTGTCTATCCATTTTCACACTTTGTTCAAGAGATTTCTCAAAACCTAGGGCTTGCCCCGTGCTCCAGCATTTATGCTGGGTGTAGACACCTTTTTTCTGTTAAACCTTTTTTATTCAACCTAAAGCCAGCCCTGAAGAGCCATTTATACAATGTCAAAGTTTCACTTCCACATTATATGTCCATAGCTATCCTATCTTTGATGTCAATGATAGACTGTAAACCCTTTGCACAAGTTAGTTTGGAAACATTTTGGACAGCATGGGTTTTTACACTATTACCACTACCATAAACTGTAGAAGTTACATTTATTTTTTACACTTTTTTTTCAACTTTGTATTTAAAGGGACACTAGTCACCAAAATAACTAAGCTTAATGAATGCATTTTTGTGTATAGATCATGCCTCTGAAGTCTCCCTGCCATGCCATTTAGGAGTTATATCACCGTTGTTTCTGTCTATGCAGCCCTGCCTCCCCCGGCAGTGACTCAGAAAGCCTGCATGAAAACAAAATGATTTTATTTTCAATCAGATGTTACCATACTTTAGAAGTTTGTATATCCTGCTCTGTAAATTGAACTTCAACCACATACAGGGTGCTCTTGCAAGTTCTAGCAATCTACGATAAGACATTCTAAATAAACACTGTGCAATAAAGGAAGTGTAAACATTAGATCTCACTTTACATGAGTAAGGCCGCATATATAAAGTGATATAACTCCTAAGTGGTAGGTAATTGAACAGTGAGACTGCAGGGGCATGATATATACACCAAAACTGTTTCATTAAGTTAAAGTTGTTTTGGTGACTATAGTGTCCTTTTAATAAGTGTAACCTTTATTTCAGTACAACACTTAAATGAAGTACCATGACCAACAAAAGGGATTTCAAAATTCTCATTTGCCAACTAAAATGTAATACTACTTACTATTTTATCTTCAAGTGATGCTAATGAAACTTGTGAAACTTTAAAATTTGTGATACCCTTCTCAGTTTTCCCCAATCACTGGTTTGGTGAATGAATTGTAAAAACCTTAAAAAAAAAAACATTTGTTAAATTATATATTTTTTTGCTTTGACCTCAGCAAATTGTAAATGTGTAAGCTCCATGTCTCAAATGAATGAAGACTAACGAATAATATTGAAAGAAAATTACTTGGGTGGATTTTATTGTATCAATGAAGTACTAGGATCGTTTTTGGTTTTTTATGCAGAATTATGGTCTACCAGTTGCAAAGCTGCTATAATATAGAATAGTAATTAACTAACAGTTGAAGTTTCTCTGTCATTTGTTAAATGACTTTACCCTTGCCAGGATAATTATTACGACCCTTTGTAGTATATAAGATTAAACATTTCTTTGTAACTATACATTTTGATGACTATACAATTCAATGACTCATGTGTTGGGTATGAGAAATTGACATTTCAGGAGGGATTAGCATTTCCTGATGAATCAGTGTTAAAGCAAAAACTCCCCCTGCTTGAATGACATTACTTCAAATATGTTGCTATTTTAGGTGAGCCTCACACAAGGACAAGATCTCCATGGAATAATTACCACAACTATAGTTTACAGTATAGTCTAACAGTAAACGTTCTAAACTGTTTCACTCAATTCTAAATTGTTAAAGCGTGTAACGTCACAGGAACTTGCTGTACACAAGTTGGTTGGGTGCACCCAGTTAATGCCAATCCTAACACCGTCTTCACAATGTATAGTGACCCTGATGGTAAATATACTCAAGCTACTACTAGAATACATTTATACTAGTATAAAATGTAATGAATGGGTTAAGTTTTCTTCTGAATATAAATTCCAGCTTAACATACAAGTACAGAGCAGAATAATGGGTCAATGGGCTAGCTTGTGCAATGGGGCTTTATGTTTTCATGTATTTTGGGTTGTTGTTTTTCTCCCCAAAACCACATTTTACTAATTAAACAATAGTAGGAGTCATTAAAGAACATGGAAATCCATGATGGTAAAGCAGGTGACCGGGAATTTACATCTACCCTCTCATGCTTTTCCACTGGTCCAAACAGAAAGTTGCTAGATGTGCATATATGTGATGTCATATCCCAGTTTCTTCAGGATGAGATGAAGGCGGAAGGAGGAGATTTGGCAGCTAAAAACACTGGCCTTCATCCTGTTCAGTTTTAATACCCAGGTTTTGAGGGATAATCCATGAACCACAACAACTTATGCTGATTGAATAGGTGATTGTGCAGGGTGCAATGCATATCCAATTTACTCTAAAGAAGGTTATCCCAAGTAATTGAGAATTGTGTTGTGGAATGAATCACACACACCTGTAAGCATTGCCATCTTAACAACATTATGGGCCCCCAAACAAAGCAGTGCACTGGGGCACTGCCTACGCAACCAATCACAGGGAAAAAAAATGTAAATTACCAATACAATTAAGCTTATATTTATTGGTACCTCCAAGAAATGCAATACATTCGTACAATACAAACACACGGACTGTTGAATACACACACGGACTGCTGAATACACATACACATAATGCAGAATACACACAGACTGCTGAATACATACACACAGGCTTCACGTGCATGAGTCAGCGTACAGCAGGGAAGCCAACTCCTGGCACTGAAGCGACAGGAGCCGAAGAGGATCCAGCGGAAGATGGTGGTGCCCACGAGGGACAGGTTCAGGTAACTTACCTTTGCCTGCCAAGCCCGGCCACCGGATGCCCAGCGACGAGGTCACCGTTGGGGGTCCTTTCAAATTCTGAAAAGTCCTCAGATGGTGACAGTGCCGCTTTAAGGTGACCTAACACTTTTTTCGCATGAATATTTTAGTTCAATCTAAATTCTATAACATATGAGAATTACATATGGTTTTACAGATTCATGGATCCACAAAAAACAAAATCCACAAAATGTCCTCCTGCGCCACATTTAACTCTCCGTGTTTCCTTAAAAGATTTGTAAAAACCCACTACTTTCAGTCAAATAAAGGTACTTTCCATCAGCTTGTTGTAGAAAATTCTTGTTAGTCTATGAAATTGTCCCAGAACCTCCACATGACCAACCCTGCTATCAGAAAGCTGAATGGCATGACATTAGTGAATATTTTCCTGTTATCATGATGATTGGTTTACTCTTTTGATCTGTTTTTTTTCTCCACAGACGAGTTCAAGCGTGCTGTATATGTAGCTACAGGCCTCAAGTTGTCTCCTCATTTGGTGAACACAGTTTTCAAGATCTTTGATGTCGACAGAGATGATCAATTAAGCTATAAAGAATTTATTGGCATTATGAAAGACCGTCTGCATCGGGGGTTTAGGGTAAGAGGGATATTCTTAAATGATTATTCACTTGAACTATTACAAACAATAAAACTATAATTATAAAGCTCATAAAATTATGCAGGTATTACAGACACAATCCTTTTATGATTATTTGCGACAGGACGGTCTAGAGACCTGGAAGGCAATATGACATGAAGCATCATCTGTGATTATCTCTCTCCCACATACGTACATGTTGCATGTCATCTAATTTTACAGTGAATCTATAAAAAAAAAAAGTCTGAAACAACTTTTCTTAAAATATCTGACATTTTTCAATTTAGTAACATAAGAGTTTTCAACCAGCTGGGGAACTTATAATGCCAAGGGCATTGTTGACACATTTTATGCTCTCCTTATAAACAAGTTACACTTATTTAAGTAGCCAAAAGATTAGCAGCAATGCATGAAACGTGGATTGCATGATGGGAAATGTTATAATCTAGTAAAACGAGACATAAAAGTGTAAATGTGCTTGCAGTCCTGGTATATGCAACGCTTTCATTTTCAAGTAGCTAAATAAGAGTTCTATTACAATCAGTTGTTCAATGATTATTGATACTTGAAAGACTGTTGATGAGCCATTAACAATACTAAATCTGTCGCGATCTCAACATGTGGCTACTTTTCGACAACACATTTACCATTATCTGTTTTGTGAAAAATGTCCCTGTAACTTTAAACGCTAAGGCAAAAATCACAATATTTCCGACACTTTCAGACACTTATCAAAATCAATGACAAAAAGACTTGATAACTCACTGAAAACTCTCTTTAAATAGTTCATCAATATCCAAAATTTGATGCTGATGATGCTTGGAAGCAATTTCAACTAATTTAAACAAATAATTCCTTGTTAATCAAATAAGAGACATGTAATTAACAACAAAATAACATAGATAAATGAATAACACAACAAATGTAAAAAAACTAAAACATTATTGACTGGATTCCAGCACTGGATTGATTTTACATCTAGAACCACGTATTTTTAAAGCGTTGTATTTGTCTAAAATTTGGGCATACCGAACTTACCAAGGCTTGAGGGGTAATAACAAGATTTATTTATACATTTGCGAGTTCAAAGATTGTACTGGAAACAAAGCAGCCATTAATTAACACACCTGTATTCAAGCAAGACAGGAATATCCTTAATATCTGGCATTTTTATAGCCTCATACGGTTACTTTGTGGTGCCATTGATGTGTGCAATGCAGATCTTTAAAGGAAGGTGTCATTTTGCTGCAGGTCTTGACAGTTACAGTCCTAGGGTTGAGTGGCATGCTGTGTATTTAGTTAATACCGTTAGTCACAGTGTATGGGTCTGTACAATCAATTTATATATGGCACATTTCATCTTTTTTTTTTCTACACTTTGTATTTTTTACACCATTCTACTGTAACCCTTTCTTAGATGTAATCATACCCAAATAATATAACCTAGAAAGAAAATATTAGAGAATGAACGGGCTCCATTTAATACTGCATGTGAGCAAACATTGTTAATCCATACGCTTACAATAACAAAAAAATAATACTACAAAGGGGTTCCTAGAGTGTAGTTTGGTTGTTGACAAAACATAGGGGTTTAGGCCCTTCAGTATAAGAGAAAGAGTGTAAATATATAGATAAAAGTAACATCTTTATTACATTTGTTTAAAAAGGCTTTGGTAGCCAACTAAACAGTTTCTAATAGTTTTAGATTGTGTAGTGAAGGATTACACTGAAAAAGAATTAGAAAATGTACAATTTATATATAAGTGTAATCTTGTCCCCATTTTACTCACTATGAATCCTAGTCATCATTAGGCTTCACCAAAAAACAAATTTGATTCTCGGTAAGCCAGTTGTCACTCATTAAATTCAAAATAGTTGTAGTGCCAAATAGTGTCCATTCTTGCTTGAAACATTAATGTGCCCATTCATAGTAATAAATTGGGGACTATGATTTATTAAAAAAATAAAAAAATAAACGAATCTTACATTTTAAAAAAGTATGGTAGATATTGACGACTCTCTCCTCCGAAATTTGTTATAAATTATTTGATAGATAAGACTGTTTTGTTGTTTGTTTGTTTGTTTGTTTGTTTGTTTGTTTGTTTTACGGGTCACTTTTTCTGGTATTAAATATTTTAGCTGTATTTGATAAGCAATTTAGGTTTTAGTTGCTAGTATTGTGGCATCCTACGAAAGGTGAGCTAATGAGGCTGTGGATTCTGCATTACATATGTTAAACCAGTGCCACCTGCAGTCTAAGCTTTGAATTGTTTTTTTGACTTTGTTATAATACTAAAATATTTTGCACTGTTTTTTGTTAATATATGTTTCTTAATATTTAAAGAACAGTGTAGTAAAATAAAGCTCTCTGCATTTTAAACAGATTTTTGTAAGTCACACACAAACATAATGGGTCCAGGTGGAAACCTTACTATGTTGATGGATAATCTTGGTCCTACATACATATGTTTGTGGGCTACATTTTCTTAAGGGTTGTCACATGGGAATTGGAATGCATAGACATTTGCCGTGCTTAATTTAGTTATCATTAGCCTGGTGTAGATATAACGGGATTCGTCCTCACATTAAACTGCTTCTTTACTAGGAAAATAATTTTGTTGAGCCTTTTCATTGCCCGAAGGGTTCTTAATCCCTTCCAAGTTCCTTTTATTTGAAACATGGGATACATAGTGAGCACATCAGTAGGATACAACTGCCAAGTATTGCACAGATACTTTACACTAATTCCTAATCTAAATTTACACCGTTTGAAATTTTTTATTTGTTCTGCTTTAACAGAAAAATGGTGGGATGAAAGGTTTAGAGATTATACAGTTTTCATTGACAGGCTCCGAAATATTAGCATAGAAGTAGAAATACAATTTTGTCACACATAGTGGGTGTGACAAAAATATCTAAAAATGGTCAAGTCTACTTAAAGTTATTTGCCATGCTCTTGATGGCATATCTAGAAAGATAGATTTCTAAAAATGCCACCAAAATGTAAAAATGTATGTGGGCATAGAGTAAGTAGAGTTACACCAAGCATCTGTACTACAATGGCAGTGTAGATGCAGGGATGCAAATGCCTGGAAAATGGCAAAGAGAGGTGAAATTATTGTATTGTATTGTTAAACACAGTGCGGAGAAAAGTGGCCCGTGAGTGAGGATTTTTAAGGGCTGAAGTTTGTTTTGCAGTGCTTCCAAGCAATAAATGTAAGCTGTATACCTGTCGCTTTCACGGAACAAATTATTATTATTTTTATAGCTCAAATGCTGTAACACAAAATCTCCCATGATGCTTTGCCATCCTTAAGACCCATGTTATTGACTTACCTAAATGTTAATATGAATCTTTTGTAAATAGATATAATTCCCAGGTAGCATGTATTGCCTTTATTTTTATTGTAAAATATGTACTTTCTAATCTGAAGCTTCTCACCTTTCCTTGGCTGCTTCACAATCTTTGCTCTTTGCACACTTCTATCTTCTGCTCCACAGGGCTACAAAACAGTGCAGAGATACACCACTTTCAAAGCATGTCTGAAGAAACAGCTTCACAACAGATAGGTATGTGATCTCACCGCTTTGATACTGTTCTGTTGCATGGTTTCTGTAATCAGTGGTACACTAATAACTCGGGCAGCCAAGCATTGATGCCAGACCACTCCTGTATTCAGTGCTTTTAGAACTTTCATCTCTTACTGTCCAGTATCTATAACATCATCACAGCTAATTCTGATTATTCACTCATGGTGAGGACAAGCAATACTTTCTTAAAGGCTAACTGACATAAAACGCCAGTAGTGGTAAGTAAACATATTTTTACGTATACATTGGCTTTTACACTGATCAGCCACAACATTAAAACCACTGACAGTGGTAATATTGATTATATTGTTACAATGGCACAAGGGGTGGGATATATTAGGCAGCAGTCCGTTCTTGAACTTAATGTGTTGGAAGCTGGACGATTTTACCCAATTGTCAGTTCAATGCATCTCATACATCATGATGATGCTGAGGTGAAGACCTTTAATCTTTTGTAAGGTCTTCAGGAGAAAGTGTCTCAGTCCCACAGCCACTAGTGACATTTTCTTTAAAAAAAAAAACATTGCTGTTTGTTAGAAACAACTCAGATTTACAGGCAGGTTTCATGCACATAAATCACATTATTAGGATAAGGTGTATTGGGTGCTTAGTGTCCCTTTAACAAGTAGTTGTCAGCTAGCATTCTTAAAGTGGGCTAATTCTCTCTTATACCAGTGAAATATGCAATCTATGAGTTCAACAAAACTTCAAAGGAGATTCATTATGTGCTAATACATCAAATGTGTTATATATTATAGAGAAGCAGATAGTAAAAACTAAAAAAAAAAGAAATATATAAAATAATAACAGAAATTCCTCAGTTCAGTTCTATTTACTTATAACCCACTATAGCCTCTATTTAACCCCTAAGGGAGCACTATAGTGCCAGGAAAACACCTGGTGCCTGGCACTTTAGGGTTATTAGGTCCCCCCTCCCGCTGGGCTGAAGGGGTTAAAACCCTTTCAGCCCCTTACCTCAATCCAGCCCCAGGCTCCCTGGGTGCTGGTGACCTCTCCTCCCCCTGCCGTCGTGTGCTGCGAATGCGCATGCGCGGCGAGAGCCGCGCGCGCATTTAAACCGCCCATAGGAAAGCATTACTCAATACTTTCCTATGGACATCCAGCGTCATCTCATTGTGATTTTCAAACTAAGAATCGCGGAAGCAGCCTCTAGTGGCTGTTAGGGAGACAGCCACTAGAGGCTGGATTAACCCTCAATGTAAACATATCAGTTTCTTTGAAACTGCTATGTTTTCAGCTGCATGGTTAAAACTAGAGGAACCTGTCACCCAGACCACCTTAATGAGTTAAAGTGGTCTGGGTGCCTCTAGTGGTCCTTTAAGGACACATGACAGAAATATTCCGTCATTATTCCCTTTTATTCCAGAAATTGTGTTAATATTGTTGGATAAGCTATCCAAATGTTTTAATATTTTTTAATAAACTTTATTATTATTATTATTTTTCGACATATTATAATATTGAACAATATATCATATATAAAAAAATACATTAATACATGAAAAAAAATCAAAAAATTGCAAACTTTTAATATTTTTCATAATATTAAATCATTTTAAAAGTGTATCCAAAACATTAAATCGTTTGGAAAACGTACCCAGCATTATTACATTTAGGCCTATGTCTGTAATTTCATTAAATGTATTTTAAACTTCAACAAAATAAAATAAATAAATAAAGAACAACACATGGGAGTACTTCAGATTGCATTTATGCCAGATAACTACCATTTCTACTACTAGTCAACACTCTCCGGGTTATTTACTAAAAACTATATTTTGTCTGAATGGACACAATTTTATCAAAATGATTGGATTTCAAATGGATATGCAATTCACATGTTTACAAAACATACAACAAAAAATCATACCAAATGACCTATCTGTCAGTAATAGTCAGTACAAAATAGCTTCCACCAAATCACCCGTGGAATAAAAAGTTAAACTTAACTTTGGATACTTGCTTCCCTTCAGTTACCTCCCAAAATGGTAACTATATAAAAAGTATAATATGGTACATATGGAATAGGGATCCAGCTTGTATCACTAAAACATAAATAAAAAAATACAACATAGTGTAATACTGTTGTGGTCTTATTAATTGGCCAATGGTTCAAGGTTACACTCACAGATTTGTTGTATATAGTAAGCCTTCAGGTTGCCTTCCCTACAGGTAGGGGGGTAAGTCCTGTTCGTTTGTAGTAACGCCAATCTGGAGACCAAGAAGTTCACACTCTCCCAATGGTTGAAAGTAGAAAACAATGGATTTATTGGCATATAGTAAAATTAAATTCAAATATGGTTCTACGCGTTTCGTTCCCCTTAGGAAACTTCCTCAGGAACCAAAATTTAAAAAACATACAGTTTATACACTCCAAATACTAACAAGTGTATGCATAAGCCTATTGCTTCCCTCCCTTCCCTTCCCTTAAATACAATAAGTGCTGGAAGTCCATTGGTGGTGTGATGGGCGTATTCTCCTTTTCCTCTTCTATTGGACATCTCATCCGTTGGTGAATTACCTCCATCTGTTGTTTCAGCTGTTCTGATTTTCATCACACCACCAATGGACTTCCAGCACTTATTGTATTTAAGGGAAGGGAAGGGAGGGAGGGAAGCAATAGGCTTATGGATACACTTGTTAGTATTTGGAGTGTATAAACTGTATGTTTTTTTTAAATTTTGGTTCCTGAGGAAGTTTCCTAAGGGGAACGAAACGCGTAGAACCATATTTTAATTTCAATTTTACTATATGCCAATCAATCCATTGTTTTCTACTTTCAACCATTGGGAGAGTGTGAACTTCTTGGTTTCCAGATTGGCGTTACTACAAATAAACAGGACTTACCCCCCTACCTGTAGGGAAGGCAACCTGAAGGCTTACTATATACAACAAATCTGTGAGTAATAGTCAGTGTCTGGTTTATAATAAATTATTATTGCATGTGAATCCTATGTATAATATAGGATTTGTGTATTAATCAAACATTAACTGTAAACTGGATCTTGCCCCGAGTTAGCAAACCCAGTTAATAAATTCACTTGCCATTTAACAAGTGACTTTCTTAAAATCCAGACTATATGCCCACTATCAGCCTGCGAACAATAAGAGATAAATAAATACATTTCAGCAATGCCAAGGTTAAGTGTGCAACGGCTGCCCCAAATCAGTAAAAGAAAAGTTATAATATAAAGAAAAATGCATATGGATCCATATTGACCCCGGAGTACAATAGGGAGGAATAAGTCCTACTTATTTTGCTACAAAAACAGATAACATGAGAACTCTGTGAACGTGCAAAAGCTAAGAGAAACTCAGTCGCTTGCTGTTTGGTTAGTTCCTGCTAAAGTCTCAAAATTGGTTTTGCTCTCCTGTGCCATTACAAATAGAACCTGTTCTACTTACAGCTACTTACATTGCTGCCCAGTCACGAAAAAGGACACATGCCATGAGGCCAGTACATGACTGGAGAGGGAGATCTGGCACTAATCCCCACCCCATCCACAATATCAAGTGGGGGGCTAGAGAGTGGACAAATCACTGTCCACCCCCCAGCCCCTACCCATGTAATGGAGGTTAGAGGTTCTAAAATAATACACAGGGGAACATGTCAGTGTCTCCCACCCATAGGTAGTGAGTTGGAAATGTGGGAGCGGACATGCCAGATTTACCAAGGCAAAAACACATGCACTTCTGGGGCAAATTGCTACCTGAAGTGCAATTTCAATGTAAACCAATTGAATGAAACTCAGCATTTAGCTCTTTGCTTTGAAATAGCACATGTTTACCTTGATATCTATCTGTCTGACTATTCTTATCATTAGGACGAAAAAAGTTTTAAAAAATGGAGCAGCGCTAAATAACATAGTGGAAGGCAGCACACCTGATAGGTGGGATTCCCTTCAAACACCCTATAATACAAATAGAAAAAACAAACAAACAAACAACAGGGTGTGCCAGAGGCAAAGGATAAAAGCCAAAATATGGAAGATAAAATAATAGAATAAGAAAATCTACAATCAGATATATTACAATAAAAATAAGATAAAACCTGTGAAATATGTCAAACAAAATAAATACCAAGCAAGAGGTAGCAGCAGTCCTGAAATTATAGTCGATGTAGTAAGTATTTATGGGTGAGGGTACAACTTCTTAAAATCTTTACGGGAAGATCTTTTTTTCGTGAAGGTGCCTAATCACAAGGATGCTCAGGGTCCGTGGAAGTATAAAATAAATAAATTGAGAAACTCCAATAGTGCAACAAGTCTTAAAAGCGTAATGCAAGGATGTGAAAATAATTCAAATATACCCACATTAAAGGGACACTATAGTCACCAGAACAACTACAGTTAATTGAATTTGTTCTTGTTTACTTTTTGCTGTAAACACTGTCATTTCAGAGAAAATGCAGTGTTTACATTACAGCCTAGTGATAACTTCACTGGCCAGTGGCCACTCTTCAGATGGCTGTTAGAGATCCTTCCTGGGTCATGGCTGCCTAAAATGAATCCAAACATTCAGTGTCTCCTCTCTCTGCATGCAGACACTGAACTTTCCTCATAGAGATTTATTGATTCAATTCATCTCTATGAGGAGATGCTGATTTGCCAGGGCTGTGTTTGAATCATGCTGGATCTGACCCTGATCTGCCTCTTTGTCAGTCTCAGCCAATCCTATCGGGAAGCACTGTGATTGGGTCAGGCTGCCACTTCTGATGATGTCAACAGACAGCCTGTCTAACAGCATGCAGAGTTACAGCTTCAGGGTTGAATATAGTAAGATTTTTACTATATTTATGGAGGCATAAGGGCCCATAAGGGGGGCTAGATGCTTGTGTTCCTGACCCTATAGTGATCCGTTAAGTAGAGCTAATACCAACTCTAGTATAATGCACATACAGGGGTACAAATCCCCACATGTAAAAACAATCCAAAACAAGGGCTTTATCTACTTGGGTGAAATGTGTTGTTTTAATAAAGGTCTATTTGCTATTTTACACTGTGATTGTGCTATACACCTTTTTATTTGTTTTTATCAGTTTTTATTATTATTTTTACTACCTGGCTTCCTGCTTTTACTTCTCCAGTGTGGATCTCACCAAGAATCCTAGGTGGGGATTATACCACCCATGCTGATTAAATTGAGCAGGTTATCTGCTCAATAAACTGTAAGTACATTTTATACATTTACTCCTGGTTTTGTTTTTATACAGTGAGCACTATTGTTGCTTTTTATTCTGGTTGTTTTGGTCCTATGTACACAGGGCCAGATTAAGAGCCCAGTGGGCCTGGTGCTGACAATTATGATGGGGCCTAATTACAGAAACGTATCGACCAAAAACACTAAAACAGTCATACCTCTCAAGAGTCATGTATCTGATGGAGTTGGTGTTGGAGGGAAACTCAAAGGATGTAGCTATAAGAAAACACATACTCTATGCTAATCTTTTTATCTTATTAATGCTTTCATCTTTCAAGTAAATCCATACCCCATGGGAGGCATGGGGACACAGACACTTGGGGACACTGGGAGACATGGGGCACTTGTGGACATAGACATGGGGACACTGAGACATTTGGGGACACTGGGAGACATGGGGGCACTAAGGACACAGAGACATGGGGAGACAGACACTGGGAGACATGGGGACACTGAGACACAAGGGACACTGGCTGGGAGACATAGGGACACTGGGAGACATAGGGACACTGAGAGACATGGGGAAATTGAGAGACATGGGGACACAGAGACATGGGGACACAGATACTGGGAGACTAGGGGACACTGGGAGCCATGGGGACACAGACATTTGGGGAAACTAAGACACTAGGGACACTGAGAGACATGGGGACATAGACACTAGGGACACTGGCTGGAAGGCATGGGGACACAGACACTTGGGGACACTGGGAGACATGGGGCACTTGTGGACATAGACATGGGGACACTGGGAGGCATGGGGACACTGAGACATTTGGGGACACTGGGAGACATGGGGCACTTGTGGACATAGACATGGGGACACTGGGAGGCATGGGGACACTAAGGACATAGAGACATGGGGACACAGACACTGGGAGACATGGGGACACCGAGACACTAGGAACACTGGCTGGGAAACATAGGGACACTAGGAGACATGGGGACACTGAGACACTGGCTGGGAGTCACGGGGACACTGAGAGACATGGGGATACAGAGACATGGTGACACAGATACTTGGAGGCCATGGGACACCCAGAGCCATGGGGACACTGAGACACTAGGGACACTGGCTGGGAGACATGGGGACACTGGGAGACATGCGGACACTGAGAGACATGGGGATACAGAGACATGGTGACACAGATACTTGGAGACCAGGGGACACCCGGAGCCATTGGGACACTGAGACACTAGGGACACTGGCTGGGAGACATGGGGACACTGTCTCCCAGTGTCCCCTAGTGTCTCAGTGTCCCCATGTCTACCTGCTGCCTTTCCCCCCATTCTTCACATACCTGAGCTGTAGTCTGTCTCTGCAGGCTGGGAGCTGCTGTCTGGACTCTCTGTGCTGTGTAGCTGCTCCCCCGTGGATTAGTGAGTAGAGAGAGGCAGGGAGATGCTGTAACTTCCTATCCCTGCCTCTCTCCATACACAGTGACCCCTACTGGCCAGTGCTGGTATTGCAGAGTAATCTCCGTTTATACAGAGAAAACTATTTGCATTTGTATTGCCGGTGTTACTGCAATACCGTCACGGCCAGGCAGCCTCCAATACCAGCTGTGCCTTAAAATATCAGTCAAGTCGTAAACCTAAGAGTAGTCTGTAAAAAAAAAAATGTTTTTCTTTTTTTTGCAATGGGCCTATTCCATGGGCCTGGGCCTGGGCCAGGGCCTGGAGCTGCAGCTCCATCAGCCCCTATGTTAATCCGTCCCTGTATGTACATCTTGCTGCTGTGATGCCTGCCAACCACATCTTCTACTAATATCCTACAAGTGGGGATTTATACCACTGTATGCGCATTATACTAGAGATGGTCTTAGCTTTACTCAATTTGAGTATATTGGAATAATGTTTGCATCCTTGTATTACACTTTTAAGACTTGTTACACTATTGGAGTTTCTCTATTTTTTCTGTTTTATACTTCCATGGACCCTGAGCCTCCTTGTGATTAAACACCTTCACGAAGAAAACTTGTAGTTGTACCCTCACCCAGTAAATACTTACTACATAAACAATAATTTCGGGAATGCTGCTACCTCTTGCCTCTTGCGCGGTATATTTTTTATTTGACATATTCAACTGGTTTTATCTTAATTTTTATTTTAATACATCTGATTGTAGATTTTCTTAGTCTATTATTTTATCTTCCATATTTTGGCTTTTTTGCCTTGTCTCTGGCACATCCTGTTTTTGTTTGTTTGTTTTTTCTGTTCTTATCATTAGTATATTCAACCTTCCATGAATCAATGGGCTGGAGTAGACATTCTCCTACTGTCCTTTTACTGCTTAAAGGAACACTATAGGCACCCAGACAACTTAATCTCAATCTGGTGCTTCCGCTGCACTGACCAATTTAAACTTGACCATGTGATGCAGAGGCCACAATATAAATGCACTGATTCAATGTTTTGCTATGAGAAAATTTAAATGCACACAGCACTTGCTGCACATGCACAGTAGGTCTCTGATTCTCTTCTATGAGAAGGTCATGGCTCACCTGAAATTGCGTGAGGCAGAGGGATAAGCAGTGCTGAGGAATCACATAGTGTGTGACAGGGGCACTATAGTGTTAAGAATACATATTTGTATTCCTAACACTATAGTGTTTGTTTGAGGAAGGCGAACATCAGCATATAACATTATCCATGTGTTCTATTTTGTCAACTTGTGCAACGAAGTAGACTAAAGCCAACGCAATGTCCACTGCACCCTTACTAGACCATCTTGTATATTGGAATGGAAAAATAGATTACTTAATTCTAAAATATGGTTTGATTGACCCAACAGGAACCCTCGAAGCATGGCTTGCAAGGCTACTACGCGTGTGTGAAGTCCGTGACGAGAAAACACATTAGAGAGTTCTTGAGAAGTTTCAGGAACAGAGACATGTTACGATAAGAAGGCAGCTGCCGGGATTGGAGCTCTGTGAATGAATGCATGAGCACAGACAGATAATTTACCACCACCTTTCTTTCATTTTTGCCTTAGTTATTGATCCATTAATGCACTTTTTTTATTATGTTGGTTTTTATAGCATTAATAGAAGTAAGGAAGATCAGCATGTCTTTTTGATCCAAGAGTATTTTTTACATATTTATATTAGGCATTAACACAATATTGGTAAATAACATATTGCTGAAATATATATATAGCGTATTTTATGACCTCCTAAAAGCCATATTCTGATCACATATATCTTGCTGCTCCATACATCCAATTGATCCATTTTTATTTAAAGAAAGCTTACAATTATAGTAGGTTTTATCATGTTGGTAGAGTGAGTAATGGAGTAGACATATCTATTTTGATGTACAATATGAATAATATGTGATGTGTACATACATTGCTCAGCTATGTATGGGCAGCCTAATAACTTGCCCTACACTAAAATCCCCACTACATTTCATAGTATAATATAAAACGTATTTTAAGCAGAATCATTCCACTTTTACATCTAAAAAAATATAGCAATATAACAGGTAATTAAGCTTTTAATTCATATCCATTTATAACTTATAGAAAACATGAAGAAGCTGGTTAGATGTGTCTGTAAGACTGAAATTCAACTTAAGTGTAAAGTATATAGGTTTAGGATGAGAAAAGTAACCAAGCTATATATAGTTCTGGAAGTGGTGGGATGGAAAATGCAACAAATATAATTTACATAGGTATTCTTAATATATGGGAATATTGAACTCCGCAGAGTATCCTATATATATATATATATATAATGATTTATTTATTACAAGATAATGTCAATGTTCTGTTGGATTTTATGGTTAAATGTATTGATGTTCTATTGTCAGCCAAGACAATATCCCATATGATTAACCTATCACCCCGCAACATTTCATTTTTGAGAACCATTTTTTTTTATTTAGGCCTGTTGTGGTGGGCTTGTGACACTCCAGCTTCATTTGCTGTGATTGTAGACAGCTGTGTGGCTAGCTAACCATTGTTGGAAACTGCAAAGACTGTCCATCACGGCGTAGACACCGATTTAACATGGAGAATATCAGCTGAACCTGTTTGTACATTCCATGTTTAAGTGTGTAAAATTATTTTCTTTAAAATCCACTGTTATGGGAGATTACTATAATTAGAATATGTTACAATGAAGAATGATACCTAGTCCTCAACAATTCACAGTGGTTGCTTGAGTTTATTTAGGAAATAAAAAAACACTGGAGGACACAGAACATCTTTAATGAGTTGCAAATTAACTTCCAGACACATCACAGACATTCTACAACATTGCACTGATATTACCAAAATATCTGATAACCAAATAAGCCTATGTGCATATGAATGATATTGAAGGAATTTGATGCTCTGGTATATTTATTTATTTTTTCTTCAATATATTGCATGTTTCACTCTTATATTTTAATTAAACTGGTCAAACAAATCCCTATTGTTTGTTTGTTTGTTTGTTTGTTTGTTTAATAAAAACACGATACTAGTACATAAAATTCATGTTTATGTTATTACATTATCAAGCCTGAAAAGAAAAATGAAGAAGGTCAAGTGACTGCAGTACATTACACTACATCAAAAAACATCCGATCCTTAACATTGTGAACAATCTTAATTCATACAGAGAGTTATATTCTTGGAGATATCACTAGATTTCAATGTATCAATGTATGAATTTAATCCACATGCTGATGGATATACTAACCACCGAATTGTGTATATTCTACACCTTATTCCGCTTTAAGCAACTGTAAGACTGATATTTACTTATGACACTTTAAAGAATTTTAGAGGACAAATGTCACCTCAAAACTATTTTTAATAAAAAAAATATTGCTTTTATCAAGTTTTGAAAGGAAATAGATTTTTTTCAATAAGGTATTTGTAAAGAAAAAAAGGAGAAAAGCTCTTTCATACCTTTAGTATATTACAGGATCCTTCAGCCATATACATACACCTTGGATGAGACAGTGTTTGAAAACACTTGGTCTCTATTGTCTTTCCTGCTTCTGTGCATGGAGTGAATCAGAGAAGATTGTGGAGACTGTCAGTTCTCAAACTGTCTGATGTTAGGTGCGTGTATATAGCTAAAGGATCATCTCTTGTACTAAAGGAAGGATGTGTTTTCCCTATTTAATTACATCTACTCCATTTTTTGCTTTCAAACTTTATGAAATGATTATTATATTGGAAATAGTTTTGAGGTGACAGTTGTCCTTTAAGACTCTATACCATTCTATATTCTATATAGAATATATATAGTTTTGTGTAGCCACCAGTCGTCTCCATATTTGTAGTCTTTACTATATGGCATGGCATTGCAGCAAAGGCTTACAAAGCTAGGGAAATACAAAATTGAAAGTACTTAATAGCCATATGAATGCAAGCAATATGGCATTCACACTGTTCTTATTATGTTGTACATCATGTAAAAGTTAATCATAGTGAAGTTAAGGAACCAATACACTTTAAACTTTGCTATGATTATGGTGAGTTGCTGGTTCCAAGATGTCCTTTGGGTCTTGAGTCCAGCACAAAACCTAACCCCTCCCAAACTTTGCTTCTGGTCACTCCCAACACCTCACCCCTGACCACTCCCAAACTCCACCTCTGATCACTCTAAAGTCCGTTAATCTATTTAAACTGCAGCTTTTTAACATCCGCTGCTCCTCCTCACTGGTCCCAATATATCTTTTTGTTGCCTCCAATGGTCTGTCTCACCCTCACAGTGCTCTTTCTCACTCTCCCACTGCTACTTCGTACCCCCACTGCTCATTCATAACCTTCTACTATTGTCTCACCCCCACTCTTCCATCTGACCTTCTCATTATTCCTTCTGATCCTCTGTTGCTTCTATTCATCCCTCCCTGCTCCTTTTCACACTCCCGCTGCCCCTTCTCTCCTTCCCACTGCTTTTTCACACCCCTAGTGCTCCTTCCTTCCCTTAATTGCTTCTTCTCACCTCCATTGCTTCTTCTCACCATGGACTGCTCCTTCTCACCCCCAATCCTGCTTTATATCACTCACTGCTACGTCTTGCTGCTCCCACACTCCTTCTCACTCCCTGATTCATCTTGTCACAGCTACCTCTTTCAATGGCAGTCTGGTTTCTGCTGTCCATTTATGAGTGTGTGTGTGGGAGTGTGATTGGAAGTGAAAAGAAGGGAAGAATGTGGTAGGGGACATAATATTACTTACCTTCCTTCCATAGGTATGACAGTCATAGGGCAGCTCTCCTCTTCCATTCCTTCTTTCCCAGTTGGTCAAAGATTGGTCACAGTGTTTAATTGAAAGCAATCTAAACATTTATGTTAGTAGTTTCCATACAAATGTATGTATCTTCATTTTTGCTTTCCATATAATTTGTTTTTAGTTCGACGTATTGGGCACATGGCAGCTTATAGCTTATTTTTGTTTTTTTAGTAACAGCTATCAACATACGGATGCATTTCAGAAAGCTAATCTCTCAGACATTTCATGGACGGTATGAAAGGGAACGGCCTCCTAATCTTATTTAGAACCATCTAGCTACCACCAAAGCATACAATATAAGCAATAATCGGTAGATATGTAAAGAGCTTTGTTTTAGACAAATCAAAAATGGAACTTATTCAGTGGATACAAAATGGTTCTCACTTTTAATGTGGGTCAGAACTGGTTTTGTAAAACGATAGTTTTATCTTTTTTTAAAATCTTATTTTCACACAAACCCACCGCTTAGACCAAAGCTGGACAGATGTCTCAAATTAGAAAATGTTAATACAGCGACTAAACATTACATTTGTCAACAGAAATGGGCACACTAGGTGGGCTAAGTGATCCTTATCTGGTGTTAGTTTCTAATAACACTGGCATTAGGATTACATGTCATATCTAGACAGGAGAATGCTTTCATTTGACAGGTTCATTCAAATAAGGTTGCAGAAGAGAAAGTCTGCACTTGTCATGCCTTTTCTTTCAGCTTGGTATGTTGACACAAAGTGTGGTAGCTCAAATGACATGGACAAAATGCAGTAATAGCAACATACACTCTGTAATACACTCTTTGATGGAACTATATCAATTCAATTTTGAAGTAAAAATTATCCAAAGGAAGCTGTTTGTGTTGCTCTGTGTCAATCTCCCAAGATCAGTTGCACTATTGTAGAACTAAGTTGATCAATACAAGATTTGGTTTTGATGAAACTTGATGGCACATTATTTGGACAGCAACTTGTTATGTATTGTCATGGTTTTTTTTTTCTTTTCTTATGGTCTCCGTATCCTAGTATCTTAATGATCATACCCCCTTGCAATTATTTCAATTTATTATATTTTCTTCCTTGTGCTGGATCTCAATACTCTCCATCCTTGATGTCTGCTCTTTGCCCTTCTTTGGGATTTTGTATACATTTGATTGTAAACTAAAGCGCACAGAAAAATAATAAAAGATTTATATACAGGGAGCTATTGGCAGATTAGATAAAGTGTAATTTTGGTAATAGAGCTGCTTTAATTAAAAAAAAAAAGTTGAAAAACTGCAAACACCAAGCATGTTGATGTTTTAATGACACAAATGGTTAAGCTTGTTTACACTGAGAACTTATTATTAATGTTGAAGCTTCTTCTTGTTTAAAATTAC
This sequence comes from Pelobates fuscus, assembly GCF_036172605.1. Taxonomy (NCBI): domain Eukaryota; kingdom Metazoa; phylum Chordata; class Amphibia; order Anura; family Pelobatidae; genus Pelobates; species Pelobates fuscus. Next base: position 96,252,696 of record NC_086322.1, read on the forward strand.
ACCTCATCTTGTGACACAACCTTTCCAGCTTTAGCCTGATATTATAAAAATGTGCAGTCAAATCGCATGCCATGTCCAACCAATTGTCTCTAATTAGCTTGCCAATGCTGTTGTGACATCGCAAGAAAATGTTAACTGTCTATACATGCACAAGGAAAATAAAGAATAAAAAAAAAGAAAAACTGCAAACATTCATTTCGACTAACTTTTAGTAAGCCCATACATATCAGCAATTGAACATATCTTTTTAGCATAATAGATATCCTTTGCATAAAATAGCAAGGTATTGAAAGCATGCTTGTAGACACCTAAAGTGTGACAATGGGGATTAATTCTGAAAGAAGGAAATATAATAATCTCTTCTGAAAAGATTAATATTCAGCAAAAGGCCTGCAGGGACCCAGTCCAAACGGGAATAAAAGCCATAGAACAGGAGAGGAGTGATGTATTTGAATTTGAAGAGTCTCAAGAGAAGCAAAATAAAAACAGAAAAATGATTGGGTCTCCAACTGAAATCAGTTGCAAGGAGAGATTTGTGTTGGAAAAAGAGGCATTTAAGAAACGTTCTAAGAGATAGGGTGAAAATCAGGGCATTTTTGAAGCAGATGTATGTGGCCAATGGGTATATGGAAGTCATCAATGAAGCTTTGAAAGCGGAAAGAGACTGAATAAGATGTGAGGTGTCAGGGATCAAGGGGGCCAGTGAGGTGTGGGATTTTAGAAGCAATGTAGAAATGTAGAGAGTAAATAGAGCTAAAATCAAGATGAGTGGAAGAAGAGAGAACTGTTTTATTTTGTTTAATTATTGATCATTCATTTCAGTAAAGTAGATTGTAAGTGTTGCTAACTGTAATGTTATTTAAGGGTGATATTATGAGCTGGAGGCATTTGGGATCACAAGAGAAGAAAACTTGCCTAGCAAGGAGAGGACTGAGCTGTAAGAAAATAATGTGAATTTGTAAGGCAAGAAATTTTCCAGAAACACTCAGCTGTACAAAAACGTATTTGAAGGTAATGGGCTAGTTTGTGTGTTAAGATGGGTGGTGCAGATTTCCTTCTGCCTCAAGTTGGGGTCACCTGTAATTACCCTAAATGTCTTAATATTTGTGCTGTATTCTCAGTGACCATGTTGTAACTGCAGTACTGTTTCCTTTTTGTATTTCGATTGCTAACTGTCGGTATACTTCAATAAATAAAGAATTGGTAAAATTTTCAAAAAGATGAGTGGTGCAAAGAGCAATTTGTGCTTTTTGTTATTTTTTTCCAGGATGGTAGAAAAAAAGAGAAGTGAAACTAGAAATAAGAGCTCAAATGAGAATTGTTACATTTCAAGGGAGTTGAGATGTTCTGCTTTTCTTGGTGGGTTAGGTTTACGATGATGGCTGAGGGACACATAGAGAACACTAGTTAAGAGATGGTGGTGAAAGACAACAAAGGGTTGTTATACAAGCTCAGGTATGAGAAGATGTGCTCAAGGGTGACATCAGCAAGTAATTGAGATGAATCGTGCTTCTGAGATGATAGGTGGGTAAATCCGGATGTTGAAGCCAGATTTAAGGAAGTGGAATGAAGTATCAGATGAGAGTAATAGAGGAAGAAAGGGTCAAAGAATATGGAAGGATGAACAAGGGGCAATAGATAACGGCAATACAAGCAGATATGACATTGAAGATTCATAAATGTAGAGACGCTTGTCTGGACCTGGTTTTAACAAACAACGTTGATCTTTTGACCAACATTCAAGTAGGTGAGCACTTGGGAAATAGCGATCACAATATAGTGTCCTTTGACATAAACTCAAAAAAACAAAAGCACATGGGGTATACTAAAACATATAATTTTAAAAAGGCCAATTTCAATAAGTTAAGGGCAGCTTTACAATATATTGACTGGCATAAACTCTTTAGTGAAAAGAACAGTGAGGATAAATTGATCATCTTCCAACAAATATTAGAAAGGTACATTTCTCAGTATGAACCATTGGGAAATAAATATAAAAGAAACAAATTAAAACCAATGTGGCTTAGTAGACAAGTAAAACAAGAGATTAAAAATAAGAAAAGGGCATTTAAAGCATTTAAATCGGACAAATCAGATGCATCTTAAAAAAATATATATGGAAGCAAATAATGCGTGCAAAAAGGCAATTAGATTTGCTAAACTTCAAAATGAAAAAATGATAGCTAAAGACAGCAAAACCAACCCCAAAGCATTTTTTAAGTACATAAATTCTAAAAAACAAAACAAAACTAAAAGTGTAGGTACACTAAAAACTGAATTGGGGGTGTTGACCAGGAAAAGGCAGGAATTTTAAATAACAATTTCTCCTCCGTATATATTAAGGAAGAACCCATGGCAATAGATGTGCAAATGATTGCTACTAAAAACTTGCAGAAGAATTGTAATTGGTTAACTCAAGACAAGGTGCTGCAGCAACTAAAGAAAGTTAATATAAACAAAGCTCCAGGGCCTGACGGTATCCATCCGCGAGTACTTAAGAAACTAAGTGTAGAAATAAGTGAACCTCTGTTTTTAATCTTTCAAGATTCTTTTCTTTCAGGAAGTGTTCCAGAGGAGTGGAGGAAGGCAGATGTGGTTCCTATATTCAAAAAGGGTTCAAAATCCTTTCCTGGTAATTATAGACCTGTGAGCTTAACTTCTGTGGCTGGGAAAATATTGGTTATTAAGGGATAATATTCAAGAATTCCTTGAGAAGTACATGGTTATCAGCAAAAATCAGCACGGTTTTATGAAGCACAGGTCATGTCAAACTAACTTGATTGCATTCTACGAGGAAGTAAGTAGAAATATAGATCAGGGTGTTGCAGTGGATGTGATCTATTTGGATTTTGCCAAGGCATTTGATACAGTTCCACACAACAGATTAGTGTTCAAACTCAAGGAAATCGGTCTAGATGAAAATGCTTGTTCTTGGGTAGAACATTGGCTTAAAAACAGAGTACAAAGAGTTGTCATTAATGGTAAATTTTCATGCTGGACAGAGGTGGCAAGTGGTGTCCCTCAGGCGTCTGTTCTGGGACCCCTTCTATTTAACATGTTTATAAATGATCTTGAAGACAGCATTGAAAGTCATATTTCAGTGTTTGCAGACGACACAAAACTCTGTAAAATAATACAATGTGAGCAAAATATTACTTTGCTGCAGAGGGATTTAGATAGACTGGGGGACTGGGCACTCAAATGGCAGATGAAATCTAATGTTGAAAAATGCAAAGTTATGCACTTCGGCGTAAAGAATACACAAGCAACGTATACCCTTAATGGAAGTGAATTAGGGATAACAACACACGAAAAGGACTTGGGAATTGTTATAGACAACAAACTATGCAACAATGTACAATGTCAATCAGCAGTGGCCAAGGCCAGTAAGGTATTGTCATGCATGAAAAAGGGCATTCATTCTCGGGACGAGAATATCATTTTGCCTCTTTATAAATCACTGGTAAGACCACATATTGAATATGCTGTGCAATTTTGGGCACCTGTTCTAAAGAAGGATATTATGGCACTAGAAAAAGTGCAGAGGCGGGATACAAAATTAATAAAAGGAATGGAACATATCAGCTATGAAGAAAGGTTAACAAATTTAAACCTATTTAGTTTAGAAAAACGTCGCCTGAGAAGGGATATGATAACATTATACAAATATATTCAGGGCCAAGACAAACCATTGTGTGAAAAACTATTCACAAACCGGACTTTACATAGGACATGAGGTCATGCGTTTAGACTGGAAGAAAGAAGATTTAGTCTAAGGCAAAGGAAAGTTTTTTTTTACTGTAAGAACAATCAGGATGTGGAATTCTCTGCCTGAATAAGTGGTTTTATCAGAGTCCATACATATGTTCAAACAGCTACTAGATGCATACTTGCAAAAACAGAATATTCAAGGATATCATCTTTCAATGTAGGGTAATAACTGCTTGATCCAAGGATAAATCTGACTGCCATTCTGGGGTCAAGAAGGATTTTTTGTCCTAGCTTGTTGCAAAATTGTGCTTTAAACTGGGTTTTTTGCCTTCTTTTAGGTCAACAGCAAAAAACAAATGTGAAGAAGGCTGAACTTGATGGACGCAAGTCATTTTTCAGCTTTGTAACTATGTAACTATGTAAAATGGAAGGAGAGAATTGGTTTGAAAATTCCAGCAAGGGGAAAGCGGTTTTATACACCACACCTTGTTGTCGCATGGTGACAACAAGATAAGTCAGTGGAAGGCCATGTAGAATAAAGAGGCAGCAGTGTTACATGGAGACAGTTGGGTTTCTGTTATTCCTTTACTTAGTTAACAAGAGAGGAAGAGAACAATGAGAGCAGTTGATTTCATTATGTTACAGATAGAGCTGGCATTCCAGAGTGTGTAGTAGAATAGGGTAGTGGAGGTGAAGGTACGGTATATTTGTATGTGATTTGCTATAGCCACTGAAGATAAGGACAGGGGTAGGGATCCATGATTTAGTAAGTGTCCCAATTGCTAAAAGCAATGGAATGAACATGAGCAAAAGAAAGTTCATACTATTCTTCCCACCTACTATCTACCATAAGACTTCAGTATTATAGCGAGCGCTCTGTGTGAATAGCAAAGATGTGAAGGGCACTATGAATACAGTTATATTTATGATAATATATATATTGCTCTATAGTACATTTCTTTTTACATAACTTGTATTGTTTTTGTTTTATGTCCAGCAGAAAATAACAGTATTTACCTAGGAATCTCAAACTCAGCTTACCACTGACCAAGTTGTCTTCTCCTGAGCGCTCACTTACACATAAATACATACTCTCAGATACATAAGTATATACACTGCCAGACACAAACACTTCTGTACACAAAACTAGTACATACAGCATTAACCCCAAACTTGTATCAATGAACCTACACTCAATGCATTGCGCACATACACATTCCTATACCCACACACTCAGATACGCACAGTCATACATTCACAAATACACACAGTCACACACATATAGACATGTAAATAGATACACATTCAAAGATATACACATAAACATACCCACATATACACACTGTTACACATTCACATAAACACGCAAAATAATGTGGTAAAGAGCAGAAAAACATATCCAAGTATTTTTCTACATCTCTTTAGCTTCAACTTGCCCTCCTCATCCTACCACTAATATAGTGCACCTGCACCACAGGCTAGTTACAGGATACCCAGTAAAAAACCAGGCACTTGGTAACCTACAAAAAGGTAATTAAGGAGGGCTGGAAATGTTCAAACCGGGGATGGGAGAAGGGGGGTTAAAATATTTAAATGGAATTAATGCATTATGATGCTAAATTGGTTTTAAATAAGACCACTTTCTAAATATTATTGTTGTGCATATAATTAATTAATAATGCGTGATGTACTTACTCTCTTTTTGATTAATTCTTGATATCACCATTTCAACTCTTAATTCTTATCCATTATTCAATTTTCAGTTAATGTAAAAAACTCAAGATTAACAATATATTTAAGTTATTTTATTAGTACTTGTAACTAAAGATAACAAAACTTCCTGTTTGTCAAAATAAAGATAACGTCTGCTTTGCTGTGAAGTTCTACCAATTGCTTAGTCCTGTAGAATTTGCTCTTCTTTCCAAATAATTATAATAATATAATACTTATGTCAGTGTTCATGTGTCACTAACCCTCCGGGGTGTTGCTGTGTAATCAACCGATTAACTTGAGCATCACTGAGCACTATGTTACATTTTCCCCTCGAGAGTTCAAAGTCAGTTATCCCTGGGAACATCATTTAACAGCTGCCGTGAGATAATAGCTCCAAATTAAAACAAATACACGCAAGTCAAAAAAGTGTTGTTGAAACATTCATACGTTTGGTTAAAAAATAGATATATCCATGTGGCTAATCCATTTAGTCTCTTTCTGAAGTAACAGTTTTGGGCTATCCCCACCCCTACGTAGGTGTGGGACACTGTCAATTACTTGAACTGTAATTGATATGCCCTTGTTGTTTAAAATGTCTTGGTACCGGAGTTTCACTTGTTCCTCTCTGCAATGCATCTCTTGTGCTCTCCTATACGTTCCTTAACCGGCCTAATCGTCTCTCCCACAATCGGAACGGAGTCAGTTGATGTGAGTTTCCAGTAGAGAAATGGAAAACTGATTTAAAGAATAACAATAATGATACATGTTGTTATATGCAAAATACCTGGTGCTAACTAAAAGGACACTCTAAACAGTAGTGGTTCTGATGCTGTAAGGTATATCCTCAGTTGTTTCATGTCAAAGCAATTTTGGTTTTATGGGTCACTGTGAGTTTTTGTTTGTTTAAATTGATCTAGGGTCACACTCCAGGAACAGACATGGAAGACCATGCTCAGGTGGTCTACTACACCCGTAAGATAGAAAAACGAATAAGGTGCGCTGTACCTTTAAAAATATATAAATAATTAGTGCATAAATAGTTTAAAGTGCAAGTGCAATGTGCAACACGTGAGGGTACCTTCAATAAGGATAAAACACACTTACAAATAGCAGCTGGAACATATAATTCAGTATGCCCTCAGGGTAATATATAAAACAAACACAGAAAGAAAAAATCATAGGGTAATATGCAATACCAGAGATAAAAGACTAGGATATATAGGAGTAACACTCACAATGGTAGAGCAGTAAAAGTCTGCTCTAACTTGAATGGCATGAGTCCTCTTTTCTCAGGACTCAGAGACCTTTAGGATCCATACAGCAGCAGATTCAACCTTTTAAAATAGGTTTATTGATAGACGTATGTATAAATAAAAATTCAAAGTGATATGCCTCTTACAGCCCGTACAGGAGATGTCCCCAAAATTAAAAGCAGTCTCAGGAAACACAGTCCACACTTGCCGGTTTTCCTGCTCGATCGCCGCATACACAATACTTCCGGGTTCCGGAGAAATCACGTGGTAACGTCGTGCGTGATGACGCGTTTCGCCCAATCGGCTTCCTCAGATCACGTTCTGGATACTGCTGCCATATCATTCTTATAACAGCCTCTATGGGCGTGTTTTATTTAAAAGTCAACTTTTATTGGATATTGTTTAAAACCTACTTATGGATCAAATCAGTTTAAAGTCCGATCTTTAAAAGGGTATATCACCTAAACATCGTTATCAGATATAGAAAAAAAATCTTACTTATACAAAACCTCATGCATCTTATAGATGCATGAGGTTTTGTATAAGTAAGAATTTTTTTCTATATCTTATTTTTCTATATCTTATAGATGCATGAGGTTTTGTATAAGTAAGAATTTTTTTCTATATCTGATAACGATGTTTAGGTGATATACCCTTTTAAAGATCGGACTTTAAACTGATTTGATCCATAAGTAGGTTTTAAACAATATCCAATAAAAGTTGACTTTTAAATAAAACACGCCCATAGAGGCTGTTATAAGAATGATATGGCAGCAGTATCCAGAACGTGATCTGAGGAAGCCGATTGGGCGAAACGCGTCATCACGCACGACGTTACCACGTGATTTCTCCGAAACCCGGAAGTATTGTGTATGCGGCGATCGAGCAGGAAAACCGGCAAGTGTGGACTGTGTTTCCTGAGACTGCTTTTAATTTTGGGGACATCTCCTGTACGGGCTGTAAGAGGCATATCACTTTGAATTTTTATTTATACATACGTCTATCAATAAACCTATTTTAAAAGGTTGAATCTGCTGCTGTATGGATCCTAAAGGTCTCTGAGTCCTGAGAAAAGAGGACTCATGCCATTCAAGTTAGAGCAGACTTTTACTGCTCTACCATTGTGAGTGTTACTCCTATATATCCTAGTCTTTTATCTCTGGTATTGCATATTACCCTATGATTTTTTCTTTCTGTGTTTGTTTTATATATTACCCTGAGGGCATACTGAATTATATGTTCCAGCTGCTATTTGTAAGTGTGTTTTATCCTTATTGAAGGTACCCTCACGTGTTGCACATTGCACTTGCACTTTAAACTATTTATGCACTAATTATTTATATATTTTTAAAGGTACAGCGCACCTTATTCGTTTTTCTATTGTATGTTCAGTGATTTTGAGCTATTTTTCACTTTGAGGTGCAGCTTTTTAGTTATACATAGTGTTTCACTGATTTGAAAGTAGTCATATTATTACTTATATCACTTAGCGCCTTTTTTTTGCTTGTATATATATATTATTTACTACACCCGTAAAGCTATACAAAATGCACAAACTGGACACGGACGACTGCTGGAGGGGCTGTGGAGCTCGAGGAACGTTCATCCACATGTGGTGGGATTGTTCGAAGATATGCTGCTTTTGGAAGGCGGTGGAGGATCTGCTGAAACAAACATTTGACAGACCCCTGAATATGGACCCCTGGATAAACTTGCTAAACAGAACAGTAGATGGGTGGACTAGGAGAGAGCAGAAACTAATACATAAAATAACTCTAAGTGCGCGCAGAACAATAGCAACTGCGTGGCTAAAACCAGAGGGTCCAGAGTTCTCGGGGGTGATCTCTAGGATACGAGAATATAGAATTATGGACGACTTGACAGCTAGGGTAAAGGGGACGACGGTGTCTTTCCAATGACCTTGGGAATCATGGGACAATAGCCCAGTAGGCTCGAGTGGAGACTGACAGGGTTCAGATGAGAGAGTGGACTCTGATAGCTAAGGGAGGCCCCCCATGGAAAATATGGCTATAATACTGTAAGAAAGGAAGCCCTCCGCCTCCCCCCCTTCTCTCCTCTCATCTTTTCTCGACTCTATATCTTTTCTCACTCCCTTTTCCTACACTTTCTTTTTCACTTCTTTTTTCGTTTCATTTTATATATTTTTCTCTATTCCCTTGTTTTCGAGGGAAAGGTATTTTATACCAGGCATGATCAAGCTGTCGGAGGAACTGGGAAGCCCATGAGCAGGGTTAGTTATGAGAAAATGAGAAAAGGGGGGCGGGGCCTGGGCTTCATGGCGGCTGGACGTGCTTCGTGTGAGCTCCGAGCTCAATCCTCCCATGCAGCCTGATTACCTGCACACCAGCCAGCCGGGACCCTCACAAACGCCAGAACCAAGTCTTACCTACCCCAGGAACCAGCCAAAGTGCCCCGGTTCTGCCGCCTGCGGGTGCACGGAGCGCCTGTCGAGGGTGACGGGAGTGAGGCCTAGCAGCATCGCCGGACGGGTGAGACGGCCGATCCCCCGCTCTGTGCAACCTAGTGCCCTCCCAAGCTTGCAACACAGCCCTGTTCCCCCCCCTCTGGACCGGCGGAGGTTATCCCGGTCCGCACTAGCCTGCACCCGGCATCAACCTCATTCTGACTTGCTGAGACACTGCCCCAGCAGAACTCCACAAAATGGCGGCCAGACTAGCCCTGAAAGGCGCCAACTCCCAGCAACCCGAGCCGGAGCCTCTAAACTCGGCTCAGATCACCCAAAGGAGACTGGATGAAATCTTCACCCACTTCTGGGCCAGGTTGGAGGCACGACTAAACGCACCAAAGCTCCAACATCAGGAGGACGACCGGGAGGCTGAGGGCCGGATGGTGAGTGGGCCCCCTCCGATCACCCAAGTCCCCAAACCACACAAACCTCTCCACAAGAGATCACCTAGGCCGAGGGCCACCAGGGGCAGAATCCCGCGGCACCGTCCACACAGGCGGAGGATCATGCGCTACAAGCAGCCACCTACCACCACAACCTCCTGCCTACCCCCCAGAGGGGAGGACTGGGACCCCAAGAGTCCCCAAGTCCGTGGCATGAATATGCCGGCCTATCAACCGGCCTGGGGCTGGAAGGATACTCATCAGAGCTGTCAGAACGCTTCAGCCACCCTCGTCCTCCACACACAGGACTCACGCTTCCCATCCTTGGGAATAGGCTGAACTCAAGCTTGCTGCCTAAAGCTGAAACGCCATTATGGGACTAAGAACGGACAACAGTCACCACTGCTGATCCCTGACACAGAGAACATAATGTAGTATACTCATGTTTTTTGCCTATAATGTGGACTCTACGTATATCTTAAGCTTTACATTGCTCAACCTGCATGGCTAATGTTGCCAGGCTATATTGTTTATTCTTCTCTGACAACAGCTGCAGTTTACACATTCTTGCTAGCCTAAGTTTTCTCTGTCCTTTTTCATTATTTAAATTCACATTACTTTAGCTGGCATTAAGTTTCCCATGCCTGCATTGTTATAATTAGGCTGTATCCTGTATATCGCCCAGCTGGCAGCAATGGCATGCATGTAAAAGGCCTCATATGCTACTAAGCCTACCTACGCTGCAGCAAACGTGTACTTAATATTAGACAATGACTACAATAGGCTTAACCAGCATGTTTAAAACTCATTTATTTCACTGCTGCTTTGCCCTAATTGCAAGTGGACATGTCTCACCGCACTAGCTTGATCTACAGATTAGCATTTTGATACAACATTTATTGTGCTGTTACAAGCGTTGCCTCAGTATTGTTTCAATGATGATTTGTGGTTACATAAGCGAAAATCTACACTGTTGAAATATTCTTAAAAACTTAAAAATGGGCCTGACTAACGTATATCACGACTTGTATTACAAATGTTTTTCAACTTACCCTGATATCGCTGTTGTGGCGCACCAGGGCTACCTGTTACTTTTGTGCACAACAAAAATTAAGATATTATACGAAGAAAATGAAAATAAAGAATTTAAAAAAAAAAAGAAAATGAGAAAAGATGGGGCCCCTTATGCCGCCCACATGCCTGAATAAAAATAAAAATCCCTTGATGGGAGACAAATTGTGCTGGGGTACAGGACGGACTTGCATTGCCTACTCAAATTGCATTATGTTACCACTTACGATATTCATGTTGGCTTCTGCGTAAGCCCGAACGTTTTTGTGCACTTGTCACACCTATCGAGTGTAAAATAAATAATACAAAAAAAAAAAATTGGTCTTGGGTCGCAGCACGTTAGACAGGACCGCCTGTACTTTGAGATATATATAGGCAAGTGAAGAATATACTGTCACTTGTCAAGGCAATCTGTTAGGTAGTTGGGCAGTATCTTAGAGGAGAGGCACATGAGCCCAGATATTTATATTACAAGGTAGATCTTAGCATGTAGATGGGCAATCTATGGAACAGGAAGCTTGAGAACAAACTCTTATTCTGGAGGGTAAATTTCACTTTTTTACCGCACCTAATGTAGCAAACGCAGTGATTACCTGACCACATTCTGGTTGCAAGATTGGTGCTATAGGAGTTTAATGATGAGCTGTCCCTAGCAGGATATGTATAAGTATACCCTGCCTAGCAGAGCTAAGATAGAAAGCGTTCCCAAAGTTATCTTGCCAGACATATGCACCGCATCCAGAGCAACTATTCCTTTATTGAAAGCTGTATATACTGTTGGCAGATGCTACTTTTTGCTGATGAATATAAAGAAACGTATTGCACATAATGTACAGGACATACTTGGAAACTAGAGAATTCTCAAAGTTTCCTCCCTGGTAATTTTCTTTATAAATTAATAAAGAAAATAACGTACATAGGAACTTGGTACCACATTCACTACTCATTACAAACAGTATATAGGAGTAGCGTGGTCTAAATACAAACTCATAGCACAGTTGCAAGGAGGACATTGATATTTCCACCATTTCAAAATGAAGGAGGACTACAAAGGTAAGAAAAACTCTACTAACATGAATAATATGCAAATAGATTAAAACACAAGCACACCATATTGTTTATATTTTTTTTCTTGTAGTTCCCCTATCACTACATTTTATTCTGTATATAAATCAGCTTCCAATAACATTCTTAACAGATGATTTATTATTAGCATTTACGAAAAGTAACAGTATTGCACTATAGTGATGGCCATCTTGGAACTGCATCACAATTTAGAAAAACGCGACATTTGCTGGTTATAAAAAAAAGCCGACAAATATCCTAAGACGTCCACATCCAATCAGAACATATCTGTGATCCACCAAGCAGCTCTGAGCTCTCGTATAAGTAAAATTGCCCTGAATTGGTCTGCACAAAAGCACTGTTTAATGACTTTTTTTCTAGTGTGCCCAGACACAATAAACCCAAGAGAAATCCAAGAGAGCTTGGAGGTACGCCTCCCTCCTTTAATATATTCTCGTTCTTGCAATTATTTTTGTAATGACTATACTTTATTTATTGTAAATTGCCACCAAGAAACCTCCAGCCTTGTCCCTCGCTATTTATCCACTTGGTGTCCCCCAGAACCTACCAAAATCCAGTAACCAGCAGTATGCATTCTGAACTGAAACTGCTTTGTGTCAACTTAGCGTGTATGATACAATATAATGATGACTTCAAATTTAAACCCATGGTATGTTCCATAAATATATATACGCATATAATTACTTGTGTAGCCTAAAGGATCTAGATAATAGAATATGACTGTGCACATGGTCTAATAAATGTTAGAATTACTGTTTCTGCTGTGCAAAATTTCAAGGCAGCAATTTCCCGACAGCTAGAAACCAGAGGCTTTGACTGTATTTGATTGTAAGCTGTATTTTACTCTGTGCCTTAGAAGAACAAAAGAATTGTTGGGCTAAACTGCTTGAATCCACTAGAGGGCAGCAAACAATTATCTTTACTTGAGCCAACCACTTTATTACAATGCACAGGTTAATAAAAAACAATCATTCATTCAACATCTACAGCCCTACATGGAAAATATTCAATATAATTTATTGTCCTACTTACGCAAAATGCTTGCTATGGTTTTTTAATCACAACATAATATAGTAATGTTTCTTCATTTTGATTTCCTTGAGCAAGTCTGCCCATGAAAACGTCATATTTAGATTTAAACAATTATGCGATCAATATCATAACTATTTATTATTTCCTCTGGAGGGAATGTGAATTCTAAATTTTTCCTAGTAGCACTCTTCATGCAGCTCCGAACAGCATGCACAATTCAAATTTTTCTAGGATAAGGAGACATATTTTTCAGTTTTCCAGTATTAAGACTATTTCTTAAAATTCACCTTGAACTCACTTTAAATTGTCAACAATTCACACTTCAGTGAAAAAACATGTACCGTATTTTTCGCTCTATAAGATGCACCTGACCATAAGACGCACCTAGTTTTTAGAGTTGGATAACAAGAAAAAAAAGTGTTCTTCCACCCACTCCCGCCTCCCCTGTCCCATGGTGTTCTTCCCCTCCCCTCCCCCCTAGTGTTCTTCCCCTCCCCTCTCCTCCCCTGTCCCATAGTGTTCTTTCCCCCTCCCCTGTCCCACAGTGTTCTTCCCCCCCTCCCCTGTCCCATAGTGTTCTTCCCCTCCCCTCCCCTGTCCCATAGTGTTCCTTACCAATCACTCCCCCCCTCCCCTGTCCCATAGTGTTCTTTCACCCACTCCCCCCTTCCCTGTCCCACCGTATTCTTTTACCCACTCCTCTCATCTCCGCTGCCCCACAGTGTTCTTTCACCCACTCCCCCACCCCATGTACCATAGTGTTCTTCCACCCACCCCCGTCCCATAGTGTTCCTTATCACCCCCTTATCACCCCTTTATGTAGCGTAGCAGAAGTTGTAGCAGAAGTTCCTGTACCGCGGTGTGCACTGCACTGCTCGTCCACGCTACATAAAGGTAGGAGACCTACCGGGGACCAAGGGGGGGAGAGAGAGGGGCACATTCATTCCATAAGACATTTGCCCTCACTTTCGAGGAGGAAAAAAGTGCATATTATAGAGCCAAAAATACGGTAATTGTTTTCTCAATTATCATTTTATACATTGTATTTTTATTCTTACGTATTTTGTAAGGTCATTCTGTACTTAGCAGTTGCGTCTTTTCATCATTTGTTTAAAACTACAATGCCAAAATACACTGATCAGCCACAACATTAAACCACTGAAAGGTAAAGTTAATAACATTGATTATAACGTTAAAATGGCACCTGTCAAGGGGTGGGATATAATAGGCAACAAGTGAACAGTCAGATTTTGAATTTCATGTGTTGGAAGCAGGAAAATGGTCAAGTGAACAGATCTGAATGACTCCGAATGGCAAGTGCAATGTTCCCGGTATGCAGTGGTTAGTACGTACCAAAATTGGTGAAAGGAAGGACAATCAGTGAACCGGCGTGAGGGGGATGGATGCTTAGCTGGATGGTTAGCTCTTCTAGTCTGATTATATAGAAAATCTACTGTAGCTAAAATTGCTGAACACTTTAAAGCTGGCCATGACAGAAAGATGACAGGTGTCACAGTGCATCTCAGTTTGCTACGTATGGAGCTATGAAGCCACAGACCAGTCATAATGCCCATGATGACCACTGTCCACCGACGAAAATGTGAGCATCATAACTAAACCATGGAGCAATGGAAGAAGGTTGTCTGGTTTGATGAATCACATTTTCCTTTAGGTGGATGGTCTGGTGTGGATGGTGTGGTGTGTGTTCACCATTTACCTGGGCAAGGGATGACAGCAGGAGGCACTACAGGAAAAAAACAGGCTGTGTTGGGCAATATTGTGCTGGGAAACCTTAGGTTCTGGCATTAAATTGGATGTAACCTTGACATGTTTTTTACTATTTTAAATTCAGTGCCCCCATTTTAATTTTAAAAAATGTGAACACAAAAAAACATTAAACTAACCTGTAATCCAAGAGCAGCACAGACTCCTTGCAATATCCACTCACCTATTCTGAGATCATCAACACTGAGGAGACCTAGAGCATATCTGTGGCAATCGATGCAAGCTGCCAATTCAGTGTAACTCATATAGAAATAATGAATCCAATGATTCCCTATGAAAAGCATTAGTGGCGTTCGGCATCTTCATATTTTGTACAATGATGACAAACATTGAAGTGCCTCTGGTGGTCATCAGTCTGACAGCCAGTAGAGGAGAGGTAAAATGTAAATGGTAATTTACATTGTCAGAAAAAAGGAACAGGTAGTTTAGAGTGTATTTTTAATAAATAAAGTTGGTATTTTGAAAACAAAATGCAAATTCTTACACTTGTTAAAGGATCACTATAGTGTCAGGAAAACAAAGCGGTTTTCCTGACACTAAAGTGCCCTAAGGGTGCCCCCACCCTCAGGGTCCCCCTCCCGTGGTGACCTCTCCTCCCCCGCCGACGTCAGCTCCCTCTGCCGTCAGCAGAGCCAAATGCGCATGCGCGGCAAGTGCCGCCCGCGCATTCAAGCTGTCAATAGGAAAGCATTTATCAATGCTTTTCTATGGATGCTCTGCGCGATGGATGCGAAATTTGCATCCAGCGTCGCAGATGCGCCTCTAGCTGCTGTCAGGAAGAGAGCCACTAGCGGTTGGCTTAACCCCAAATGTAAACATAGCCGTTTCTCTGAAACTGTTATTTTGACATGTGAAGGGTTAAAACCTGAGGGACATTGCCCCCAGACAACTTCATTGAGCTGAAGTGGTCTGGGTGACTATAGTGTCCCTTTAATTACATAGTTACATAGCTGAAAAGAGACTTGCGTCCATCAAGTTTAGCCTTCCTCACATTTGTTTTTTACTGTTGATCCAAAAGAAGGCAAAAAACCCAGTTTGAAGCACAATTTTGCAACAAGCTAGGAAAAAAAATTCCTTCTTGACCCCAGAATGGCAGTCAGATTTATCCTTGGATCAAGCAGTTATTACCCTACATTGAAAGATTATATCCTTGAATATTCTGTTTTTGCAAGTATGCATCCAGTAGCTGTTTGAACATCTGTATGGACTCTGATAAAACCACTTCTTCAGGCAGAGAATTCCACTTCCTGATTGTTTTTACAGTAAAAAACCTTTCCTTTGCCTTAGACGAAATCTTCTTTCTTCCAGTCTAAACGCGTGGCCTCGTGTCCTATGTAAAGTCCGGTTTGTGAATAGATTTACACACAATGGTTTGTATTGGCCCCGAATATTTTTGTATAATGTTATCATATCCCCTCTCAGGCGACGTTTTTCTAAACTAAATAGGTTTAAATGTGTTAACCTTTCTTCATAGCGGATATGTTCCATTCCTTTTATTAATTTTGTAGCCCCCCTCTGCACTTTTTTCTATTGCCATAATATCCTTCTTTAGAACAGGTGCCCAAAATTGCACAGCATATTCAATTAATACATTTGGTTATAATTTTATAGAGGTCTGAATTAGTTTTATATCGGTAAGTAACTTCTACAAGTGATAAAACTCTTCCTCACTGGGACTTTTTAGGCATTGCTATCCAAGAGATTTGTAAATAACAATTACTTTGCTTTCCTATATTGGACACCTGGTATTCCTCTGTTTAGGAATTTGAATGACTATGTTCCACCAGGGGACGCAGGAAAGGCAGTATATTCACTTACAGTGTATCAGCAATGGTTATGCCCCAACACAGCCAAGTAAAAAAAAGAAAGGCAGCTGATAATACTGTCCTTTGTTTAGACAATTTATTACTATAATTTTCTTTCTTCTATTTTTTCTTTTCTTGTCTAAATGAACACTCCAGCATCATAAATAAATCTACTTATTTATAATGCTAGTGTGCTGTGGAGTCTCCTTGACCTCCCATGCCCCGTAAACCCCTCCCTCCATTGTCCTCCCACCCAAAAGACTGAGCAATTTACGGTCAAGTGGGCCTCCCGTAAATCTCTCCCTCCTTTTCCTCATCAAGAGGAAAGGAACTTTTCACCCTCAAAAAACGTAATCTCAATGAAGTTGGTTTGGGCGCTGACGCCCCTGGAATATCAGCTCATGTTCTTGGTCTATAACCTGCGCACACGGCTTGCCCACCTTGCTGCTTTCTTACGATGGCCGAGCAGACAGAATACTGTGCGAACCTCGGTGCTAAATCATTCTAAAGCATTTTAAAACCCCTGCCCAAATACAAAATAAATAAAAATCACTGCTTAGTAGATATACCCCAAATGAAAACGCACGTGCATTTAATGTTGCATGTTTTCATTAGCGTTATATCTAAAAACATCTTGTAAAAAACATATTTCTCCTGTCTGCTGCCTATGCAAGCCCTTTCCTTCTAAGTATAACCAGACTTTCTATTGGCTGTCCAATCACAGACTTCCCAATGCAGGTCAAAGAGAAGTCTTTGCAAGGCAGGTACTCTGGGCAATTGCTGCCTCTTGCGTTCAGTCCAAATAAGCTCACCAAACCAGGAAGTAACATTACTTGTTGTCTGCTTGAAAAGCCAAGCAGGTATATTAAATAAGTGTACATTTTTATTGAAATCTGCACTTTTTCCAAAATGAGAAAAATAGGACATACTCTTCATATATAAAGCATTTCAGTAAGCTAAAATGGTTTACGGGTAAGACGGGGCTTACGAACTTCAGCCTATAAAACAACTTTTTTGAGATGAAGTTGTTTTAGGAGTATCTAGAGTACATTGGGGAGTGAGCTCAGCACAGATCTTCACTCATTGGAAATCATCAGTACTGATAGTCTCCTGGCCAATCTGATGCTTCTCACAGGGAAGCACTGAGAGGCAGAACACATTGCCACACTGCACCTGCAATGCTTTTCATATAGAGAAGCATAGAATCCAAGGCTCCTGTATGAGACACATAAACGGCTGCTTTGTGCTAGTGTATAAGGAAATATAGAAGAGCACCATCTAATTAACAGCTGGGAGAATGCCACCTTGCCGCT
Organism: Pelobates fuscus; assembly: GCF_036172605.1. Classification (NCBI taxonomy): domain Eukaryota; kingdom Metazoa; phylum Chordata; class Amphibia; order Anura; family Pelobatidae; genus Pelobates; species Pelobates fuscus. Next base: position 96,270,336 of record NC_086322.1, read on the forward strand.
TTTAAAAAGTACCAGTTTCTCTTAACACACTAAAGCAGCTCCGCAAGTTGAAGTGATTTAGAGTTGTGCAATGTTCATTTAACTGCTATGCATTTAAATTCTCCATTACTGACAAGATCTTAAAAAAACATCATCACGCCATACAAACGTATCTCTCCAAGCAGCATAAAAATTCTACTTTTATGAAAGTCATGCAGGGACTCTGCTAGAGATAAGCACCTTAGCTTTGAGGTTCTCTTTTATAATAAAACATAACCAATACAGTGCTAGAGCAACTGTCTCTATGAAATCTGGCCAGAGGGCTTATAAAAACTTACTAGTGCCATAGAACAACATTGCAGCATGTGTTTAACCTGGTTTAAGGTTCGGTAGTTGCAATTATGTTCTCTCTATAATCAGCTTAGGAGCAGACACTGTTACAGCTAATTGCTTTGCTATAAATAGGAAAGGGTTGTTACATTTATACATTGATTCTCTGATTGAAATACCTGGAGCAATAGATAAAAAGAGTGCATTTCATATTACAATACGGTAGTAAATTGTTTTAATTCTATGAACTATGTCGTTCCTGAAAGTTCTCAGCCTGGGTTGTGACTTAATCCTTAAAGCACTTAAAGGGACACTATAGACATCAAAACAACTTTAGCTAAATGAAGCAGTTTTGGTGTATAGATCATGCCCCTGCAGTCCCACAGCTTAATTCTCTTATAAATAATAATAAATATTCAAATCACTTTGTGCAGTCCTATTCACACTTCCCTGTATGTGACTTGCACAGCCTTCCTAAGCACTTCCTGGAAAGAGCACACTAATGTTTATACTTCCTTCATTGCACATTTAATTTAGAATTTCTTATTTTCTGCTTGGTTATTAGCCTTTAAACCTGAAGGAGCCTCCTGTGTGTGAGAAAAGTTCAATTGATAGAGTAGGAGACAACAAGTTAACATCTGTTTGAAAATGAAACAATTTTTTCATGCAGGTTGTGTCAGTCACTGCCAGGGGAGGTGTGGATAGAGCTGCAGGGACAGAAACAAAAGGGATTAAACACCTAATTAGCATAGAATTGAGACTCCGTGGTGCATGATCTATAGCAGCGGTTCCCAAAGTGTGGGTCGCGACCCACTGGTGGGTGGCAGGGCGATCCCCAGTGGGTCGCGCTGACCCACACATCCAGGGCCGCCGGCAGTCAGGAAGACTGACACCAGGAGGGAGCCCGGCGGTTTGCCCTGTATGCCGCCGGGCTCCCTCCAGTCAGTCTGCCCAGCAGCTCTGGTCTGCAGCTCCGCCGGGTGCAGAGCTGCAGACCGTGTGATAAAAGTCTCGCGAGCTCCCAGAGCGTTACCATGGCAACACTCAGGGAGCTCGCGAGACTTTTATTACACTGTCTGCAGCTCTGCACCCGGCGGAGCCGAGACAGGAGAGTTACCCCAACTGACCACCATGGAGACACTGGACCACCAGGGATGTTTAAAGAAGGTAGGGCACAGAGCCCAAACAATGCCCCCCCACCCCAATGTAACCCCTTCTCTGTCTACCCCCCACCCCCCACCCACTGTAACCCCTTCTCTGCCCCCTCCTCCCCCTGTAACCCCTTCTCTGTCTGCCTCCTCCCCCCGTAACCCCTTCTCTGCCTGCCCCCCTCCCCCACTGTAACCCCTTCGCTGCCTGCCCTCCCCCCCAATGTAACCCCTTCTCTGTCTGCCCCCCTGTAACCCCTTCTCTGTCTGCCCCCCTCCCCCCAATGTAACCCCTTCTCTTTCTGCCCCCCTCCCCCCAATGTAACCCCTTCTCTGTCTGCCCCCCTCCCCCCCAATGTAACCCCTTCCCTTTCTGCCCCCCTCCCCCCCAATGTAACCCCTTCTCTGTCTGCCCCCTGTAACCCCTCCTCTGCCTGCCCTCCTCCCCCCCACTGTAACCCCTTCTCTGTCTGACCCCCTCCCCCCCAATGTAACCCCTTCTCTTTCTGCCCCCCTCCCCCCTGTAACCCCTTCTCTGCCTGCCCCCCTCCCCCCAATGTAACCCCTTCTCTTTCTGCCCCCCTCCCCCTGTAACCCCATCTCTGCCTGCCCTCCTCCCCCCCCACTGTAACCCCTTCTCTGTCTGACCCCCTCCCCCCAATGTAACCCCTTCTCTGCCTGCCCTCCTCCCCCCCACTGTAACCCCTTCTCTGCCTGCCCCCCTCCCCCCACTGTAACCCCTTCTCTGCCTGCCCTCCCCCCCACTGTAACCCCTTCTCTGCCTGCCCCCTGCCCCCACTGTAACCCCTTCTCTGCCTGCCCCCCTGCCCCCACTGTAACCCCTTCTCTGCCTGCCCTCCTCCCCCCCCACTGTAACCCCTTCTCTGCCTGCCCTCCTCCCCCCACTGTAACCCCTTCTCTGCCTGCCCCCCTCCCCCCACTGTAACCCCTTCTCTGCCTGCCCCCTCCCCCACTGTAACGCCTACTCTGCCTGCCCTCCCCCCTGTAACCCCTTCTCTGCCTGCCCTACCCCCACTGTAACCCCTTCTCTGCCTGCCCTCCCCCCTGTAACCCCTTCTCTGCCTACCCCCCACTCTAACCCCTTCTCTGCCTACCCCCCACTCTAACCCCTTCTCTGCCTCCCCTCCCCACTGTAACCCATTCTCTGCCTACCCCTCCACTGTAACCCCTTCTCTGCCTACCCTACCCACTGTAACCCCTTCTCTGCCTACCCCCACTGTAACCCCTTCTCTCCCTGCCCCCTCCCCCACTGTAACCCATTCTCTGCCTACCCCCACTGTAACCCCTTCTCTCCCTGCCCCCCTCCCCCCACTGTAACCCCTTCTCTGCCTACCCCCCCACTGTAACCCCTTCTCTCCCTGCCCCTCTCCCCACACTGTAACCTTTTCTCCCCCTGCCCCCCCACTGTCGCCTTTTCTCCCCCTGCCCCCCCCACACTGTAACCCTTTCTCCCCCTGCCCACCCACTGTAACCCTTTCTCACACTACCCCCCACACTGTTACCAGTACACACACTCCCTCCCACACTGTCACCCTCACCTCCTGTCTCTGCGTGTCCTTTTGTGTCAGTGTGTGTGTGTATTTGTGTGTCTGTGTGTATCTGTGTACATGAGTGTCTGTGTATCTGTGTGTGGGAAACTAAGTGTCATTGTGTGTATCGCTGTGTCAATGTGTGTATTTGTGTGTCTGTGTGTGTGTGTGTATACACTGCACACATACTCCATACAAAAACCATGCTTACATTGAAACACACATTGTGTATATGTATATTTTATAAACACAATATACACACACTGCATCCACTACACACACACACACTGCAATCAAACGCAAACATTACATACAAATACACCCCTGCATTAAAACACTAAAATGATCTACAAACACCCCTTCATTCAAACACCAACACTACACACAAAAAGCACACCTGCATTTAAAGTCCTACACTACATATACAAACACCCCTGCATTCAGATGCAAACATTACAAACAAGTACACCACTACATTCCAATAGCAACAGTACATACAAATACACTCATACATGCACACATATACTTAATACAAAAACATGCATTCAAACACTGCTCACAAATATAACCCTGCAATGATGTGCAAATGGTAGATCTCCATCTGGCATATTATTGTTGAAGTTCTCCGACAGATGGAGATCTACCTTTTGGCCACACTTTCACTAGATGGGGGCCCAGAAAATATACTTGCACCACGGTCCTCTCTACATTAGTTCCACCACTAGGATAATCAACGTGAGGTGCCTGGATGAAAGAGCAGGACAACAAAATTTCTGATTCTGAGTCTGTGAGTAAGCAGTTGTATGTCTCTAAAACTGATTGCCATGATGTGTAAAGTTTCTGCCTCTAAAACTGCCATGATATATCAAAATTATGCCTCTAAAACTGCCATGTTATGCCAATTTTATGCATCTTAAGCTGATTGCCATGGTGTGCCAATTTTATGCATCTGACTGTTTGCAATGGTGTGCCAATTGAATGCTTCTGAAACTGATTGCCATGATGTGCCACGTTTATGCATCTAAAAGTGATTGCCATGATATGCCAGGTTTATGCATCTAAAGCTGATTGCCATGGTGTGCCAAGTTTATGTATTTAAAGCTGTCATGATGTTCCAATTGTATGCCTCTAAAACTGATTGCCATGATGTACCAATTTTATGCATCTAAAACTGATTGCAATGGTATGCCAATTGTATGCATCTAAAGCGGATTGCCATGATGTGCCAATTGTATGCATCTAAAGCGGATTTCCACGGTGTGCCAATTGTATGCTTCTGAAGCTGATTGCCATGATGTGCCAAGTTTATGCCTCTAAAAGTGATTGCCATGATATGCCAAGTTTATGCATCTAAAGCTGATTGCCATGGTGTGCCAAGTTTATGTATTTGAAGCTGTCATGATCCAATTGTATGCCTCTATAACTGATTGCCATGATGTACCACTTTTATGCATCTAAAAGTGATTGCAATGGTATGCCAATTGTATGCTTCTGAAGCTGATTGCCATGATGTGCCAAGTTTATGCATCTAAAAGTGATTGCCATGATATGTCAAGTTTATGCATCTAAAAGTGATTGCCATGATATGCCAAGTGTATGCATCTAAAGCTGATTGCCATGGTGTGCCAATGGTATGCATCTGACTGTTTTCCATGGTGTGCCAATTGAATGCTTCTGAAGCTGATTGCCATGATGTGCCAAGTTTATGCATCTAAAAGTGATTGCCATGATATGCCAATTTTATGCATCTAAAGCTGATTGCCATGGTGTGCCAATTGAATGCTTCTGAAGCTGATTGCCATGGTGTGCCAAGTTTATGTATTTAAAGCTGTCATGATGTTCCAATTTTATGCATCTAAAACTGATTGCAATGGTATGCCAATTGTATGCATTATAAGCGGATTGCCATGGTGTGCCAATTGTATGCATCTAAAGCGGATTTCCACGGTGTGCCAATTGTATGCTTCTGAAGCTGATTGCCATGATGTACCAAGTTTATGCATCTAAAAGTGATTGCCATGATATGCCAATTTTATGCATCTAAAGCTGATTGCCATGGTGTGCCAATTGTATGCATCTAAAGCGGATTGCTATAGTTTGCCAATTGTATGCCTCTAAAGCGGTTTGCCATGGTGTGCCAATTGTATGCCTCTGAAGCGGATTGCCATGGTGTTCACTTTTTAAAATACGCATTAAAAGCAAGTGGGTCTCGAAAAATTACCATTTTGAAAAGTGGGTCTCGGCCCATAAAAGTTTGGGAAGCCCTGATCTATAGTATAGCATCTATAGTTGTTTTGATGCCTATTGTATCTCTTAAATTATTAGAACTAGCAGGGTCTGAAAATAAATAGATTTTTTAATGCAAGAACACACTGGGAACTGTTCAAGTTTGTTATGTAGTTTGCCTGTTATGAATTTTAGCACAATCTGCAGGGGCAGTAAAAATCAAACTGGCCTAGTTAAAATCAAAAATTAATTCTGATACTTTCAACCTATATGAATGGAACTGGAATTGAGATCATGGACAGATAAGAATAAACTAATGACAACCACAATATGCTGTAATGCACAGTGTTCCTGGGATTTGGAACACGTGTGAATAGCCCAGAGTTCCTGGGCAGCCCCAGAACTTGAGACTTAAGGCTAATAATTACGAATGGCAGTTTTTAGACCTGGAGCCTTTCAGGTGCCCATTCGGGGTTCAAGCCTGCGTCAGAGCCCCCTCCCAGTGCGCTGTGTAAAAATAATAATAAATATACATGGCATATAATTCAGTGTTATCTGTGCATAATATCTATCAAATCATTGTGCGATTTATTTTGTACAAATGTTTCACTATTTGACTTTCTATACAAAAATGGATGGATGGATAGAGTTAACTTATTCAAAGTTTGATGCTACAGGCTATAGCGTTATTGAGAAATAATTACATTTTGTAAATATGATGTTCAGTAAAAAATGAAAAAATACAAACAAAAAGTAGCTCCACTATCATTTAGGCCTCAATTTAATATTATTGGATCCATTTTCCAATTGATCATAAAATATAACATATATACAAAAAGGCAATATTATATTAAAAATATAAAAATATTACAAGATCATTTTAAATGTTTATAAAAAAAAAATGATGAATCATTTGGAAATCTTATTCAACAATATTAAATTATTATTATTATTATTATTATTATTATTATTGCCATTTTTATAGCGCCAACAGATTCCGTAGCGCTTTACAATATTTTGAGAGGGGGGGATGTAACAATAAATAAGACAATTACAAGAAAACTGACAGGAATAATAGGTTGAAGAGGACCCTGCTCAAATGAGCTTACAGTCTATAGGAGGTGGGGTATTAGAAACATTAGGATAGGAAATATCAAGTAGGAGTGAAGCAGAGCTGGAGGAGAGAGCAAAGCACTATTCCATAGGGACAGGTATGTAAGGGAGAGATTACTCTGGGAGGCCATACGCTTTCCTGAAGAGATGGGATTTAAGGCCCTTCTTAAATGATTGAAGACTAGGGGAGAGTCTGATGGCAGTAGGCAAGTTATTCCATAGGAGAGGAGCCGCCCGTGAGAAGTCCTGCAAGCGTGAGTTGGCCGTACGGGTGCGAGCAGCGGTCAGGAGGTGGTCGCGGGCAGAGCGGAGGGTACGAGGAGGGGCATACCTCTGGATCAGTGAAGAGATATAAGAGGGGCTGGAATTGTTCAGTGCTTTAAATGTATGGGTTAGCACTTTGAATTGACTCCTATAGGATACAGGGAGCCAATGTAAGGACTGGCAGAGGGGCGAGGTGTGAGAGGACCGACTGGATAGGAAAATCAGTCTAGCTGCAGCATTCATTACAGACTGTAGCGGGGCAGTACGGCTTTTGGGGAGACCAATCAGGAGAGGGTTACAGTAATCCATGCGGGAAATTACTAGAGCATGGACAAGCTCCTTGGTAGCATCTTGCGTAAGAAAGGGGCGGATGCGGGCTATGTTTTTGAGTTGGAACCTACAGGACTTGGCAACAAACTGGATGTGAGACTCAAAGGTGAGACCAGAGTCAAGTATGACGCCAAGACAGCGCGCTTGTAGGGATGGACTTATGTGGATATCACTGACTTGAAGGGAGAGTGAGAGAGGAGGATCAGTATTAGGAGGAGGAAAGACAAGGAGTTCAGTTTTAGAGAGGTTAAGTTTGAGAAAGCGTGACGACATCCATCCAGTCAAATTGAGGCCTTCGTTGTAAAGGTGCCTAGTTAGGTGGGTTCCTAGTAAGAAGGAAGGAACTACCGTATATACTCGAGTATAAGCTGACCCGAATATAAGCCGAGGCCCCTAATTTTACCTCCAAAAAATGGGAAAACTTATTGACTCGAGTATAAGACTAGGGTGGGAAATGCAGCAGCTACTGGTAAATTTCTAAATAAAATTAGATCCTAAAAAAATTATATTAATTGAATATTTATTTACAGTGTGTGTATATAATGAATGCAGTGTGTGTGTGTGTGCAGTGTGTGTGTGTATATGAGTGCAGCGTGTGTGTATGAGTGCAGCGTGTGTGTATGAGTGCAGCGTGTGTGTGTATGAGTGCAGTGTGTGTGTGTGTGTGTATGAGTGCAGTGTGTGTATGTGTATGAGTGCAGTGTGTGTATGTGTATGTGTGCAGTGTGTATATGAGTGCAGTGTGTGTATGAGTGCAGTGTGTGTATGAGTGCAGTGTGTGTATGTGTATGAGTGCAGTGTGTGTATGTGTATGTGTGCAGTGTGTATCTGAGTGCAGTGTGTGTATGTGTATGTGTGCAGTGTGTGTATGTGTGCAGCGTGTGTGTATATGAGTGCAGTGTGTGTGTATATGAGTGCAGTGTGTGTGTGTCTGTTGCAGAGCCTTGGTGGGGGGTGGGCATTTTTATGATTATTATTTTTTTAATTATTTTAATATTTTGCTTTATTATTATTTTATTATTATTTATATATATATTTTTTTCATCCCCCCTCCTTGCTTGATACATGGCAGGGAGGGGGGCTCTCACTCACTGGTGGTCCAGTGGCATTGGCAGTTCAGTGGAGGGGGGCTGGCAGAGAGCGCTTACCTCTCCTGCAGCTCCTGTCAGCTCCCTCCTCCTCCGCGCCGGTCCCGTCAGCTCCCTCTGCAAGTCCCAGTGTAAGTCTCGCGAGAGCCGCGGGGTCATAGCGCGGCTCTCGCGAGACTTACACTGGGAGCTGATAGGGGAGCGGACCGGACCGGCGCGGAGGAGGAGGGAGCTGACCGGACCGGCGCAGAGGAGGAGGGAGCTGACAGGAGCGGTAAGTAAACGCTTCCTGACAGCCCCCACAGCCCCATTGTCTGTATTATGGCAATGTAAATTGCCATAATACAGACATTGACTCGAGTATAAGTCGAGTTGGGGTTTTTCAGCACAAAAAATGTGCCAAAAACTCGACTTATACTCGAGTATATACGGTAAATTTAATTACAGTGGCAGTCTAATGCTAAAACTTCATAAAGCTTCATAAACATGTTCCACAATATCCCAAATGAAATGATTGAAGTACCTGTCATGGTTCTGTTTCATAAATAATAAATTTAAACTGGTTAAAGCTTACTTGCATGAAACACAGGCCTCGATATAATAAGCTTTCCAAATGACTCAATACTGTTAGAAAAACTTTTCAAATGATTTATGTACAAAACTCCCCATCAACTTCAATGGCGACTACTATAGATTAATAATTTGGAAGGTGTTTCTAACAGTATTGAATCATTAGGAGAGCTTATTAAAGCTATTTCATAGAAAGACTAAAGTTTGGATTTTCTTTACTGAAAGTAGATGGACACAAAAAGTTTATATTTCCTACATAAAAAATCCCCAGTGTTACAATGTATATATTACAGATGCAGAAAAAAGATTAGCAGTGAAGCAGATTTGTGAAAAATATGGAAAATATCCATGCAAATTAACATGGGATGCCTACTTTTCAAACATATACTACATGTGTTTGAATTGTAATAGGTGGGTTCTTGAAACAACCCAGATGAGACATGAGCGTAAATAATAATAATAACCCAGGTAATTGGCTGAAATGCAGTATCATAAATGTCCAATTCTGTATTCTAATAGTTTTTAGTGTTAGGGTTATGTTATTAGACACTCCTTAAAGGAACACTATAGGGCCAGGAAAACAAACATGTACCTGACCCTAAAGTGTTAAAAACACCATCTAGCCCGCCTTGACCTTCCTACATATAGAACAATCTTACCTTTATTCCAGTCTGATACTGTTGGCCCTGCCCCTGATCTGCCTCCATGGCTGACATCATCAGAAGTGTTGTGCAAAGCCAATGACAATGCTTTCCCCTAGGAAAACATTGGATTGGATGAAACTGTCAAGGAGGAAGATCAGGGGCAGAGCCAGCACAAACCAAACACATCCCTGGTTAATTGAATCAATGTATCTCCATGCAGAGGGTGGAGACACTGAATGGCATTGCTGCACAGTGTGCAGCGCTGCCCCAGGAGGCACCTCTAGCAGTTATCTGAGGAGTGGCCAGTGGAGTTATCACTAGGCTGTAATGTAAGCACCGCATTTTCTCTGAAAAGACATTGTATACTGCAAAAGCCTGAAGGAAATGATTATACTCACCAGAACAAATACATTAAACTGTAGTTGTTCTGGTGACTATGGTGTCCCTTTAAAGTGACTGTTAGTATGGTGTCTTTTAGATTCAATTTATGTATATCGGTTACAGTTAAACTTTTCAGTCATAATCACAAAATGTTAGCCCCTATAATTCACTGTTTTGATTAGAACAGCATAGTGATGCCTTCAAAACCATCCTGCTCTTCACCGTTACATATGGGGTGGCCATAAGTTTTATTCCTAGGGGTGCTTTCTATGTTTAGAGAAAAACATTCCTACATTTTAGGTTTAATTTGTCATTATGTACACAGTAGTTTTTCTTTGTTGTTGTTTTTTCAGCTACACCAGTTTTTTTTGTAAATAAGACGTCTTGAATATTGTTTTTCCTATATGTGATATAACATCTTATTGAATAATGCTGGCTCCTTAACAAAAAACGTACACTCAATGTAATAGGGTCAATGTATTAGGGTGGGCACTGCATGTGCATTTGGACTGTATGGTTTAATTATTAGCAATTGTGCCTGGATAGACTGATACTCTGATCAAAGGCACTGGCATGGCTCATTAGAATGAATAAACCTTTCACAGATGTAGTTAAAATATAAAAAGAAAAAATTAAAGGTCTCACAGACAATGCTCCTATATGCGCCGTACTGGAGTGATGCCAAGATAACCGTAATAGCAATAGTTGGCTTTGTACCATATTTTGATAGAAAAAACACAGTTTTTATAGACAAATTCATCAGATGAGTGTCAGTATGTATTCTTTTAGGAGGCTTTGTAAGAGCTAAAGTTACATGTTTGGCAATGAAGCAAGGGTTGTCAAAGTAACACTATAGGAACCCAACATAAACAACTTTATGTAGTACTCTGTGTCTGAGTATTTATTTAGATTCCTTGCAAACCTATGGCCCATGCACAGCGAGTGCCATAATCCATCAATCCATTGCTTCCCTATGAGAAGCATTAAACCCTTTTTTTGTGTAAACAGTGTATATATTATAGGTAGTGATGTCGCGAACATGAAATTTTCCGTTCGTGAATGGCGAACGCGAACTTCCGCAAATGTTCGCGAATGGGCGAACCCGGCGAACCGCCAATAGCAGGCGAATTTTAAAACCCACAGGGACTCTTTCTGGCCACAATAGTGATTGGCCCCCACCCACTTGAGCGGTGGGTGGGGGCCCTAAACACAAATTGGGGGGGACCTAATGTCCTTCCACCTGGCCCCCACCTCTGAGCGGCGGGTGGAGGCCCTAAATACCAATAGGGGGGGACCTATTGTCCTCCCCCCGGCCCCCACCCCTGAGCGGCGGGTGGGGGCCCTAAATACTGAGCGGCGGGTGGGGGCCCTAAATACCAATAGGGGAGGGGACCTGAAGTCCTCCCCCCCCGGCCCCCACCCCTGAGCGGCGGGTGGGGGCCCTAAATACCAATAGGGGGGGACCTATTGTCCTCCCCCCCAGCCCCCACCCCTGAACAGCGGGTGGGGGCCCTAAATACCAAAAGGGGATCTAATGTCCACCCCCCGGCCCCCACCCCTGAGCGGCGGGTGGGGGCCCTAAATACCAATAGGGGGGGACCTAATCTCCTCCCCCCTGGCCCCCACCCCTGAGCGGCAGGTGGGGGCCCTAAATACCAATGGGGGGACCTATTGTCCTCACCCCTGGCCCCCACCCCTGAGCGGCGGGTGGGGGCCCTAAATACCAATAGGGCAGGGAACTATTGTCCTCCCCCCAGCCCCCACCCCTGAGCGGCGGGTGGGGGCCCTAAATACCAATAGGGGGGGACCTATTGTCCTCCCCCTGGCCCCCACCCCTGAGCGGCGGGTGGGGGCCCTAAAAAAATGTCCCCCCCAGGTGACTAGGGGTTCCCAAACCCCTAGTCACCCCCTCCACCCCTAAAAAAATGATCCCCCTACGTACCCCCCTCACCCTAAAAATAATGAGGGGGGGACATTTAACTAAGAAAAAAAAATAATAACTTACCATTCGATGTTTTCTTTCTTCTAAAATCTTCTTTTTTCAGCCCCAAAAAAGGGCAAATAAATATCCATAATAACCGACGCAATAAAAATTTTTTTTTTAAAAAACAAGCGCAAAAAAAATAATCCATCTTCACTCGGCGAGGGCTCCGCGCAGACTGAGCTCTGCAGGGCGGGGCAAGGCTTATAAAGCCTTGCCCCGCCCTGCAATTAGGCTCAGAGCACTCTGATTGGTGGGTTTAAGCCATCCAATCAGAATGCTCTGACAGGTAAATGAAGAGACTGACAGGTAAGTCTCTACATTTACCTGTCACAGCACTCTGATTGGTTGGTTTGAAATCCACCAATCAGAGTGCTCTGTGTCATTTTACACAGCGTGGGAAAGTTCTTTGGAATTTTCCCACGCTGTGTAATTTGACTCAAAACTCTCTGATTGGTTACTTAATCCACCAATCAGAGTGTTATGAGTCAAATTACACAGCGTGGGAAAATTCCACAGAGCACTCTGATGGATTTCAAACCAACCAATCAGAGTGCTGTGACAGGTAAATGTAGAGACTTACCTGTCAGTCTCTTCATTTACCTGTCAGAGCATTCTGATTGGATGGCTTAAACCCACCAATCAGAGTGCTCTGAGACCCTGCAGAGCTCAGTCTGCTCGGATGGATTATTTTTTATTTTATTTTTTTATTGCGTCAGTTATTATGGATATTTATTTGGCCTTTTTTGGGGCTGAAAAAAAGATTTTAGAAGAAAGAAAACATTGAATGGTGAGTTATTTTTTTTACAGGTTATTTTTGTTTACAGGTTCTTAGTTAAATGTCCCCCCTTATTTTTAGGGTGAGGGGGGTAGGGGGATCATTTTTTTTGGAGGGGAGGGGGTGACTAGGGGTTTGGGGACCCCTAGTCACCTGAGGGGGGGACATTTTTTTAGGGTCCCCACCCGCTGCTCAGCGGTGGGGGCCGGGGGGAAGGACAATAGGTCCCCCCTATCTGTATTTAGGGCCCCCACCCGCCGCTCAGGGGTGGGGGCCGGGGGGAGGACAATAGGTCCCCCCTATTGGTATTAAGGGCCCCCACCCGCTGCTCAGGGGTGGGGGCCGGGGGGAGGACAATAGGTCCCCCCCTATTGGTATTTAGGGGCCCCACCCGCCACTCAGGGGTGGGGGCCAAGGGGGAGGACAATAGGCCCTTTTTTTACTTTAGGGCCCCCACCCGCTCAGGGAGGGGAGACCCTTTTTATTTATTTTTATTTATTTTTTTTAACAGTGAGCAGCCAATAATACCCTATTGCGAGTAGGGGCACAATTTACTAATACTAAGTCATTTTTACTTAGTATTAGTAAATTTGGCTGAAAGACCACAAAAAAAATAAAAATAAATTAATGCAGCTTCATATATATATATGTATTAAGGCCGTTTGGCCTGTATTTGTGGGAGGGGCTTAAATTAATTCACTCCCCTATATAAGGGACACCCCTTACCTGACTCATTTCGCTTGAGGTCAGCATCAGAATGATTTCCACATCCGGGTCATCCAGACGCCATTTTACCTGATTACTCCATGAGGTTTTCTAAGCTGAGCTGTGTCAGGAATCCAGCCACAGGCTTTTCCGGTCTACCACCTTCTTTCTTCAATCCATCGTGGATGGTGTCCAAGTGACTCACAAACCGTAAGTCGACCTTCCCCGTTACGCCAGGCATCAGTCCCACGGCACCATGCACGGGTCAGGTCCTCACTTTACGGCTGCATTTTGTCTAAGTCTGTTCTAAAACCATTGAATGTTCATGCATATCATTCGTTTAAACCCCCTACCGGTCTTTGGGTGTACTACAGGCTTCTCAGACATTATTGCATTTCATGTACAAACCAAGAACCACCACATTTTTCACCTACACACTGACCCCTACCGGTCCTTCGGTGTACTACAGGCTTCTCAGACATTATTGCATTTCATGTACAAACCAACAAACCACCGCATTTTTCACCTACACACTAACCCCTATCGGTCATTCGGTGTACTACAGGCTTATTAGACGTTTTTTGCATTTTCATGTACAAACCAATAAACCACTGCATTTTCACCTACACACTGACCCCTACCGGTTTTTTGTGTACTGCAGGCTTCTTAGACATTATCGCATTTCATGTACAAATCAACGAACCACTGCATTTGCGCCTACACACTGACCCCTACCGGTCATTCGGTGTACTACAGGCTTCTCAGACATTATTGCATTTCATGTACAAATCAACAAACCACTGCATTTTCGCCTACACACTGACCCCTACTGGTCTTTTGGTGTACTACAGGCTTCTTAGACATTATCGCATTTCATGTACAAATCAACGAACCACTGCATTTGCGCCTACACACTGACCCCTACCGGTCATTCGGTGTACTACAGGCTTCTCAGACATTATTGCATTTCATGTACAAACCAACAAACCACTGCATTTTTCACCTACACACTGACCCCTATCAGTAATTTGGTGTACTACAGGCTTCTTAGACGTTTTTGCTTTTCATGTACAAATCAATAAACCACTGCATTTTCACCTACACACTGACCCCTACCGGTCATTCAGTTTACTACAGGCTTCTCAGACATTATTGCATTTCATGTACAAACCAACGAACCACTGCATTTGCGCCTACACACTGACCCCTACCAGTCATTCGGTGTACTACAGGCTTCTCAGACATTATTGCATTTCATGTACAAACCAATGAACCACAGCATTTTTGCCTACATGCTGACCCCTACCGGTCAATCGGTATACTACAGGCTTCTCAGACTTTATTTCACTTCATAAGCAAACAAACTAACTACAGCATTTTCGCTTTTATACTGACTCCTATCTGTCAAACGGTAGGATTAACCCATTAAGGGCACATGACATGTGTGACATGTCATGATTCCCTTTTATTCCAGAAGTTTGGTCCTTAAGGGGTTAAAGGGTATTTTTTACCATACAATCAGCATTTCTTAACCCCTACTGGTCAACAGCAAAACTGTCTTCACATGTCATATACAATTTACCAGCCAATATAAATTACAATCATACCACAAGATCACACTTTCACATCCAGAGTACTTTCACCTTTTTTTCCACACTTCCAACATGAAGATCAGAGGATGTCCCTAGAAACCCCAGCAAAAGCAGACCTGCACATGGGGGGGAATTTCTTAACCACTTGGCATGGTAAAAGCATGTTCCTTCCAGGATTGTCTTACACTTCTCCAACCAGATGGTCAGACGCGGCGTCTACCACGGGTTTGGCAGTGATCTACCGGGAACCACTACTTCGGAGCTGTTGGCCATGGCATCCAGGTTTGGACATTTTTCCACCAGCTCAGCCCCTTTGGGGGATCTACCCCATTGTAGCAGCTGCTGTGGCATGGGGTAAATCATGGTCAGGGTCATCAATCCGTTGTTACTCAGACAACTAAGCACATGTCATATCATCAACAAACGCCACTACTCATCCATAAGGTCATGATATTTCTGGGGAACTCACTTGGTTGGCAACTTATCACATTTCTTTTACGTTCATGTACCAGGCTGGTACATTCCAGGCATGTTCATCATACGCTTCCTACAGCCGCCCATACAGTCACGGCCACTCTTTTGTTCCAGAGACAAAATCATGGATTAGACATACTCATGCAGCATAGCATGCACTTTCCCACCTAGCACTTTCGTCCCATACTTGTAGAACACATAACACAGCTTTTCACCTGGCTTAAAGAATCTCATTGGAACACGATATAGCTCAACCTGTGTCATAACATTTCTCCTAGGTTTTGCTTCTTTTTGCCACCTTAAACTATCTCACACACCATTAATTATATACTTTACAGGCATTCAACAACACAGGATAACCTATGGCCAAAACTACCATAACTTCATGCTATCATACCAGACAAGAATATACTCAGAGGTTTTCAGGAATCCGTTCCCCCACGTTCCTCTCAGAGATTACCAATAGCCATCCAACTTTTCATCCTTATCGGACCTATTAGATCTACAACCATTCAATTATACTACCAAGTCGGCCATTACCAGCCGTGCACATTGCCTTTTATGCCTTTCTCAGGCCAGAGAATCCACTACCATCACCACCACTCAGACAGATCATTGTCTTTAACGATCCCACGTACATAAACACATATATCATTACCTATTGGCTCTACCACATTCCGAAATGAGTCAACACGCACCAACAGTAGAGATAACATACTATCCTACCCACAACAAATGGTGTCCACTTTTGGTCCTAGATTCCTACCTTCAAAATCCTTCCAGGAATTAAATACTGTAATGCATTTAAGGAAATGTCTGGTTAATTTGTATATATTTGTTGACTGTATTAAATCTTTGATTATTCATTTTTGCCCTCTTTATTTACAGGCCTACTGTATTGTCGGTCTCGGCACACCACAACCGACTTGCTCCCTTTATACTATCCTACGCTTATGCTGGATCCTTACTCCATATACGGCTATTTGCCCCTTACACAAGTATTAAGGCCGTTTGGCCTGTATTTGTGGGAGGGGCTTAAATTAATTAACTCCCCTATATAAGGGACACCCCTTACCTGACTCATATCGCTTGAGGTCAGCATCAGAATGACCCTCCCACCCACTCCTCATTTCAACACTTTCTCTTTTCTTTCCATTTACTTTACTTTCTTACTCCTTGATGGGCCCTCTTTATTTACAGGCTACCGTATCGTCGGTCTCGGCACACCACAACCGACTTGCTCCCTTTATACTATCCTACGCTTATGCTGGATCCTTACTCCATATATATGGCTATTTGCCCCTTACACAAATATATAATATTTGTTTTCCTATACATAATACATTTTAAAAAAATCATTAAAAAAGGTACTCACCGTTACGAGCCCGCTTGGGCCGCCTCATGACCTGTCGGAGACTTAAAACCATAAAGTACACTTTAAGCTCGCCAGAACAGCTAGCACGCTACACCAATCTATTAACCCTAAGCCCTGAAGTGCTGTTAGCGGGTTCTCTCATATTGTAAACTTTAAAACCCCTCGGGCGACTGGCACGCCACATCAATGCGATAGCCCAAAACCCTCATGGGCGGCTAGAGAGCCACATCATATTACACTTTTTACACCCACAGGAACAGCTAACATGAGATACTGACTAGTGTATTCTATGTCTTCTGTTTTATCTATATACTTCTTTGATCTTTCACTGCCACCTGAGATGTTAACGCAACTCACCAAGATTGTCTCATGTATACTACTACTTAATGTTATGTTTAATTCTTATTGTTACGCATTGGATGACTGTATATTACTATTAAAACTAGTGGAGATTATTCCACGACAAAAATAAAGAATTTTTCAAAAAGGTACTCACACTGTTTGTGAGAGTTGTTTATCTCCCACACATTCAGCTCCTGGATAGGGAAACACGTTCCAGTGTACATGTATCTTCAAGAGGTTACTTTAGGACAGTGCCTTAATGCAGCATTTGGCATCAACGTGTTGTCTGTGATGAGGCTGAAATCAATGGTCCTCAATGAGGAAGCAACTCAGGCGTGGTTAATCCAAAATGTAAACATTGTCTTTTCTTTATAACAGCAATGTTTTATCTAAGCACACAGTCTATGCACCAAAACCACTTCATTAAGACAAAGTGGTTTTGTTGCCTAGAGTGTCATTTTAATAAAATTGCAATAAAGAATTATAATGTTAAACTAATTTTTCCCAACAAATGTATGCATTAGGAGAACATTAATGTAGTGTTCTGTTTGTCCTGCTACAAATGGAAGGTATAAAGGAAATAAGTAACAAAACATCCAGTCAATAAACCTGTAGGAAACTGCGGTACATGAGTGGTTTGAGAAATACTTTTATCCCTGAAAAACACCATTGGGACACCATCCGCCAGCTTGGAACATAGTTCCAGGCTGACATTTTAATTCTGTGCACATTTTCATACAAAGTGGCCAGCTGATGGTCGATTACATCGACTTTTATCTTCTGCAGCTTAGCAGAAGCCGGAAACACATCAGCAAAGGAGCAAGGAACCTCCGTTGCTGGCAGGGACCCAGGTACATCTCCAGTTTGTTGCCTAATTCTCTGCTCCCTCCGGTGTTCCATCCGATACTGCGCACTTCTGCACAGCATGCCTTTATGTGCGATGGAATGCTGTCCCCAATTCTGTTTTCGCCTAACCTAATGCCAAATTCGGGGCACAAATATCAAATCAGAGGTCACAGAAGAAAGGTCAATTACCGTCCACAAATTATACGTAATTCCAAGCTGACCTGGACCAATGAGAGTTAAGACCTGCCTATATATACTTGTTAGCCCAATTTGCATTACCGTTATAGTCTTCTTTGGATTTTGTATTATTCTGGTTCTGGTTTATCGTTGTTCCTGTCTTTTATGTTTAACATATCTCCTGATTTCTGTATTCCTTTGACCTCGGCTATTCTTACTGACTGACTGTTTGTCCGTTAGCCCGGTCATTCTAAGGACTGGTACATGCAAAATCTATGTATTGTGATTTGGTGATTCGGTCTGTGTGTTCTGGTTCCACTTAATCCTGACAGTAAGAGTGCAAAGCATTGCCAAACAGTTTGCCCCATTACCATGGGGAACTGGGTCAAGGTATTCCTGGCATCATAACCACCACAGTGACATGGAGAAGGATTTTCCTACTTGGGGAAGTGTCTCTAAGAAGAGACAATCATTTTACAGGAGTATAGCAAACACTCTCGGCTGTCCAAAAACGGCAGTACTGAACGCTGGACACAACAGCTTGTCAGGTCAAAATATCATATATTTTTATCACGTGAGGAGCTCTTATAGTTAAGTTGAGTCTGTCAGGACAGGTTCACTTTAAGTAATCCATTCCACTCCGAATAGGATTTTTAGAGACTTTAACAAGGTAACTACTCTTTTCAAATACACTTTTGATAAACACTTTACAGCTAATTAACAAATACCCAAATCTTAGAATTGTTTCCTGTTTAATTAAGCACTTACACTGATACAACAAAAGAATGTCCCCATCTTATTCGCATTGATGTCAATTTCATCAAACTTTGCTGTCACTGATAAGCTGAGGTTGCTCAAGCAAGATGGGCAGGCTAGACATAATTGATGCATAAAGTAAAATTCAAATTTGGAATCTAAATGAAGTGGTATGGGTGGAGTGGTCTTTTGGTTTTAGTTTTTTTTAGAAAAGTAAGTTTTTTTCAAGCCAGTTTTCTGAATGGGGAGTTACTGAATGATTGTGTGTGGCAGCTGCCAGCGCTCAGCCAATCAGAGACGACCCTGCCCAGCAGCACTCCACACTTCCTCAATCTGAAATCCAGAAGCCAGATGCTGCCTGAGGGAGGCGTGGACATCACTGCGGGAGGCAAATTTTGGGGTAAACCGTTCGAGAACGATTTAACCCATTGAAGCAAGAGTGTCTCTTGGGGCCTCCTGCCCCCATAACAACTTCATTTAGGTGAAGTTGTTTTGGTGCTTGGAGTGTTCCTTTCAAGTTAATAATATTTTCTAACGTTCGGTAACCTTACCAGTGAAAATTGTTGAAGTATATAAATAATTGTGCTAGAAAGCACATGAAATTCGCACCATAATTCAGAAAACCTTTTATCACTTTTGCTTTTTGACAAAAACCAAGAAGGATTTATAAAGTTAGCTTAATAATGACATATCCATTCAGTTGGATAGCTGAATAAAACACCATGTCAATGTTTCTACGCACAGGATTGCAATCATTGGCTGAGAGCGGTCAGCTAATGCTGGCAGCATTTGCATCCGGATCCGTAGAAGCCAGAAGCATGTCGCAGCCAACCTTAAAGGAAACCGGGTGCCCAACAGGGCCAGGAAACAGGGCAAATCAGTTTGCCATCTTACCGGCAAACAGGGTCAGGGAACTCCTCACATCATAACTACTACAGCAGTTGTAGTGGTTATAATGCACGGAATAACACTTTACGTTATCAATCCCATTTTTATGTCACTTCATACCAACTCGGCGGACTAAATGAATAGACCAATTGAAAGAACAGAAAAAAACCTGGGTAAATGTGAACGTATCTGGTTCGTGGATTTTTAACTGGCAATCTTTCTTAAAGGACCACTATAGTGCCAGGAAAACATACTCTTTTCCTGGATCTATAGGGTCCTTGGGTCCTCCTCACCCTCAGGGCCCCCCTCACGCCGGGATCTGGGGGGAGGAAGGGGTTAATCCCTTACCTTTATTCCAGCGCCGGGCTCTAGGGACTCTCCTCCTCCTTTCCCGTCATCGGCTGAATGCGCATACGCGGCATGAGCCATGCGCACATTCAGCCAGTCTCATTGGAAAGCATTCTCAATGCTTTCTTATGGACGCTGGCGTCTTCTCACTGTGAAAATCACAGTGAAAAGCGCAGAAGCGCCTCTAGCGGCTCTCAATGAGACAGCCACTAGAGGCTGGATTAACCCATAGGTAAAGTTTCTCTGAAACTGCTATGTTTACAGCAGAAAGGGTTAATACTAGATGGACCTGGCACCCAGACCACTTCATTAAGCTGAAGTGGTCTGGGTGCCTATAGTGGTCCTTTAAGCCATCCATTAGTTACAACTAAACAGGCAGAGTTTTTTGGTGCTTCATGTGACAATGACTTGCACTCTTGGTCAAGCTGGCCTTAAGGAATTCCATTTGCAGGAGAGTTGTCTTACCTGTGTCCCTGTCTGACTGACTCAGCAATTGTCCGGTCATAGACTGTCTGATGTTGGTGATAAATGATCTGCTTACTACAGATTGCTTGAACTCAATAAATTCATCATATTAAACAAACGATTTTGACAAGAACAGGACTACTCTCGCAATGACTTGTGTGGAACAAGAATAAAAATATTTTTTTTTGTTCTGCTGGTAAATAAAAACAGCATCAAAGTGAAGAGATGACCTTTAGGCTTATTATTCATTGATAGAGACATGGGGCTAGAGTCCTTGACATCTCCAGAGTTCACATCCTGTTAGGGATACTCCAGTGCTCTAAGGATGTTGGACAACAGAGCACAGAATGGCTATGTTGTAATGATATGGCATTACGAGTGGCGCTATCATGATGTACTTCTCTTATGTATGAAGTTCTATTACAGCGCCATGGCACTCGACATCCTAACTTGCTATTTCAGGAAGTACTTTTGTAATGATTCTGCATTAGCATTTAAAAGAATATAAGAAAATACTGTCTGAGTGTTTGATTCCATTATGGCAGGGAAAAAGAAGTGGGTAATAAGTAAATTGGTGAGTGTAGGGAGTGCTGCATTCTGGCTCTTGGTACCAAAAGATGAACTCATTACGAGATGCTGTGAGTGCAGCAAGTACTCCCAGTGAGAAACAGATCAGTCAGAGAGAGAAAGAAGTAAATAGCAGATGTTGACAGTGACGGCCTGTATGCCATACCCTGATCTAAGCCAGCTGAATCTCTGGTGATCAATAAAATGGAAGACACTGCACATATAATTATGACAGACATGATTTTTTCTAACACACATCAGTAGTCCTTACATCAGCATCCACTGGATGGTATCACAGTAGGAGGGATAAATAGTTAGTAGGAGATGTGAGTGATGCAGGCTGGCTCCCTGTGAGAGTTAGATAGTAAATATGAGATGTGACTCCCTGTGAGAGTTAGATGGTAAATATGAGATGTGAGTGCTGCAGGCTGACTCCCTGTGAGAGTTAGATAGTAAATATGAGATGTGAGTGATGCAGGCTGGCTCCCTGTGAGAGTTAGATAGTAAATATGAGATGTGAGTGATGCAGGCTGGCTCCCTGTGAGAGTTAGATAGTAAATATGAGATGTGAGTGATGCAGGCTGGCTCCCTGTTAGAGTTAGTTAGTAAATATGAGATGTGAGTGATGCAGGCTGACTCCCTGTGAGAGTTAGATAGTAAATATGAGATGTGAGTGATGCAGGCTGGCTCCCTATTAGAGTTAGTAAATATGAGATGTGAGTGATGCAGGCTGGCTCCCTATTAGAGTTAGATAGTAAATAAGAGATGTGAGTGATGAAGTCTGGCTCCCTGTGAGAGGCTGAGAGGGAGGCGTGTCAGGGGAGGGGTCCAGGCGGCAGACACAGACACTCTCCCTGCATCGCTCTGGGCTCAGTCCTGCCGCCCGGCCAGCCGCTGTTTGCCCGCATTGCTCAAAGTGAGGATAGTACCGGGCAGCGGGCTCTCTCAGCCCATGAAGAGGCCTGGAGCCGAGCATGGCGCCGGCCAGCCCTAGCAGTGTGAAGCGGAGATGCAGGAGGTGTCTGTACTGGATCCCCGTGCTGTTCATCTCCATCATCGTCTGCTGGTCCTACTATGCCTATGTTATCCAGCTCTGCATAGGTGAGTACTGAGACACAACTTCCAGCTGCTCCCTCTCTATAGCGCTCTGCTTACTGGGGTATACTGGGGACCTTACTGGGGAAATATATATAAACATGCACAATACCCGGCCATCTGGGGAAATATACATAAACATACACAATACCCTGCCAACTGGGCAAATATATATAAACATACACAATACCCTGCCATCTGGGGAAATATACATAAACATACACAATACCCTGCCAACTGGGCAAATATATATAAACATACACAATACCCTGCCAACTGGGAAATATATATAAACATACACAATACCCTGCCAACTGGGCAAATATATATAAACATACACAATACCCTGCCAACTGGGAAATATATATAAACATACACAATACCCTGCCAACTGGGGAAATATATATAAACATACACAATACCCTGCCAACTGGGCAAATATATATAAACATACACAATACCCTGCCAACTGGGGAAATATATATAAACATGCACAATACCCTGCCAACTGGGGAAATATATATAAACATACACAATACCCTGCCAACTGGGGAAATATATATAAACATACACAATACCCTGCCAACTGGGGAAATATATATAAACATACACAATACCCTGCCAACTGGGGAAATATATATAAACATACACGATACCCTGCCAACTGGGGAAATATATATAAACACACACAATACCCTGCCAACTGGGGAAATATATATAAACATACACAATACCCGGCCATCTGGGGAAATATACATAAACATACACAATACCCTGCCAACTGGGCAAATATATATAAACATACACAATACCCTGCCATCTGGGGAAATATATATAAACATACACAATACCCTGCCAACTGGGGAAATATATATAAACATACACAATACCCTGCCAACTGGGGAAATATATATAAACATACACAATACCCTGCCAACTGGGGAAATATATATAAACATACACAATACCCTACCAACTGGGGAAATATATATAAACATACACAATACCCTGCCAACTGGGGAAATATATATAAACATACACAATACCCTGCCAACTGGGCAAATATATATAAACATACACAATACCCTGCCAACTGGGGAAATATATATAAACATACACAATACCCGGCAAACTGGGGAAATATATATAAATATACACAATACCCTGCCAACTGGGGAAATATATATAAATATACACAATACCCTGCCAACTGGGGAAATATATATAAATATACACAATACCCTGCCAACTGGGGAAATATATATAAATATACACAATACCCTGCCAACTGGGGAAATATATATAAATATACACAATACCCTGCCAACTGGGGAAATATATATAAATATACACAATACCCTGCCAACTGGGGAAATATATATAAATATACACAATACCCTGCCAACTGGGGAAATATATATAAATATACACAATACCCTGCCAACTGGGGAAATATATATAAACATACACAATACCCTAGCAACTGGGGAAATACATATAAACATACACAATACCCTACCAACTGGGGAAATATATATAAACATACACAATGCCCTGCCAACTGGGGAAATATATATAAACATACACAATACCCTAGCAACTGGGGAAATACATATAAACATACACAATACCCTGCCAACTGGGGAAATATAATGTTTATATACACAATACCCTGCTTACTGGGTTATATTGAGGACCTCCTGGGGAAATATAATATTTATATACACAATACTCTGTTTACTGGGCACTGTCAGACAGGTCCTTATTATAAGTATGTGTTTATATATGTCTCCAGTCTTCCTTACTTAGTCATACAAGGTTCTTATTTTATTTAATATATATCTAAAACACTCACTAAAGCCTGAATGCCCCCAGCCTACCAAAAAAAATCTTTATCTGCCTTTTTGGGTACTTGTACTTAAAAATCCAGGCAGTGTTTATAAAAATTATCAATGTCCTCAAAGCAGACTCCGAATTGACTTAAATTTGCCCTAGATTTTAGCCCGTCTGGATGCAGCCTAATTGGTGAAATATGGGTACGAATGCTAGTAACCAATTTCCATTAGGCACAAACATAAACCCCATGCTAGTGCGTGGGTTGCAGGCCTCTCAACCTTCACGATTTCCGTGTCTTGTTCCAGTGTCCCAACTTAGCTCCCAGGTGTCCTGCTTTTGGGGTCTCTAGGAAACTGTCTCCAATCGTCATAGCGAGAGCGCATCACTAGACATCCTTACGCTATGTTCATGGCACTAGGACCCTGCAGAGAGCACTGAAATGGTGCTCTGGTGTGCATATGTGCCAAGCTGATCTGCCAGTAATTCGGGCAGAACCCCTCCCCCTCTTCTGGGTGTATCTGCCCCCTCTGGTAGGAATCAGTGACCCTCCCCTTTATGCCGGAGTTGGGAGGTAGCAGTTGTGGCTGCTGACCAACTGTCACTAGCCAGCAATCACATAAAAATTAAATAAACAAATGAGAGCATCTATACATGCAACTGGTGGGGGTACATCCCATAAATATCCCAACCCCTGAACAGTGGGATGGCAGTGTAATGAAAATAAGTGTCGTGTCCTATACAATAAATCGTGGTGAGAGCACACTGTACATAAAATGTTACCACAAATGGCACATACAATGGATGTATCTAAAAACAAAAAGGAACATACACATAGGGTAATAGAGTAAAAACTGGGTAATTAATAAAACAAACGTTGGATACACTCACAGGATTCTGAGCCACTCCACAAGCTAGCTCAGACTAAACGCTGAATAGCATAAGGAATGGTGGCCACTTGGGAGAGGATCTGGATACTCGGATTCACAGCTTTGCCTTTTTCCTGGGGGTGCAGCCCCAAAAGAAACTCCAAGATACTGGATGTAGGTGTATAAAATCTCCACAGGCTTTATTAAACAAACTGACAGAATACCTTACACATAAAATAAATGATAGCCCACCTCCACTTCAATGTTGTGTAATTTCCTCCCCTGTACTTTTATAAGCTCTACCCCACCACTAACAGGATTGAGCCTACAATGACTGCAGTTAGAAATAAGTGACCAGTTGCTTAATCAATAAGCGCCCCAACTGATGAGTAGTGGGGTAATTAGCAGGGACAAAAGACAGGTTCCCCATTATTTACATCATATTTACAACCCTAGCTAGCCACAGTGGGCCAGCTGCTACACACTTAATTCTTGTGCTATCGAGGGGTCTAACTATTTGTGCTGGGTATTGGCTAAGTGTACTGTTTTTCAATAAATTCTCCTGCAAAAAACATTTTCATTGTTCAACAGAGATAGACATATTTGTTATATAGAACCAATTTGGTGATCACCTTTTGTATACAATTTAGACGGTTATATGCTTTTTTTTACTTGAACAGATGACGAGAAAATCTTTGCATCTTCGACATCTATAACCTAAAAAAAAATCTTATTTCAATTGAAACCTATTCACTACTTAGACAGATGTGCTTTTTTCAAAAGGAGGTTGTACCTCGTATTAACCATTTGTTATTGTATGCATGTGAATATTGTACTTATACCACCGGCTCTCTGAGTCTAAATAAAGAGTGAGGGTAAAAGAGCAGGTTAATTTATTTACTGCACTTGCCCGTTTCCATGAAAGATCAGATGTAAATCTAAATTATTTAGTCAATATGTGTATCCATTCTGGTTTAAATGTAGTTATTTTAACAGAATTTAGTAAATTCAGTCAATATTTGGTATTTAGTGACTAACCCTGACTGTGTTTACTATTGTGCTATAAGCTGCATTCTGCACTGTTTATTAGTCATAGTTAGGTCTATATGCATATATACCTCTCTGATGTCTTTTCCATTTGAGTAGTTGGCAGTTTTGGATTTACAATTATTTTATAGTCTGGGAAACTGTAAAATACACTGTTGATTACACTGCGGGTATATATTTCAGACCTCCTGTTAACATTTTTGAGTAGACGTAGTACCTGGTTTAAAAGTACATAAGTGGATGTGTCCAGGAGTACAGAAATTAGTTTCAAACAGGCATATTCAGAGGCGAGCCTATTTAATAAACATATCAAGGATATATTTCTTCAGCCGTGACTGCCAGTTCACATTGACAAGGAATATTGCATGAATCAAGTAAAGCACACGCATGCCTGGATATCCTTATTATATACATTTACTAGGTGTTACCCAGGATGGAGTCCCTTTTCTACATAGTAACATGATAATTGCTAATACAGATGAAGGAGTTACTGCATTGTATAGTACTTTGTAATTTCACAGATGGAGAACCTTATGCACAAATCTGTGTTTTTGCCATGCCTGTAATAATGCATAAGTCAATGTATGCTTATAAGTATATTTATACAAGATGCCAAAATACCAGAGTATTGCAGTATGCCATAATACCTTTTTTTTTTTTTTTTTGTCAATCATTCTTTTATTGAGGCTTAAAATTGCAAGGGTACAGAATGTAGAGAGGGAGATGCTAAAAATACATACATGTAGGGATCGTTGCAATTCAGCATATATCACCTCAGACAATCATCTGCCTCATTTTATATATTTAGTAGATAGGTAAATGGCAAAGACGGAACTGCATAGTAATAACATAAAACAAAACTCGGTTATATCTGTAGCCTGGTATGGAGACTAAGCAGTGGAGACGAGACTACAGGTTTCCTTTCATGCCTATGTGAGTGCAAGGTCAACTAGTATTTAGTGCACGGTTATGTTGCTGCCTTGAGGTCTGCGTATGTGTTACAGGGGTTTTAGGGGATGTGGCTGGCTGATGGTCGAGCTTGTCCTAGTCTGTGGCCAGGCCTCACTCCATGTGTATCCTAAGCAATTAGTCATAGGTACATAAAGCTGTCACAGGGAACTGTGTCATCTGTTTTCCTTGCTAACAGGCATCTGTGGCTCACAGAAACAAGAAAGTCTCCCTGCTCTGTGCTAAATTGGGTGAAACATACTAGGTCAATAAATATTATTACAGGCCAGGCTACAGTGGCTTACGGAACATGCTTTAAAGACCGCCAGTTCATCATGGCACTGTCAGGCGGCCACCAGTTAAAGATGCATTCGGGTATGTGGAATGCAGCACGGGCAGTTCCAATGGTGTTCCCTGCTGAGTGCAGCTCACAGCCGGGAGTATCTGCGAGCTGGTCAGTCCATCCATTTTCATCCGATACCTCTGCGGGGTGGTATGGTAGCTTGTATTTGCAGTATCCCCAGGGGTAGTGCGAGGGGCATGTGTTGGGAGGCCGCCCTCCAGCCCCAGGTCATTGGGAAGGCTGGACTCAGTGACTCTTTGAGGCCGGGTCTACCCCATTGTGGGCGTCCTAGAAAACCCGGGTGTTCTGCCGCCGCCAGCGGCGGTCGGGCTTCCGACGTTGTGGTCGGTGCCTTGGAGTGAGTCTCCGGTTGGCCTTTGGCCTAGGATGGCTTCCTCAGAGGTAGGGTGTTTCTTTTTACTGCGTTGCTCCAGGCTGTCCCACCAGCGCTGGAAGATCTTGTCTAGCCGCACAGTATAGTGCTCCATTGAGGTGAGCTGCACACCAGTAGCTTGTGGCAATATGGGTTCAGGTCGCATGGGCTCGTCCGCCATCTTGCTTCTGCTGCCGCCCAAGATGCTTGGTCGAGTTGGAGCCGCCAAGAGTGACTGTGTTTCACGCCGCGGGTCGGCGGAGACCGGGATGACCCCCACGGTCCATGGGGGGGGGGAACAGGGGTGCATGCTTGGTCGTGTTGCGGCTATCAGACGCAGGGGAGCATCCGTCCCCCCCGCGCCATCCACGTGAGTAGGCCGCAGGGGCCGATACGGAGATTCTGTCCGGGTGTGCCGCATGAGTGGTGTCTCCAGGTAGGTCCCGGTTCTGAGTGCCATGTCAGGGGCAGTGTTCTTCTCTTCTATAGTTAAATAGGTAGTTTCCCAGCTTTGTTTGGTCGTTTGGTGCGGGAGCCCCGAGGAGACACGTCCGCTCGGTTCTGCAGTCAGGCCCCACCCCCCATAATACCTTTTTTATTGGACTAACATAATATTTCAAAGACAAGCTTTCGAGAGTTTCCCTCTCTTCCTCAGGTCTGAAGCAATTGAACTTGTTGATTACATTGCCTATAAATATTTCAGACCTCCTGTTAACATTTTTGAGTAGACGTAGTACACTGCCTGTACTTTGAAATATTATGTTAGTCCAATAGAAAAGGTATCATTGCATACTGCAATACTCTGGTATTTTGGCATCTTGTCTACTAGACTAATACGGCTAATCTAATCTACACCATAATTATACATATATGCCAATCCACCAGTCTTGTGCAGCATCTTAATGTATGCAGACATGGTGATGAGGTTCTGTTCGAACAAATTGGCTTTTGATGAACTGTTATCTAAGTGAAGTGTGTGTTTTTTCAAGGCAAGCTGACGGGAATGAGACAGTAACTGAAAATAGAAAGCTGAAACTACATGGGATTTCACACCTGTCAACGAAAACCAGGAAAGTAAGGCTATAATGAGCACAGGCAGCCCAAAACTATACAATAGAAGATTGGAAAAAACTTGTCTGGCTGGTCTCTTAAATGATCTTGTACATCGCAGTTGCCACTGCAATGGAGAATATTTTCTTGGCACACAGTTCAAATGTCAGTTTAAAGCTTACTGACCACGTGCATCCTTATATACCAGAGTCTACCCATCTTCTGATGAGTACTTCCAGAACGATAACATGCCACGTCAAGAAGCACACATTATCTCAGATGGTTTCATGTTCGTGACAGATAGTTCAGAGCAGTGTCACGGCCTCCATATTCAAGAAAATCTTAATTTACCATAGCGTGTATGGAATGAGGCGGAATAAGAGATTTGTATCATGAATGCGCATTTGAAAAACCTGCTGATCATATCATATCAACATGGACCAAAATCTCAAAGGAATCTTATCATCATCTATTTAATCAATCAATCAATCAAGGCCAATCTAGAGGGCGAAATAGGGTACTATCCATTATTAGAAAGGAATAACTAATAAAGGTCTTCTTGACTTCTACAGTGTGTATATACTTATACACATACACACATATATAAATTGCCTCCCAACCTGCACTCTAGGATCCCTTTATAAAATAGCTCGGTAAAAACATCCAATAGATAGCTTGCTAGGAACTCCAAAAATAAAACCTAACTTTTATTCCAAGTAGTCACATAAAAGAATCAGTGTTTTATTTTATTTTTTTTAGATAACTCTCATTAGGACAGTGCTTTATCACATAACACCCATATATGTATGGATACCTCTGAAGAAGCCCTTATTCGGGCGAAACGCGTAAAGTACTGTGGGAGATTGGATGCTGGACTTTTATTTATATTTTAATATATATTTTTGTTATAAAGTGTTTTTTTCCTATTTTTCTCCTTGGTCCATTTCTGTTCCTGGTGCACTTTGGATCCTGTTTATATCCCTTGGTGGGGATTATACCACCACTAGCTTTCATCACCAGAGCAAGTCATTGCTCTGGAAATCGTAAGTAGGATACATACTTCTTATATTACTACTATTTATTATACATACTATACCATTGGATTTTATCTTTTTTTTACGCATGGTCGTGGAGCTTTTGATACTACACTCCATCATTATATCCTAAGACGGGGATTATTCCGTCCAGGCGCTATACGGCAGAGCTCTCAGTAGCTCTGCAAAGTGTGAGTTAGCCCTTTTACTGGTTTTCCATATATTTTATATATTTATTTTATTTCATATTGGCATATTGCACTATTATCTGTTCTGTATTTTTTATTTCCCTCAAGGTTTATATCCACTAACATACTGTTGGGATACTTTATATGTATGTATACATTATTTAATATTCTCTAACTCTTTGTGGCACGGTCTACCACTGTTTTTGCACATATATGTATAGGGAAAAAAATAAATTGAACTACCCCCTCTCCTGTGAACGGTTTATGTGACTACTTGGAATGTTGCTTAGTGACAGAGTTTAGCTCTTCCATATGTTCTGATAACACACCTATTTCATTTAACTCGTACTGCAAATTAAGTGACAGATTTTAGCAAAAATTACATATGATAAACCGCGTATTTAACTGACTATTGTGTCCTATATTTTGCAGTTCACTGGCGGATCCCCTAATAGGGTTTTATTTCCGTTGTCCGCACTCGTACGGCCAACTCGCGCTTGCAGGACTTCTCGCGGGCGGCTCCCTTCCTATGGAATAGCCTGCCTACCGCCATCAGACTCTCCCCTAGTCTTGCATCTTTTAAGAAGTGCCTTAAAACCCATCTCTTTAGGAAAGCTTATGGCCTCCAAGACTAACCCTTACCTCACATACCTGTCTCTTGCCCTCTCCAAAAGGGCAGCCCACCTTATTTGATTGTAAATTCCTGTCCTAATGTGTTTTACACCCCACCTCCTATAGAATGTAAGCTCGTTTGAGCAGGGTCCTCTTCAACCTATTGTTCCTGTAAGTTTATTTGTAACTGTCCTATTTATAGTTAAATCCCCCTCTCATAATATTGTAAAGCGCTACGGAATCTGTTGGCGCTATATAAATGGCAATAATAAATAAATAAATAAATACTAAATAGCAAACCGTAGTGAATTGAAATTCAGCTCAGTAGAGCCAAACTCAGGAGGCAGGCACTCCTAACAGAAAAATGCATAACTGAATGCATGCATGTTTTCATTAATGTTATATAAAAAATATAATCTACTAAAATACAGAAAAGAAGCACAAATAGTGTAATATGGTTAAACACCGTACACAAAGTTCGTGGATACATTGCACTCACAAGCTGGAATTTGATAGCAGGCTCACAGTTAGCGCTGTATACAGTTCTTTAAATCTGTATTTGAATCTTATTTGACTGCAGTTTGGTGGGTGCAGGGTTAAATTGCTGCTAACACCAAGAGACCTACATATCACCAGATACCTGACGTTCCCTTTTTAGTGGCAAATGACAAATGTTCTGTATGCAGCTCTCAAATTGATAGTCATAGGAATTAGTCATAGGAATTGGATTGCCTATTGCTAAAACATGGTGTGAGGAGGGTTAAACCCCTGCTCACAACAGGAAGACCCAAGTATTAATCTCTTTCCTGGGGCTTCCCTAGGTGGCCCCAGACTGACGGATGAGCTGTAAGCAGTGCTCAAATTGAGTGCTGCATAGAGCCATTAAAACTTGATAACACAAGTTGAACACAAGCTCTCAGTTACAGTTTTCTCAATTAATTTAAAGGTATAGATTGCTCACTCTTAAAAGCTGTATACAGTTCAACGGTCAGCCTGGGGCCACTAAATGAGGTACCCTGCTCACAACATGTGATTGGTGATTCTCCTTGCATGCCCCCAAGCCAATTGTTGGGATTTATTAGCTGCCCAGCACCGATCACAGTATATTCAGCTGGAAAAGCATGCTTGCTTCTGTATTACGGGGAAATCTCCCTTGGGTACTGAAAATAGCCAGTAGATGACAGTTACAGACAAGGCTCTACTATTTTAACAAATTAACTCCTGTGCTAATAACAGTACTGATATTAGCATAGGGTTTCCTTAGGTTAAAGGAACTCTATCGGGTCAGGAACACAAACCTGTATTCCTCATCATATAGTGTTAAAATCACTATCTAGCTCCCTTGCCCATTTAAATATAATAAGATCTTACCTTTATTCCTGTCTGCTGGTGCGGGTTCTGCCTCTGATCTGCCTCCTTGGCTGACATCATTAGAAGCGATAATCTCAGCCAATCACAATGCTCTCCCATATGAAAGCATTGGATTGGCTGAGACTGTCAAGTCTGATGATCTCAGCCAAGGAGGTGGGCTGGGGGCGGAGTAAAAAGCTGTCCTGGACAATCAACATCTCCTCATAGAGATGCATTGAATCAAAACATCTCTATGAGGAAAGTTCAGTGTCAGAGGGTGGAGACACTGAATGTCAGTGCTGCCCAGAGTGCAACACTGCCCAAGTAAGCACCTCTAGTAGCCATCTGAGGAGTGGCCACTGGAGGTGTCACTAGGTTGTAATGTAAACATTACCTTTTCTTTGAAAAGACAGTGTTTACTGCAAAAAGCCTGCAGGGATTTACTATTTTTACCAGAACAACAACATTAAGCTACAAAACCCTTTAAGCTGTTTAGTGTTCGTGTAGTAGTTTTGTTGTTTTGGTTTAGGGATACTGTCGTTTTAGGATAAGGGGTAAAGTTAGGCTAAGTATACAGTTGGCATTAGTGTAAGCATTGGGCAAGGGGTAGAGTTGGTATAGCGTTAGGTGGACGGTTTACCATCAGCAACCCAATCTGATTTTCATCCTAGGCTATGCAACATTTAACAATCAGGACTAATACTGAGCTCTATTTTAAGTTACTGTTCTTTAATTGCACTGGATGTGTAAAACTATAACTAAAAGTGAAGAAAAAAAAACATTTCATGCACGCTTAATGTTGTCTTTTTTTTTTTTTTTTAATTCTTTATTTTTGTTGTGCATAAGCTTTGAACAGATGCATATGAGGTACCCCAAAGGCAATCCTCCAGCATATCGTAAACAGTTAAACATAGAGGTACATGGTATATTTAGCACATTTTTTGTAAGGATAAGTTAGGTGTTAAACAATATGGGTTTCTGTCGCAGAGGTTGCTTAGGCAGTTTCATAACACATGTAATAGCGCTTTACTATCTAGTCATGCAATTAGTATGCTGTGACACGAGCTAGTGTGTGGATAAGTAGTAAGTTTAAGGATGAGTTTACAACGTGTATAGGTACCTGCAAATAAACCAATTTTGGGACATGTAGTGTTATACGCTCCCTGAGGTTCCATGCTAATGGCAGGTAGGTGCCTATATCCAATTATATCGGCATGGCCTCAGAGTAGCGGCACCTGATGTTAACAATGTAGGCAATATAAACATTAAAATATAAACATGCTTAATTTCACACTCCCAAAGTTAAACAAAGATAATACTTTAAAGGTTAACCAGACACAGGCGTTGAGCGGCGAGTCCGCTAGGTGGACAGGGTTGGTCTGCTGTGGCATTAGAGCACCGTCCATGTGTTATCTTTACCTATAGACTATACTCAACGCCACATCAGCGTCTTCAGGCGGGAATAGAGGAAAATAAAAAAAATAAAAATTGTAGCTCGTGTGTACAAGCTTATGGATGCGTTCCTGACCTCTAACTTAAAGTTTAAGCCAATTAGTTATTTTATGTGTTAATATGTACTGTGGGGCACTGGTGTAAATAACATAAGATGATATAATTGAAAAAAATAGTAAATCCTGGTCAACCCTTGCCAGTTCGGGGTAAGTCACAGTCCCATGGTGTAGTCAGTGTCCAGAGAGCCTGCAGCTCAAACATGGTGATGTGCCAGGTGCAGGTAAGGTGTTCGCTGGAGTGTAGCGCCGTGTACCGCAGCTGAAGTCTGGGGTGTTCCCACTTGGATCCGGAACCATGCCCCTGTCTCTCAGGACCTTGTCGTTTATAAGGTCTCCAGGTGCTTGCCGCTGGGGCTGACTGAAGCCTCCTCCGGTGTCTGCGTTGCGTGGATGCAGGAGCTCGTCGAGGTCGCGTGGTGCGGCTTTTGCTGAGGTTCGGCTGCCTCTGTGTAGAGGGGTTAGCACGTGGACTGGTTGCTGGAGGTCTAGGAGCAGATTGGGAGGTCATCTGTGAAGTACCCTCTGAGGTATGCTTTTGTTGCCCTTGGAGCATATACTCCAGTTTCATCCAAAATGCTTCAAAGTGGTTTTGTATTTTTGTCACTATGTCGGGTGCTTTGTCGATTCCATTGCCACAGGCGGTATCCGCCATCTTGTGTGGAGTGCCCTTCGCGCTCTCTGCTTTTGCAATGTTACTTCGCTCTTCTGCCTGCTTTGCGTTGTGTCTCGTAGGTGGATCGGGATCACCCCCACCGATCCGAGGGGGGGGGGGAAACGGGGCTTGCTTGTGTTGTGGACAGTGTCTAGGCAGCTCCGGGTCGTGGGAGCGGCCGTCTCCACCATCCGATGCATGCCAGGCCGCAGCCCCTGCCACGATACCAGCGGGTCTCGGTCGGGTCGCGAAACACCCCACTGCACTCCTCCCGGTATGGGGGGCCAGTGGGTGCTCAGAGCCCTTGCTTGTCTCGCTGAAACCGGCTGTAATATGCTCAGATTGCCAGATTTGTGCGGGAGCCCAGGCAAAACACGTCTCTCCGCCATGATGGTTAGGCCCCGCCCCCTAATGTTGTCTTAGGTACACATACAGTATATTTAAAAAATCCCTTTCTGTCCTTCCAATTTATAATATGTATAGGGGCATTTAAAGAGAAATATGTACACTAAAACTGAAACCCTTCATTTAAGGTGGAACAAACAACAAGCACATTCTAGATTTTGTTTTGGCTCAGAACTTGGACAGTTGACCCTTGCCTTATGGGTTTAAACATATGCTGTAGTTTGCATTATTTTAAAACCACATAATGTTCAATGCAGGCATTTTCTCAGCCTTATACTTAGAATTCAAATTGACAAAAAGCATTGTTTGGAGCAAGTAAAGCATAAACTAAAACTCGCCTGGGTACCAAGATACCAGCATAATATGCATGCACAGCTGTAGTTCATTAGTGTAAAAATTGAATTCTCGTCATATGTGAGGTTATCCTCCTAGAGGTAAGAATCAATGCAAAATAAATTAATTAGTCTTAAAGACCCAATTTCACTTTTGCTCAGTCTCTCCTTTTAACCCTGAACAGAAGCAAATGGCTTGGCTTCATTCTTTGCCTCTGCATTTCTGCAGAGGAAATGTAAATAGTGCACACTCCCTTCTCACAAGTTTACAACATCTGTCGTAGACCTTATTTCATGGCTCTGCAAATTACTGTGATTTTTAATGGTTGTACAGATGCTTAATATAACTTTAATTACTGGACATTATGCCCATGTACAGAGAAGGGCTATGATCCTGCAGGGTTTTAGGCAGGCAACCATTTTGGTTTCCCCTCCTCATTTGTTTACACAGGGACGGCTAATGGGGCCAACTAAGTTCATGGGCCTTAGGTAAACACTTTGCTTATGTAGACATTACATTAACATTGTGGTGGCAGTTTTAAGAAGCACCATTTGGTTCCCAATAAATACTCATAAGCTGTTATTTGACTATAAATGTTTTGTTTATATTCTTTATATTCGGGGGGAGATGGAATTCACTATAAATGATATAGCATTTCATGTCATGTAATGAAAGGTGTCCAATGAGTGAATTGTGTTGGGCATAAACCTACTGTGTCCAGTGCGCTCAGTCTAAGAATTAAAAATATAATGGAGAATGAGAGCAGAGGAGAGAAGAAACTAGGAGGAGGACCGAGGAGAAATCGAGGAGGAAAAATATACAAATGGTAGTTCAAGCTGCTGAGGACCATGGGACCCCATCCTCACACATAAGGATTGAAGTGGGTATCTGAAGGGACAAGAGGGAAGAGTAAAGGATATAGGAGATGTGAGGTAGATGAAGGGGCACCTCTGTTTACCAGATAAGGGATAAGAGTCCAATGGTTCTTGTGGGCTAGCTACTTAGGCATGTTTGCAAGTTTACCACGGAGTGGAGATATCTTCGTAAGCCAAGGGTCCCAGAGCTTGTGAAATATTTTGTGTATATCATGGATGCATGACATATGTATATAGCATCTTGTATTAGCTATAACAATCTGTGAGGGTATGTTCCAACTTCTCCTATCGCCCTATAGTTGGCCAGAGCTACTCTCACAATCAGTTTATTTTCAGCTCTTGTAAAGGTGTCCAAGGGTTTGGAGAGCAGTAGGGCCCAGGGATCTTGGGGGCAAGGTTTGTTCATTATCCGGGTTAGGATTGATGTTGTAGCCTGCCAAAGCAGTTTTAATTTAAGACAGGTCCACCAACAATTGTAGAAAGTGCCCACTTTGCCACATTTTTATTAGTTTTTTTCACACCTACTGTATTTGACAGAAAATGTGCTTCTGTCTATGCCAGTATGTAAGATAGGAGGTTCCATATAATCGTTAACCTTTTAACTCAATATTTCCGCTAAAAAATATAAAAGTTATTTTTTTATTTAGAAATCCCTGAAGAGATTTATGTATATCAAGTTTCCATTTTTTCCCCCTACATTTTAAAGCTGTTTTTCTTTGTGAAATGGTATTGATAGGAAAGTGTATTTATTGGGTTGTCTTGTTGCACTCCGTGAAGCATTCATTTTCTCTTCTCAATCCTGATTGCTTTAAAATGTCTTTAGCATTATTTTCTGTTATGTGTTTGTCACTTTGTTTCCTACCAATGAATAGAAAGCTGAGACCACCAGCTGCAAAGCTGGTATTAACAGCAAGTAGAAAAGCCAAGAAACTATCCTTGCTCCATCTATGAATCATAACTTCACTTCTTTGAAAGCTCGCTAAAGCAGTGTTTTCTTTAGAAATAAAAACAACATGAAATTAGTATTTTCATAATAAGTCCACAGTAGCTTTTGTCATTTGGCATTCTCTTACACTGATGTTATATACTGGTCTCATGGTCTGTATTATTTACTATAGTTAAGTGCCCCATTTAATACAATCCAGAAACCAAGATCGGTAGATGCTTATCATTGAAGCATGTGAAACAAATATAACAGTGTCACACAGATGTACTACTTCTTGACCTGTGCACCAATTTATAGACAAGATTTAGTTATACAGATATCTCCTTCAGGGATTAACTTGGACTGAGTTACAGTTCTTCTCGAAACATGAAAATGTAGCTTATCTTTGTAAATATGCATCTGTTCAAATACTGTAAACTTTATTATACTATATACTATAACTATATACTATACTATATTGGATGCAAGGAGCAATCAAGTGGTTGTCTATTGT
The DNA here is from genome assembly GCF_036172605.1 of Pelobates fuscus. Lineage (NCBI taxonomy): Eukaryota > Metazoa > Chordata > Amphibia > Anura > Pelobatidae > Pelobates > Pelobates fuscus. Next base: position 96,307,210 of record NC_086322.1, read on the forward strand.
GATTGCCCTTAGTGCTCTTGAAGTTCCAGAGAAATGCAATGTTTACATTGTAGTTCTAAGTCTACCCTCTGTTGCTGTCTAGCAGACAGCCACTAGAGGGCTTTCAGAATCTGAACTGACTTTTGGTCCGTTATCTGACGCTGGACTTTCTCACGTACCTCCAGCGTCAGGTTTTCCCCATAGGAAAGCATTAAATAATGCTTTCCTATGGGGAGGTCTAAAGCGCGCACGGCCATTGCCGCGTCTGCGCGTTAAGTCTCCCCCGCCGGCTGGATTCAGGTAAGTGGCTGAAGGGGTTTTAAACGGGTTTGTTTTCCTTGCACTATAGGATCCCTTTAATGTTGTGGCTGATCAGTCTATGTGCTTATTGATGCTGGTGTGTTTTTGTGCAGAGTGTGAATGAATTTGGTTGGGGATCCATAGGTATGTCTTCCATAAGCAGTGTGGTATCTGTGAGTTGCCATGGTGACCCACGGCAATGCTCTAAAATGATCAGGGCTCACAGGAGGAACATTCTCAATCTGCATCCGGTGTAGTTGCAGTCTAAAGTCTCCCGATGCTCCCCCCCTTCCCTCCCCCAACTGTAGATGGCTGTACTGGGGTGGTATACGATATCTATCTTACTATCCACTATTTCTGCATCTCTCGAAACCCCTACTTTCCTTTCACCATTCCCAATTTCCCTTTCTAGCCTTCCAGACTTCGGATGTTGGACTGGTATTTCCATGATCTGGATGGATGTGGGACTGCTTATTTCTCACTGCCTAGTCTTCTTATTGAGTCAGGAACAAAGAGCTTTGTGCTAATGTATAGGCAAATGTTTAGTATTATGTTAGTTTGCACATTACATTCATTATTTGTGTGATGCTTACATATGTAATAGGTATGTTTTTATGGTATAAAGTAAGGTCTGCAAGTGCTGATGAAATACATATGAAGCAGCGTTAGGCAATATTGGCTGGTTTTGTCAGCCTAGATGCTTGCTTTCTCATATGAAATCATTAAATTCAATGCTTTCCCATGAGCTTCCCCCTCGTGCAGCACAAGCACCTCTAGTGGCTGTTTGGAAGACAGCCATTAGAGGTGGATTTAACCCTGCATACAAACATTACAGTTTCTAAAAAAAAATCTGCAGTGTTTTACATTACAGCGTTAAAATTACAGAACCACTGAATCTAGAACACTTCATTCACTTAAAGAAGTGACATATCTAGATGTATTCGCAAAAATAGCAAAAGTACTGTAAAGCGCTGGATGTTCTACTGTAGGCAGACCGAAGGCAGAAAACTCTGAAACTGGAACCCCTCTAATCCCCAACAAGAAGTAAACAAATAGTACAAACAACAGGTTGCGCCAGTATGGAAAAAGTCTAATAAAAAAATTACTAAATAAAAAAGAGAACAAAAACTATTTTAATATAGAATATATAAAATTTTTAATATTGTATTTCACTTTATTTAATTTAAATATTCTGGGGCGGGGCCTGACCGCCAAGATGGCCGGACGCACATGCTGCATGCTCCGGTGGCAAGGGGCATAATCTGAGCCCTCACGGCGACCTACCGAGACTAGAATTACATACCAACCTGAGGGGGATAACCAGCACCAGAAGCGGCACCTAACGGTACGCGAAGCATGCAGCTCCGACCACAGAAACCGGAGCAGAGCAGCAGGGCCTACCAGTCACTGAGTCTAATGGACCACGGGGGAGACGGCCGCTCTCCTGGGACTGAAGGCCTCCCGGAAGACACCTCCACGGCACCGACCACACCGCCAGAAGCCCGACCGTCGCAGGCAACGGCAGAACATCCGAGCTCCCCACGGCGCCCGACAGAGGGTGGACCCGGCCTCGACTAGGAGAGCACGAGTCCGTGGACAACAGGTGCTGGCCTTCATTCCGGCCTGGGGCTGGAGCGCTCCTTCCTTGCACCAGCGGCTCACCGGCCTCTCGCTGACCCGTCCGGCACATGGCTCAGACTTTCCCAGCAGGGGTATTGGCTGATAGATGGCCTGTAAGCCCGCAGCCCCACCACATGCCGCCCACAACTATGGACTCTTGGTGGACAATATAGCAGGCAAATTGTTGTAAGGCCATAACTGTTTGGATCCAGCTTTACTGAGCATTTAATTTTTATGTCTGTTCGTATATAATGTTACTCTGACGACCCAAGGCACCAACTTTTCAAAGTATGTACATAGATAGGTCACTATAGACTAGCATGTTTTTCTAGGCCCAGCCTTACGGTTGGACTTACAGTGTAGATCTGTGTCCCCAGCTAACGTGCTTACTCCTCATTAATGATGTATAAGCAAGTGCAGTTTCAGCAATATGCTAATATACATACTTATACGCTACAACCGAACCTAACTTGAATGACAATATTTAAATCATATAAAAAAAATCAAACCGTGCCTTAACTTTAAGTCTAGCACCTAGTGAGCTACTAAGCTACAGAAATAATCCCAGATCAGCATGTTCCAAGTTTTCTCTTATGTGGACGTTATTATTAGACTAATTAATATGTAACCGCTTTGCCTAATGTCATCCTCACCTCCGACATGACTTGCTTAGGCATATTTACTACTCTAACACACACTACTTACCCTTTGACTCCACATGAGTTCTCTTTAACATTTATGAGCGAGACGTTGTTCAGCCTGGTTATACTTACTGTTTAATATTTAACGTGTACCATACTCTGATACTTAAAAAAAAAATGTGCAAAGTTTCTAAATGCCAACCAATGTTAAACTATGACTGCATAATTGTCTGCACCAGCTGTCGTGGCAGTGCAAACGTGTTTGTCCTCTATATGCACGAATAAAATAAAGATTGACAAAAAAAAAAAAAAATATTCTATAATATCTATTTTTGTTACCTTTTTTATTTAGTACCACAATTTGTTGTTTGCACTAGTTGTTTACATTTAAATGTTTTACAATTTTATTTATCACACAAAGTCAACTCTTAGCACCATAAGGCTTTTCATTTGATCACAACCTGTTAGAAATAATTTTCAAATGATTTAGCTATGGAAATCACCGTGAAAAGCCTATGGGAATATTTGGAGATAAATCATTTGGAAAATATTTCTAACAGGTTATGATCATATGAAAAGCCTACACAAAAAAATTTAATCGAGGTCTATATTAGATTTGGTGCAAAGAGTCTGAGGCTGCCATCGCCTGGTTCTCAAGACATTTGGTAAAATTGTATTGTATTTGTATTAGATAATACATAAATAAAGTGAATTAGTGATTTCTCTGTCATTACATCACTTGGACATTGAGGAAGAAGGGAATATGAAGTTTATAGGGATATGTATACCATATCTCCATCATTTTGTATAATTTCTTCCTATGTATGCACAGCCAAGGACTGACACATTCCGTTTTCAGGCAGGTCAGTCAACACACATACATATTTGCATACTATTTGCCATGTTTAAATGAGAAGTAGAAGTGATCATTTTGGAAGAATTGTACCTAATTATGCTCTTTCTCTATGTTGTTAAAAAAAAACAACAAAAAAAAAACACTTTAACCCCTTAAGGACCAAACTTCTGGAATAAAAGGGAATCATGACGTGTCACACACGTCATGTGTCCTTAAGGGGTTAATGTTAGAAACACAAACATGATATTTAAAAAAAATATATTTTTATTAAATTATTTTCTTTACATGACATCATGCATATAACATAAAATTTAATTCATTTGAATAAGATTGTCTATATAGTAAAATATATACCAATCATGATACCGGAGAAACTGACGGAAGCCAAGCACAGAGAGATGGACACAGGTTTCTTCAGGAAGGAAGAGATTCTTTATTGGATCACCGATCGGGACTCAGAGGGACTAGCGTCACCAAAATACAGCAAAGTCTGAGTACTGAATACATAGAGTACATTCCTTATATAGCACTGTAGCTCCTCCCACAATTAACTACACCCACACATACCCTTAACCTATTTAATAAATAGAGTCTAAACTCATCCATCCGGTCTAACCACGTGGCTCATCTGATACAAAGGAGAGGGACGCGTAATTCCAGTTCTTACATTCCTGCACCTGGTCAGTACAGTGATGACAGTATCTTAGCTACGTGTAATTAACTAACTGATACTACAAACACATATACATACATATGCCTTGTGGCAATCTTAGCCTGCTAAACTTGTATTTTACTGGAATTACATCACATTCCCCCCTTTGATGCCTCTGATATTTCACAATTACTTGAGGCATCACTTAACCTTGGTTTGCATATACCTCAGGTTACCATGAACCAGACCAGACTTATCTTATGATGTGAATCTTTTAACACTCATCTTCCTGCATTGGTTCTCCTTGATCTAGAGCCTTATACTTATATATCGCCATTATCTGTGCAGCAGCCTTCCTCTCTGCTATACTTCCTATCAGGCTTTGCACAGACCTAACTACTAAGGGTATAAGACACGGTAGGAGTAGACACAACAGTAAAATCAGTAGGACTCCACCTACCACTGCCTTAAGCCCTCCAAACCACTCATACCAGCTACCAAACCAACTACTTGGATTGTACCCTTTCCATACCTGAGTAGGCACATGCACTAGTTTAACCATATGGCTAGTAAGCTCAGCTATTGCTTGCCCTTCGTCATCTATTTGAAGACAGCAATTACTTAGGTTAAACTTCCCACATACACCTCCCTCTACTGCCAAAAGGTAATCCAAGGCTAATCTATTTTGGTAGACTGCTGTCCTCATCCTGGTGTTATGCTTCGCTAGAAGATTGAGCGCTTGTGATGTCTCATTTGTGATAATCTCAACCACCGCCTGTAATCTTATAATACGGTTGAGCATATAAATAGGGGTTCTATAACCAAAGGTACCATCCTCAGCCCACGTGGCTGGCCCATAGTAATCTATAATACGCTGGGGAGGCCATTCATCATCTTCCCAGGCGCCTATCTCTATGGGTCCCCTTTTCTTCCTATGATTCACATCATACACTTTAACACCTAAAGTCTCACCTGTTTCAATCGGTAACAAGAAGAAGGATGGTTTGAGCATACCCAACACACATGCCCCTTCCCAGTCCTGTGGCAGCTCCGAATAGGCTTTCTTACCACAGATCCAGTACAAATTTGCTGGGGCTCTCCAAGTAGATGTGATGGATAGATCAAACCACACATCCTTTAAATTGGCATATCTAGCAAACGGGTTAGATGGTTCTGAGACATTTGAAGCCGACCACCAAGTTGTATTTTTAGTATCATCATCATAAGCTTTTTGCCCTAGACAAGTTAATTCTCCTACAGAAGTATTATACATTATTCCTTTCCTTGCTATGCAAACATAACCTATGATGGAGGTCTTTAATCTCCACTCAGATTTACCTCTAACACTCAAATGATAATCGGCTTGTGTAGATATTAGTTGGTCAACTGCCTCAGAACCGGACATTACCTCCTTTGCTTCCCAAGGCCATTGGTCTCCCATGTTAGTACCTCCACACACATAGCAGTTGGTAACATTAAGACTACCGGCAATACTTTCAGCTAGGTCAATGAACAGGTTTTTAGCGTTATGGGGGATCTTATTATCTATACTCATCTCTTCATAAAAGGAATGGTATACTTGATGAGTCTGGGAGGATACCGTATCAGTCTCTATTCCTATAAACAATAATGTCCCAGGATCTAAACCCGTCCCGTATATCTGAAACCCAAATAAATTTCCATACTTATCTAGGAACTTGTCGGGGTTATTAATAAGTATATGGACTGGGTTGCATTCCATAGACTTACAATAAGGGCTAGTCGGCAACTTAGTCACTATCATGTCTTTATCTACTGTCTGTCCCCAAGTCGCCCACCCCACACAAGACCAATATGGACAAAAGTTATAGTCTTTATTTGGGCATCTAGGACTCACATATTTATTTTTACTACTGGGACAAATATATTTATCATTAGACCCATACGTCCTCTCCCATCTAAGATCCCCACATACATTCCACGGTTTTCTACCACTTGATATCGCCTTACATGCATCAAATAGCAGAACACCCGAAGAATGTACGGATTCTAACACCGTCTTATTAATTAGGGTCCCCTGAGGATCTCCATTCCTGAGAGTCAACCAAATTGTACGAGGTTGATACTCTGGACTGAAGCACTTAGGTTCTCCTACTCCTAAATGGCACACACTATAGTCTATATTTAGGTATCTACATCTTGATACCTCTCCTTTACATTCGTATTGTGAATGCCAAATTAGGGTTTGGGAAATATGGTTACCTGTTCTCGTAGTCTTAATGCATACCTCACAGCTAGGAGTGTCGGTACCTCTACCTTCCTGAATATAAAAACACATATAAATAAACACAATCAAAAGCACATCTTTCGCCGTCATCCTCAGTCTTCGTCCGTGCGATGGAACCTCAGCTTCCAGGATGTGAGGGCTGCAGGGAATGGAGTTCTGCTCGTCTTCACAGGTGTCCCTTCGAGACTTTCCTGGCTTATACACTATGTGTTGGTAAGCGGACAGGCTTTATTATGGCCTTCTCACTCACACCTGTAACAATAAAATTTGTAATCCACAATAATTCCTCGTTACTCCGACTGAGTAGTGCGTTTTAACCGGATCTTGCAGGGATTCTCTGGATCTGCTGTAACTTGCCAAGAATCGACTGCTGCTGGTTTAACCCTGGAGTGATGTATCCACGGAGTTACTTCGGCTACTTTTATCGCTGTAGGGGTAGACAAAAGAACAACATAAGGACCTCTCCACTTGGGCCCTAACGGTACATTATTCCACTCTTTAATCCACACTTGGTCTCCTGGATGATAACTATGAACAGGGGGATAAATATTCACAGGTAATCTATCTTGTACCCATTTCTGTACCTCCTCCATAGTCTTACCCAACTCTACAACCTGCTGCCGGGTAATTCCTTCTCCCAACTGACTCAAGTCCCCCCTTAAGTTACCAAGTACGGGAGGTGGTCGCCCATACATGATTTCAAAAGGAGAGAGGCCCATCCTTCTGGTAGGGGTACTGCGGATTCGCAATAAAGCTATGGGTAAGAGAACGTTCCACTTAAGTTGGGTTTCCTGACACATTTTAGCCAACTGGTTCTTTATAGTTCTATTCATTCTCTCTACCTTACCAGAACTCTGGGGTCTATATGCAGTATGAAGCCTCCACTTTATACCAAGCATATGAGTCAGTTGTTGTAGGCACTGATGAACAAAAGCTGGACCATTGTCCGATCCTATAGAACAGGGTAGTCCATATCGGGGTATTATTTCTCGTAGCAGGAATCTTACAACTTCTCCTGCTTTCTCTGTACGAGTAGGACATGCTTCTACCCAGCCTGAATAGGTGCACACAATTACCAACAGGTAACGATGTCCACCCGATTTAGGCATTACTGTAAAGTCTATTTGTAGATCGGACATGGGGAGTCCCCCCATAAACTGGACTCCTGGTGGCTTTACTGGTCCTTGTCTTGCATTATTCTTAGCACACGTTACACATCTGCGTACAATGGCCTGAGTCAAGTTGGACAATCTTGGTATGTAGAAATGTTTTCTAAGAGATTCTTCAGTACTGTCTCTCCCAGAATGTGTCCCGTTGTGATAATTTTGGACAATTTCTACCGCTAGCGATGCTGGTATAACTATTCTTCCATCTTCTAGCTGATACCACTTGTTCTCCAGATACTTTCCCGGTTCAGTCTTTAACCACTCCTCTTCTTGAGCTGTATAAACTGGAGTCCATTGGGACAGTGGAGTTGGTATAAGAGCAGCTATATGCCCCACATACTCCTGTCTTCCTGATTCAGCAGCACGCTTAGCTGCACTATCTGCCATCCGATTTCCCTTGGTTACATCACCATCTCCTCTCAGATGCGCTCGACAATGTATGATACCGACTTCTTTCGGCTCCCACACTGCTTCCAATAGTTGTAGGATTTCAGCTGCGTACTTGATTTCTTTGCCTTCTGAATTCAGTAGTCCTCTTTCTTTATACAAAGCTCCGTGGGCATGAGTGGTTAAAAACGCATACTTAGAGTCCGTATAGATATTTACTCTTAAACCTTCAGCCAATTGTAACGCTCGTGTTAGTGCTATTAATTCTGCCTTTTGTGCTGATGTTCCTTTCGCCAGTGGCCGAGCTTCTATCACCTTGTCTATTGTTGTCACTGCATATCCTGCATAGCGGATCCCTTCTTTCACATAACTACTGCCGTCGGTGTAATATTGAACATCGGGGTTCTGGATGGGAAAATCACGAAGATCTGGTCTACTTGAGAATACTTCATCCATTACTTCCAAACAATCATGTTGACTTTCAGTAGGTTGTGGCAAAAGGGTAGCTGGATTTAAGGTGTTTACAGTCTCTAAATGCACTCTTGGGTTTTCACACAACATTGCTTGATACTTGGTCATACGGCTATTACTAAACCAATGATTTCCTTTGTAATCCAACAACGTCTGTACTGCATGTGGGACTCGTACATAAAGTTCTTGACCCAGAGTGAGTTTATCGGCTTCAGCTACTAGCAGGGCGGCTGCAGCTACGGCTCTTAGACAAGGTGGAAGTCCGCTGGCCACTGCATCCAGTTGCTTAGACATGTAGGCAACAGGTCTTTGCCATGATCCCAAGTACTGTGTCAATACTCCCACAGCCATTCTTCTTTGCTCGTGTACATATAAGTAGAATGGTCGTGTGTGATCAGGTAGACCTAATGCTGGGGCACTCATCAAAGCCTTCTTCACATCTTCAAATGCCGTTTGCTGTTCTTGGGTCCATAAGAAGGGGTCGTGCTCTGTACCTTTGATGGCTGCGTACAGAGGTTTTGCCAGTATCGCATAGCTGGGAATCCATATCCTACAGAAGCCTGCTGCCCCCAAGAATTCTCGCACTTGTCTTCTATTCTTGGGTATTGGTATTTGGCAGACAGCTTCTTTTCTCTCTGGCCCCATAATCCTTTGACCTTCAGAGATATGGAATCCCAGATACTTGACAGTTGGCAAACACAACTGAGCCTTCTTCCTGGACACCTTGTATCCTGCCTTCCAGAGAATATGTAGTAGATCGTGCGTTGCTTGCTGACATTTTTCTTTTGTAACTGCTGCTATCAACAAGTCATCTACATATTGTAACAATACACACTCTCCTGGGATGGACTCGAAATCCAATAGATCTTGACTTAGGGCTGAACCAAATAGGGTAGGTGAATTTTTAAACCCTTGGGGCAGTCTTGTCCAAGTCATTTGGCGTTTTGAGCCCGTTACAGCGTTCTCCCATTGGAAAGCGAAAATACATTGGCTTTCTGCGGCAATTCGGAGGCAAAAGAAGGCATCTTTGAGATCTAAGACTGTGAAGTAAGTAGCCCCGCCCGGAATTAAAGCAAGCAGGTTATATGGATTGGGTACAACTGGATGTATGCTAACAACCGCATCATTGACTGCTCTTAAGTCCTGCACAGGTCGATACTCATCTGTGCCGGGCTTTTGAACAGGCAGCAATGGGGTGTTCCAGGGGGAAGTACAGAATTTTAGGATACCATACCGTATGAACTTATCCAGATAGGATTGGATGTTCTTCTTAGCCTTCTGCGGAATGTGATATTGTCTTAGGCTCACTGGATAAACCCCATGTTTCAGTTCAATTTTTATTGGTGGAATATTGCGGGCCAGTCCTGGTGGGTTGTTCTCTGCCCAAACTCCTGGTATGTTAAACAATGTCTCATCACTCCTAGGGTTTTGGCTAGTCAACACTGTATAAAGTCGCCACTCTTCTTCCTTTGGTACGGATAAAGTCATAATACCTGAAGGTCCATTAAACTTTAAGGATGTTGTTCCATTTGGTAGGAACGTAATCTGCGCTTGTAATTTTGATAGCATATCACGTCCCAGCAATTGGACTGGACATTCAGGCATATAAAGGAATTGGTGTTTTACTACGTGGCCTCCCAATGTACAGAGTCGACTTTTAAGAACCGGTTTTTCAGCACTTCTTCCAGTTGCTCCTATCAAAGTAATAGTCCTTCCAGATGGAGGAGCAACTAGATTAGTCACCACTGAATGTTCAGCACCAGTGTCGATCATGAACGCACTCCTTTTCCCCCCTATTGATACATCGACCATAGGCTCCGCTCGACCAAGGGGGATGGAGCCCGGTCGGTATCAATAGTCCTCCATGACCGTGTCAGCCAATCCTACAAAGTCCCTACCTTCTCTATCGCGAGACCTTTGCGCTGCTGGAATATACCTGTCTTCCCTAACACTTCCTCTGTTCCCATTACTCCCTCTATAACCATTACTCCCTCCGGGACCTCCTCTACCTCTCGCTCTGCCTCTAAAGTTTCCGTAGCCTGCCCTGGGTTGGTCTCTCTCGTACTGCTCTCTTTGCGGACATTCGTTCCTCCAATGCCCTTCTTCCTTGCAATACGCGCATTGATCCCTACTCAAAGGCTCCCTACTCCATCTATTATTGCCTCTATCTGGGCCCCGTTTATCTACGCCTGCGATCGCTACCGCTAGCATATCAGCCTTTTTACGCATCTTGCGCTCTTCCTCTTTCTTACTTTCTGTATCCCTGTTCATATAGACCTTATTTGCTACCTCCATTAGTTGGGTGATGGACATACCTGCAAACCCTTCTAACTTTTGTAGCTTGCGCTTAATATCTCCGTAAGCTTGGCTGACAAAGGCGGAGTTAACCATTCGGGAATTGTCTGCGTCTTCCGGATTAAAGGGGGTGTACAAGCGGTACGCCTCCAATAATCGGTCATAAAAGACACTGGGCGCTTCATCGCTTTTCTGGATCACCTCAACTGTCTTCGACATGTTAATGGCTTTCTTTCCTCCGGCTTTCATGCCAGCAATTATAGCGTCTCTATAGGCTCTGAGTTGAACCATATCAGCACCATTTACGTTCCAATCGGGATCAGTGTTGGGATAATGTGTTGCGGCCCATGCTGCTGGATTAGCTTGGTTCAAAGCACGGGCTCTATCCTCTAATGCTTTAATGGCTGCTTGATTTATTCTTGTCCTTTCCTCATTGTTAAATAAAGTCATTAATAACTGCTGGCAATCAGCCCATGTCGGATTATGTGTCTGTACTATTGAGGTGAACAGATCAGTCATGGCTTGTGGTTTCTCAGTATACGAGGAATTATGGGTCTTCCAGTTTAAAAGATCGGTTGTGGTAAATGGGACATATACGAAGACTGGGTCAGCGTGTGCCATTTGACCTGCGGCATCGATATAAGCTGACCCGGGATTCAGACGAAGAGGCATCTGATAGTGCTTTAATTGTTGGGCACCAGTCAACTGTCGGGTTTGGATGGGGCTACGTAGGGAAGCGTCAGTCATGGGTTCCGGTCGGGGAGATATAGGGTATGGGGATGTGGGAGGTTGGTTTTGGGAAAAGGTAGTGAATAGAACACTTCGGGCCGAGCTAGATGAAGCTTGACCGGAAGTCTGAAGTGGCGCCAAATCAGGATATTCGTTTCTAATGGGGGTGGGTTCTGGTTCCGGAAGGGGAGATTTAGTACGAGGGGGGGTGGATCCTGTACTGGAGGAGGAAGCGGAAGTGGATGAGGGTAATGAGGGAAGGGTTACAGGACTTCCTGTATTTGCGTCACTTCCTCTTACCGGAAAGTAAGGGGGCGGCAAAGGGATCTCGGACTCAGGGGGCGTGTCCAAAATGGGCCTAACACCAGTCCTAGTGGACGAGCAAGTCCTAGCTACCATGAGGCGACACTGTTCCTCGTGGCATGTCCGGAGCCATTTTGGCGAGTCATTTACGGCCTGTCTCCAACAGTCAATATAAGGAAACTGGCCGTAAAGTTCAGGCCTACCCGATACAGCCACGTGTAAGCGCTGTACCAGAGTTGGATCCAAACTGCCACGTGGCGGCCATGCCGCAACCAAAGTAAGCCACTCCGTAGTACACAAAGAGACCAAACGTACAGGGGACATCTTAACCCAAAAATCACAAACTTTGAATCCCTTTTTAAAATTCTTAACCATACATCCTAAGGGATCCGGAATCGTTGACTGCGACGCACCCATATTTAACAGTGGAACGTCGTCGACAACGATTACTATACACGCGTACTATTCAACAGTCACACCCGTTTCCTCTGGCAACAGCACCACGTGGTACGGTTACCAAGTGAAACGTACACAATAACAATAAACACTCAGGGAATTCCCGTACACACACAGCTGTTACACCAGTCACTATATAATCAATATTATGCCCTTTGGCGTAACTATACAGTCACCCACGCTATAATTCTCTATATACGAATTACCCGTCTATAACACACCCCAGTAACATCGTCTTTTACAAATAGCGGTTACAGTACGGTTAGCATAGGTCAAAGCACAAGTTAAGGTCACAATACAATTATTAGTGGTTATGGTGTTAAACATGCAATGGACGACAATGATTAGTACTTATTATATAATGTCAGTAAATATACAGGGTTATGGTACCGTGCACTATAATACAGCAACACACTATTAACACTCTCGCTAGACGGCTGAGCTCGCGCTATCTAACAAGATATACACTTTACTAAAACAATCGTTAACACATTTACAATTCCCAACTAAACTATTGGCCAGTACCTTGAATGGACTACCTAAAACTATATACACCCGTTTTGGTTAGCCACACTGCCCAATCACCACATATATAGCGAGCTAGAGAACCGAATTTACACAGACGCCTCTTAGTCGCACTATACAACGAGCTAGAGAACCGAATTTACACAGGCGCCTCTTAGTCGTACTATCAAAAGTCTAGTGGGTTCCAAATTTACACGCCTTCCCACTTAGCCCAGATAGGATGAGAACTAGCGAACCGAATTTACACAGGCGCCGCTTAGTCTCCCGGTCCCTCCGACCTAGCGAACGTAATATACACCCTAGAACGCTAGTCTAGACAAGACACCGGTGTCCGGCTAGGGCTATTTACACCAGGACCCCGCCTGACTAACCAAATCAAACGGTCTGACTAAAGAGCGTTCGATCGAGCGGTGCGCCTTCGCTCCTTCCCTCCGACAGAGGGGGCAGATACAGATTCAAAAACCCCTTTGGGCCTACCGCACAATCGGTATACCCCTAGCGGGTCCTGCCGTCTAAAACAGCAGTTATCTTACCTCCTCGTTCCTGAACCTGAGTTCACACTCATCGACGGGGACACCCCAGCACTTCTCACGTAGAGGCCGATGATCTCCTGGACAACAGACCAGTGGCGCCGAGACGAAGGGAGGTCCACGCAGAAGTTCAGGGGTGCAGCCGTAGAGAACGTGGGCAAAGATAGACCGTCTCACGCCTCTGCCTCTCAGCTACCGTTGAACGATGAGCTTCCCGGCCAATGCACCAAATGATACCGGAGAAACTGACGGAAGCCAAGCACAGAGAGATGGACACAGGTTTCTTCAGGAAGGAAGAGATTCTTTATTGGATCACCGATCGGGACTCAGAGGGACTAGCGTCACCAAAATACAGCAAAGTCTGAGTACTGAATACATAGAGTACATTCCTTATATAGCACTGTAGCTCCTCCCACAATTAACTACACCCACACATACCCTTAACCTATTTAATAAATAGAGTCTAAACTCATCCATCCGGTCTAACCACGTGGCTCATCTGATACAAAGGAGAGGGACGCGTAATTCCAGTTCTTACATTCCTGCACCTGGTCAGTACAGTGATGACAGTATCTTAGCTACGTGTAATTAACTAACTGATACTACAAACACATATACATACATATGCCTTGTGGCAATCTTAGCCTGCTAAACTTGTATTTTACTGGAATTACATCACAATCATACATATTTACATACATTTTTTACATACATACATACATATAGATCAAGAAGATTGAATACAAGGATAAGAAACATACCAGAGGAAGTAGAAGCAAACAACTTAGAGCCCTTTGTTATAAGCTTCCTAAAATATATCTCACTGGAAACAACCATGTTTGATTTAAAAATTTAGAAAATACACTGTCTATCAAAACCAAGAGATGTAATGGTGAAGTTTCTGGTCTATTACTTTAACCCCTTAAGGACACATGACATGTGTGACATGTCATGATTCCCTTTTATTCCAGAAGTTTGGTCCTTAAGGGGTTAAAGAGAAACTACTCCAAACTTATAGAGAGCATTCAACAACAAAAAAACAGAATGTAAGAACATTATAATACTGCAAGATTACCCCTATCAAACATGTATGGACGTAGCAGGGAATGTAATGCAAATAAGAATAATGGAGCCTACCCCAAATACCCCCCAATAACAACAGACACCAAATTTGGATGGAACAGACCACAGCATCTATTAAAACATAAGTATTTAGGACTCATCCAACATTTATTAAACTTTATCATTTAATTATAACCAGAAATAAATACATAATCCATAACTTAACATATAATTATTAACACCTAGTGCCCTTAGCTTACATAAACGTCCTTGCCAATGAAAGAGACCACGTGCCTATGCACCAACTTGCCCACAGGGTTCTCGCGTCCCCCCTTGTCCAAACCAAATTCCCCTTTCATTTTTTAAATGCTTGCCACCAGTCGGCTTTCAGCTTGGTGGGCACCTCCAAGTCGATAACTTAACAGTTTACCCTACAGAGCAGGGGACGTTGAGACCCGACCTTGCCCATATCCTGACACTCCATGTAATAGCCCCCAAAACCAATTGGCAAGGACACGCCCCCGCTATCTGTGACATGAACGAACACAAACAGAGAAGAGGGTGGGTGGGAGGGAAGTTGTTTGCTGGCACGTCTCCCAAGAGGCACTGAGTTAAGATGATCCCTACACCACTCCCAAACACATAACCACTCCCTTACACACATACAACCAATCACAATCATCCAACCCCACACTCATACATGTGCCCTTGTCCGCTTAGCTGCGCTATTGTCATAAGTGGCGGTACGGAGACCAGGACCCCTGAGTGCCTGATGATGATGATGGGAGTCTCAGCGTGGAAATGGACCATCAGGGCCTGGTGCAGGGTAACCACGCCCCCTGGTGTTGAGCAGCAGTGTTTGTGCGGCCTCATACCAAGGCCCTGATGCAGCTTCTGCGGATCCAAGAACTAGGAGCTTGATTATATGCAGATCTCCCAGGAACTGGATAGGGAGGCTCTGCAGCAGATATGTATCCAGAACAGAAACAAGGCAAGACTAGGACAGGCACATAACAAGAAAACAAGACAAGACTATAAGAACCCAGAACCGGAGCAGGACAGAAAGCAGAACCCAGAACATGTACACAAGACATGAGGAAAACATGAACAGGGCAGGACA
Source organism: Pelobates fuscus (assembly GCF_036172605.1). Lineage (NCBI taxonomy): Eukaryota > Metazoa > Chordata > Amphibia > Anura > Pelobatidae > Pelobates > Pelobates fuscus. Next base: position 96,322,568 of record NC_086322.1, read on the forward strand.
TGACTGTACATGAACTGGGAATACAAGACAAAATAAAACAAGACCAGAGATACAAGGCAAAACAAGAGGAGACATAACTAAGTACTATATATGTAAAACATTGGAGATTTAGACTTACATCAATGGCCAAGATGTATGCAGCCCACCACTGCATCACATTACTCCAATTACGGTGGGTTCCTATCTGCCTAGATATGCATGACTAAATAAACAATAATAAAACACACGCAGCACTTACCTGCAAGAAAGGGGCAGAGGACTTGGAACAACTGCCTGCAGGAACCAACTGAAACAAAAAGGATTAATGGGAAAGGAACGGGTGTGGCAACAAAAAACAAACATTTAAAGGAATCCAAGAGACTGGGAACTCCAGGAACGGAATACAGGAATGAAACCAGAAAACCCAGCATAAAGAAAACCAGACATGGAATAGAATACCAGAAAAGCCAAGAAAAACAAGAATTGTAAAAAGAGTACTGGATACCAGAAGCCAAGGCCAGACATCTCTGCAGAACAGAACGTGACAGCTATCTCCCCAGGGCGTAACACCTTCTCTGCAAAGATCTTTGTATTGAAACAACATAATGTAAAATTTAGATGGAGTTTCCTGGACTCTTTAATATTTTTGGGAATGGGAAATCCATATTTTGGTCTCTGTTGAAAGCCTCGACAGCTGGAGGAAATCCGAGAAGCTAACCTAGAATTCCAGAATTCGGCTGAGTTTCATTGGTAAAGAATGGATAGGTTTGTGTCGATCAATGTACAGTGGTTAAACTCCCTGCAAATGTTTTTTTGATAAAAGATCATATTGACATTGCTTTCTTATAAAAAAACAAAAAACTGGAAACAGACACAAAAAACATCTTTAGGAGGTACACGGTTTCCTATATTGTTTAGTGCTTCAAATCCAGAAAAAAATAAATAAATAGGGTTGCAATATTATTCTCACGCTTTTTAAAAGTAGAGATTATCTACCAATATTACGATCACCTAGGACGATAGTTAATACTAATATGTAGGTTTAATGAGGTGGTACACACATTAACCAATATTTATCTCCCAAATATTGCACCAGTACGTATTTTAAAGGTAATCCTGGAAAAAATAGAGAGGATTAAGATGGGCCTCTGTATTATAGGCGGAGATTTTAATTGCATAATAAACACTCACAAAGATTTAAAAAAAACTTAGCAAACAAAAAATAGATCCAAGAGCAATTTCTCTAGAACCATTTGCATGTAGGATTAGGGAAAACAAAATATAAAAGGTGATGTATTTCAATTATTAGAATCAAAAATAAATGTATATGCAGATGGTACACTGATTACGTTACAGATCCAATGACTTCATTGTAAAATGTAATCGTAGAGTTTACTGAATATGCCGAAGTTTCTAATTTTAAGATTAATATAGAAAAATTAATTATCATGGGATGTGATTTAACAACAGAGATTAAAAAATACAATCAAAACTAAATATGGCTTCCTATGGTCTAAAAAAGCAATAAACTACCTAGAAATAAAAATAGCTAAAAATATTCAAACTTGTATGGAAATCAATTTTATGGAATTATTAAAAGCTACAGGGGGCAGGACCGCAGCAGCCATCTCTCACAGCTCCGGCTTTGAGCCTGTAAAAATGCTGAAATAATCCACACCGAAAGCGTATATGCCTTAGAGATGCAAAGATCCATGAATGGGAGTAACCCAGCAACCGTTAGCCCTTAAAAAGCAGTCGATACCACCAGGATTGAGGTGAAACTACCACCTGCAGCCTACTCTGACATCAGAGCCTGCCATGTGGCTGCCTATACGCAACAGCATGCTGCTCGCTGCCTGCAATATGCCTACTATCCAAATGGGGAAAATCGCCCCCTGGAATGAGGGCTCAATCAGCGCTGAACATCCAGAGGTTTGCCAGGGTGGCCAAGCTCCCCCGCTTTAGGGCTTAGTGGTAATCCCGGTCCACTGTTAACATGTCACACGTTGATTGTTACAAATACGATATGGGGGCCCCTGCTGCTGCGGAACTTTACTGTACTTATCTTTACCTCTCAACCATCAATACAATAGTTTGAAGGCTGCCGCAGCTGGCCCTATGCCTTCGTGCTGCAAGACCCACCTTTTTACTTCACAGCAGCCCACTATGCTGGGCGACTGCAGCTCTTACCTTATTTGAAGCTTAGTGACATGAGTGGAGCCTCCGCGTCCGGGCCTTCAGGGAGACCTACAGCGGACTGTCCCTGTTGCTGAGAGCCCAGGATGGCTGACATGTGGGTGCCTCCAGCAGACCGGTAGCTGAGAGGTTTCTCAACACTTGCCTCCCGTGGCAGGCGATGGGAGAGACATATGGAGCCACTCGTGTTGTCCCACCGGAGACCGACGGACACGAGGGAGGTGCAGAAGGGCAAACTTTCTAGGGGGGTCCTATGTGCTGGCAAGACCTTTGAGTGCCCACTGTGTTGCGGGACGTTGGGTGGGGGTTTGACGTAGTTAGGGAGGGAGTGGGGGGGGGGTCCGACACTCGGCTGACACATGCCTACATTTATTGGAGGGATGGGGGCCAGCTGGGCAAGTGTAATGCATTTCTTACTTTTTAAATTTTCTTTACCCATGCTTTGTTCTTTTTGCATTTTTACTTTGACATTTCAAAATGACAGGCAGTACGTGATCGTTGCAAAGCCCCAAGGGGCGACGGGAATTATCTCCCAGGAAGCCTGAGGTGGGGCAATCACACAGGCCACAGTTACTCCTTTGCAAACCCCTTCTTAGCATCAAGTGGCTGTGGGGGGGATTTGTTTTTTCTATTAACCCCTGGGTTTCGATCTGTATCCTTACTTAATCGGATATGCTACCTCTGATTCCGCAGGGGGCGGGGGGGGTCTCCCGAGCTTTCTAACTACCATGGTAATGACGCATTATCTATGTATGTGCATGCACTCATTTAACGCTCATCTCATATTTTAGCCCTTTTCAGATTGCACATTCTCTTGGTTATACCACAAACCTGTATGTCTGTAATTTCATTATTGCGGAATGCCTACATGGTTTAACAATATTTATTATGGGGGGCAATCATTATTGTTACCCAAATGTCCCCATAGGTTTGCAACCACATACAGGGGCGATAAATACTCACCCACTAGTCACAACCCGGTTATACTAATATTAAGCTAAACTGAGGACTAAAGATACACTACACATTCATGATCAGATGTTTTCATCCATGTATATATATATATATATATATATATATATATATGCAGCCACCCTCATTTCTGGAGCGTGGTAGGCTGCCTTTACATGAGCATGACTCGTTTGCCTTCTGGGACATATATGCATAACCAAACCCGGACCTCTAGCGCTGCTTCATGCAGCAAAACATGGATCCTAAATACTTAATGGGAGTTTTGACAAAAAAGGCAGGCGTTCTATGTTCCCAAATTGTTTAGCTCCTTTTTCGACCTCAGGTTCATTCACCTATTTAGGCTCTATTATCACAATGCTACTCTGCTAGTTTAAATTTAATTTGCTGTATAGCACAGCTTTCTCTACTTATGCGTTTTATGTCTGCCTGTTTTCGCAGACGATTTATAAAGATAACCTATGACAGGTGGCTAATTTAAACATTTGGGCCTAATTAAGCTCTGTTCTAATGCAACCAGCCAACATTTAGTGTGCTTTTTTGCATTTCTGTTCTCAGAGCCAGTTCACATACAAGGGACATAGCAGCCTTCTTACTTATTCGTAGTTATGCTGCCATCATGTCTGCCATATGCCTTCAGACATAGATGCTTTACGCTACTTCATTATCATTATTATTATTGCCATTTATATAGCGCCAACAGATTCTGAAGCGCTTTACAATATTATGAGAGGGGGGATGTAACCATAAATAGGACAATTACAAGAAAACTTACAGGAACAATAGGTTGAAGAGGACCCTGCTCAAATGAGCTTACAGTCTATAGGAGGTGGGGTATAAGACACATTAGGACAGGAAATATCAATCAAATAGGGTGGGAGTGAAGCAGAGCTGGAGGAGAGAGTAAAGCGCTGCCCTATAGGAGAGAGCAAGAGACAGGTATGTAAGGTAGAGGCTACTCTGGGAGGCCATAAGCTTTCCTAAAGCGATGTGTTTTAAGGCACGTCTTAAAGAATTGAAGACTAGGGGAGAGTCTGATGGGGGTAGGCAGGCTATTCCATAGGAAGGGAGCAGCCCGCGAGAAGTCCTGCAAGCGCGAGTTGGCCGTACGGGTGCGAGCAGCGGTCAGGAGGTGGTCACGGGCAGAGCGGAGGGAACGAAGAGGGGCATGCCTATGGATCTGTGAAGAGATATAAGAGGTGCTAGAATTGTTCAGTGCTTTTGAATTGACTCCTATAGGATACAGGGAGCCAATGTAAGGACTGGCAGAGGGGTGAGGTGTGAGAGGACCGACTAGAGAGGAAAATCAGTCTGGCGACGGCGGCATTCATTACAAACTGTAGCAGGGCAATACGGCTTTTGGGGAGACCAATCAGGTGAGGGTTACAATAATCCATGCGGGAAATTACTAGAGCATGGACAAGCTCCTTGGTAGCATCTTGAGTAAGAAAGGGGCGGATGCGGGCTATGTTTTTAATTTGGAATCTACAGGATTTGGCAACAAACTGGATGTGAGGCTCAAAGGTGAGTCCAGAGTCAAGTATGATGCCAAGACAGCGCGCTTGCAAGGATGGACTTATGTGGATATCACTGACTTGAAGGGAGAGCGAGAGAGAAGGATCAGTATTAGGAGGAGGAAAGAAAGGAGTTCAGTTTTAGAGAGATTGAGTTTCAGAAAGTGCGAGGACATCCAGTCAGAGATGGAAGAAAGGCAAGCAGTGACATGTTGCAGGACGGCAGGGCAGAGGTCCGGGGAGCAGAGATGTATTTGGGTGTCATCAGCGTACAGGTGGTAATGGAATCCAAAAGAGGCAATGAGTTTGCCAAGAGAGGAAGTATTAAGAGAAAATAAAATGGACCAAGGACAGAGCCTTGGGGAACTCCAACTGAGACAGGACGAGGGGAGGAGGTATCCTTGGAAAAGTTGACACTGAATGAGCGTTGGGAGAGATAAGAGGAAAACCACGAGAGGACAGAGTCACAGAGACCGAGTGATTGAAGAGTTAAGGAGGAGTAACTTTAGTAACTTTGATAAGAGCAGTCTCAGTAGAGTGGAGAGGGCGTAAACCAGACTGAAGAGGGTCAAGATGATCATCCAGAAATGCTACCTCTTCTTAGGGCAAGTCCTGCAGGGTTGGGTGCTGTGAGTTTTGGGTGTAGCTGTTTTCAATATTGTATGGGGCCCAGGCTATAAAGGAGAGAATCTGTGGTTAGATAAGACAGATTGTGGGTGTAGAATCATTGGGGTGTTAAAAATAAAATCAAGGAAAAAGCAGATGAAAGGGAATTTAAATTTAAGGATATGAGGGAATGGCAGAGATCAAATAGGTAAAAGTCATAAATAGGGAACATCATAAATTAATGAGGCTAAGAGTACAATAACTAACACTAGAAAAAACAAACATTTAACTAAACAAGAGTTAAGGATGGAGGGTGCAATGGTCATCAATTAAGCAGTAATACTGTGGGGGATGAAGATAGAAAGAAATACAATTTAAAACAAAAATAAGAAGTCCAGGTATTCTCAAGATGATCATCCAGAAATGCTACACTACTTCCTCTTACCAGTGGCCGTCGCTTAATTTAACGCCCAACCATTATAATTTTACACTTCAGCGCACACATGCAGAGTTATACTGCTATATGATTGTCTTACGTTAACATGAAGTGCCTCTGCGTAGACAAACCTCAATTTCTTACTATTATTTGCACAATGTTAAAACTTATTACCTACATTATGCATTTTATGTTATGTATTTTGTTATACCGCTACAATGGTTGCTGCCAAACTTGCTCATTGTTTGTTAATGCTTCTCACCATGATTCAATAAACGCTTTCTTACATTTTTTTTTTTTTTTTTTTTTAAAAGCAACAAATCATACTCTGAAAGAGTGGAAATATGTAGAAGTATCGTGGATAGGTAAAGACAATATAATTAAAGGGACACTCCAGGCCTACGTGGCGGGGCGGGTAGCGGGGGTGGGGGGAGACACGCAAACATAAAGGAAGATCCGGAAATTTCTACCCTGCCAGCGGGATCCTTCCCCCCCCCCCGATACATGATCCCAACCGAAAGCGTCCCCAGGAAAGGGGAATTAAACAAACCCCCGGCAGGTGGCTCGGCTATGGGCCTCCCCTCCCCCCCCCCCTTCTCCACCACCCGCCTTTATTATACCTCTACAATGGTTGCCCCCTGCCCTGTACACCTACTCATACTGCCCTGCCCAACCGGCATGTAGAGGAGCTCCTCACAGTAGTGAAGACGTACAGCCACTCAGCAAATCGACGAGCCACAGAGCGCAGCCCCTGAGTGATCAGCATAATAATAGATCAGCATTCCCCCATAACAATTTCACCCACAAGGGCTAACTACTGGGAACGACCACATATCCCAACGAGGCAACACAGAGTTTGATTAAGGATAGACCACCCAGCCGGAGGGGATCTGAAATTGAAGGAACACACACCTACATGGTACTAACACACTAACCCCTGCAAGGCGATCCTAAAAGGGGAGACCACCACACAAAGCTTTATACGATCGATACATAGCACCCCACTATATCTCCACCCCACACAACACATCCCCACTGCCCCAGAAAGCACTTCACATCCTCCCTGCTCCAACCCCCCCCCCCCCTCACCCACAACTACCTGTCCCTACACTGCCACCTCACTGCGTACAGACGACCGAAACGTACCCTACTGACACTACGGAACTAATTGAAAGTGAGTCGCAATGCCTAACAATGCGACCTATGCATCCCACTTCAGCCATCCCATATAAGCCTTAAAGATGCCAACTCACTAGCACATTATGATGCCTTGACTTATGAAGGAACCAATAGGACTAGTGTTCACACAGCCGACTGCCCTATGCTTGAGGGTTCTCCCTGGAGTGAAGATGTGTGAGTTCACTGCAAATATATACATTCTGGATGTTCACCCGTCAAAATTATTAAATGCAGAACTGGGTATTCCAACTACCACCCTACCTTACGCTACGCCCCCCCCCCCCCCCGGCACTGGGGGTAACACCTGGATCACCCTTACGAAGCCAGGCTTCAAAGACCGCTTTCAGGCATCCTCCAAACGCACCTGGCATACACACCTCTACTCACACCTCGACACAAGACTGCTTATGCACACTCATTTTATACTATTATTACATGCTGTCATCAGCGGGCCTGACCTGTGCAATCTGGCTGGCACCACGCATTCCAAGATGGAATCAATTGGAGACACTGCAACACACGGAGGAATCACTCTATTTTGAACACCTCCAATAATAGGGTACCTTGCACACCCTGGGCGGATGGGCTAGCCCCCACCCACCTCACCCTTCTCTCCTCTGTCCTTTCTTTCTCTAAGTTCTCATACCCGCTCGCCCCTTACCTGGGTAAATTTATTAGTGTAACTCAAATAACATGGAATTGTTTTCATAAACCTCTACCAAACATTCAAAGTTATATTCTAAAACATTTGAATGAGGCTTGGGATTCTGTCAAAAAAATTCTAAATGTTAAGGAAAAGATTTAGATTTTTTTGCCATTGGAGGTACTGGAGGCCAACTTGGAAAATGTAATCTTAACAAATGGGAAAATAAGTAATATTATAACTATAGACGAGCTAAATAGAAATTACTAAAATAAAATCATTTTCGGATTTAACAATAGAGTTTAACCTCCTTTCATCCGAACTCTTTATCTAAGAGTGAAATATACATTGATGCAACATCTAAGTTTCAGGAAAACGGGAACAAATGAGGCTTTATGTAATATTTTTAATCAAAATAAAATCTATAGAGTTCTTTCCAAAGCACTAGGTATGACCAAAATGAGTAAAAATGGCGATCAAATTAATGCTCTGGCAAAATGGGAAAATGAATTAAATATTCAAATTACGAATATGGAATGGTATAAATCCCTAATAGACATGAGGAAAGCTATTCACTATATACATTTGCAGGGGACCTAATCTAAACTGGTACCTTCAAGGGTAGCTAGAATGTTTACTTTGATGTCTGATATGTGTTTGGAGGTGTGAAAAGAGTAGAGGCTCATATTTACATACGTGGTGGAGCTGTACTGAGAAAATGGCTCAGTGGAAAAGGTGGTTTGTTTTTATACATAAAATCATAGAACATAGACTCAGGTTTGTGCCGGAGTGTTACGCTACTAGGGGTGATTTGGATTGGAACGCAACTGCAGCTTGTAATCTCCCTAATTACAATAGTGAAGAAGTGGAGAATCCTTAAGTATCAATACTGTAGCTTTAAGAAAAGAGAGAATCTCTGGTAATTTGATTCAACTGAAGTTTTAATAAGTGTTAAACTTAAATTAATTGCATTTAGGAAATAATCCAATAAGAAGAAGTGCAAGTAATCAACAACACAAAGTTCATTATTAAGTATTTCTTCAGAGATGCATTAAGTAACATTCGTTTATGAGAATAATCTTCAATAGGAACAATAATCAAGTAGCTAAGAATATTTGCAAAGCAAGAACAGTTCATAGTGAATAAGCATGATGGGAGTTGTCCTTCATGAGATAAGTAACTTGTAGCACTGAATGTAATTGCAAAGCAAGAAACAGTTCATAGTGAATAAGCATGACGGGAGTTGTCCTTCATGTAATTAGTAACTTGTAGCAATGAAGATTTGAGTAAGCAAGCATTAGCTCATTAATAAATGATATTGCAGACAAATAGCTGACAGATATACTTAAGGTTAATATGGGTAGTCCTCCAATAGTTCAGAGATATGGTCCACCTGTAAAGTAGCAAAGTATCCGTTCTCCAGTAATCCTTCATGGCATGCAGCAATCCTTGCATTTGCTCAAAGGCTGGAACGGCTTGTCTGAGCTTGTGGAGAGGAAAGTCTGGTGGAAGTAGCTCCCAGTAGCTGAGCCTGTGGAGCCCGCGGTCTCGCGGAGGCAGCTCACACGTTAGCTCACACAATCAATCACCAAACAACCTCCCTCTGGCCCAGTCTCCCTAAATACCGTCAGAGCTGAGTCAGAGGGGGGCGGGGTCCGGCTCCTCAGAGCTGAGTGCCGGACCCGGAAGTGTTACTCCATGACACGGAGGTGGCTCTATTACATCTGAGATATGAGATGGCATATCCTAAAAAGATGGGGGAAAATGTCATTATACACTGTTTTGTAGCTTTTACAATTCTAATAGCCAGAAACTGGAAAACTAAAACAGTTCCAGTATGGAAAAACATAATAAACCAATTAGTGTTTCAATTACGAATGGAACTGGCAATCAATGAATATTCAAATGTTAATGAACAAAACAATGTAGAGATGAAGGATATGATTAATAAATGAATGTCAATGGAGTCCCATGTGCAAGAAATTGGCACTGCTTAGATAGATAAAAGGATAAAAGCCATATGAACCTGACGATCCAAACCGTATAACACTCTTAATGCGATAAATGTTGTTGTTGATATGTAAATTTATGCAAACCTGAATTCTTTTAACCTGATCTCCTTAGATTCAGGAATCCCCTCAAATAGTAAAATAAATAGTTTTTACTTACCTTTTAGCATGTGTCGAATTGGCCAACACTCCAGCGCAACTGAGACCATCAGTGATTATATCTCAGCCAATCCAGTGCTTCCAGACAGGGAAGCATTGTGGGGCTATGGTGCTCAGCAGTAGCCGCACTCAGTATTTCCTCATAGAATTGCATTAGCTCAATGTATTTCTGTATGATGTGTTTTGCACATCGGTACTGCAAAGATTGCAGGACCTCAACAGGAAACATCTCTATTTTCTATTTTAGTCACAGCCACATTAACATCTGGGACACGCGCTTTGCACCAGAACCACTACAGTAAGCTGTTGTGCTTATGTTGTTGTGCTTATGATGCTTAGTTTCCTTTTAATATATGATATAATGCATTTCTGTTTGTATTGGCCAATCCCCAGCCCCCAATCAATTCAGCATAAGTGAGTAAGGAATAAACAGAGCATCACATTCCCTCTAAAATACCACAGTTTTGAAGTCTAAAAGGGTCTTGAGCCAAACCTCAGTTAATAACAGGGTCATAAATATTTCTATATCTAAATTTTACATTATCCCCACTCACTGAAATAAGGTGGGGATGCCAGTTGCTGATTTTATGAGTGGAATTTGTTAAGTAAGACAATCTGTTATTATTCTTCAGGTAAACAGCCCTGAAAATACAAAAATAAACATCACTGTAATGCAGTGGTTCAGAAAAGTGTGCTGAGGGGCATGATTATAGCACCGGGGAAACATTACTTCTCAGTCGAGTGCCGGGGCCCTTTAAGACCACAACCAGGTCCCTGTAATGTCGGCCGGCTGGGAGGAAGTGACAGCCTGTCACGTCCTCCCAGAATCCTGCAGGGAGACAGTGCGGGAGGGAGAGGAGGCAGCCGCAGCATGAGGGGAGCATGAAGAGCTCCAGACCCCTCACTCCCAAAGCAGCAGTACTCCAAGCCACCCTCCTGGCACATAAGGTAAGCTAACAGGAGCATGGCTGGAGATATAAAAAAAAAAAAAAAATCACTTGTGTGTGTGTGTGTATGAGTTTGAGTGTATGAGTAGGAGTGTGGGTATGAGTGTAAGTGTATGTGGATTAGTGTTTTTATGTGTGTGAGTATGAGTCTGCCGCTGGGTTTCTGGGTGGTCAGGCGGCGCTGGTGGGCGGCTGGCGAGGGAGCACTTCCTCTGAGCTGTCTGCTCAGCTCCCTCGCGCGCCGCAGAGTGAGGCTGGGAGCCGGAATATGACGTCATATTCCGGCTCCCAGCCTCACTCTGCGGCGCGCGAGGGAGCTGAGCAGACAGCTCAGAGGAAGTGCTCCCTCGCCAGCCGCCCGCCAGCCAGCCAGCCAGTGCCGCTCGCCCAGCAGCCACTGGACCACCAGGGAGGAAGAGACACCCCCCCAGCATTCCCAAAGGTAAGGAGGCTGGGGGGTGGGTGTTTAAATTTAAAAAAAAAAATGTGTTAATGTGGGTTAGTGTGTGTGTAAGTGTGTGTGTCTGTTAGTGTGTGTGTATGTTAGTGTGTTTCTGTTAGTGTGTTTCTGTTAGTGTGTTTCTGTTAGTGTGTTTGCCTGTGAGTGTGTGTGTCTGTTAGTGAGTGTGTCTGACTGTGGGTGTCTGTTAGTGTGTGTGTGTCTGACTGTGTGTCTGTTAGTGTGTGTGTTTGCCTGTGAGTGTGTGTGTATGTTAGTGAGTGTGTGTCTGCTAGTTTGTGTCTGCTAGTGAGTGTGTGTCTGTTAGTGAGTGGGTTTGTCTGTTACTGAGTGTGTGTGTCTGTTAGTGTGTGTGTTTCTGTTAGCGAGTGTGTGTTTCTGTTAGCTAGTGTATGCGTATCTGTCAGTGAATGTGTGTGTGTGTATTTAGAATGCGGGGCAGGGGAAAAGGTTGTGTGCGGGGGGCGGGGCGCCTGAGTTTTGTCCTGCCTAGGGCAGCACAAAACCAGGATACACCGCTGTTTGTATGTGTATGAGTGTAAGTGGTTGTATGAGTTTGTGTATGAGTGTGTGTGTATGTGTATGTCAGTGTGCTTCTGTGTTTGTGTGCATGCACACATCTGTGTATGTGCATCTGTGTGTCAGAGTGTGTGTTTTTATGTCAGTGTGTATCTGTGTCATGGTGTGGGCATATATCAATGTTTGTGTGTGTCAGGGTGCATGTGTGTATAAGTTGGTGTATATGTGTGTGTATGGGTCAGTGTGTATCTATAAGTGTGTATGTGTCTGTTATGAATTTGTGTGTATGTGTTGGTGTATTTATATGCATCTATGTGTTAATGTGCATGAATATCTGTGTAGGTATGTATGAATGTATGTGCATATATCCAAGCAGTCAAACACCAGTGCAACATACAAGCACACTCCTGCAATCTAACACAAATATTACATACAAATACACCCCTAAATTCAAACAAAAAAAAATATAAAAACACATACTTAACACAAATGTACATCCAAATGTACAATTGCCTGTGCAATGAGCACTAGTTATATTGTCCCTTTAAATGTAATTGTTCTTTTTAAATTCTAGTTTTTCATTCCTTCTATATGAAATGATGGTGCTTGTTTTGTTTTTTGCAAATTGTATTTCAGACATTGGATGTTCAGATGCAGGTTTTTATTCAACTATAAGTCTCATAACCCTCAGCCAAACTTTGGATGTTGCAAATAGATCACAGCTGGATATGTGATGTAATGCTGCTATGCAATTAATAAAAAAAATGGCTGCTAGCTAGGAGGAGCTTGCTCAGTTTTCTACCACATCTATTTAGCATCAATATAACAACTATTCAAAATACATTTATATGTGAAATGGAAAAAAATCTGAAAATAATTGCCTTGTAAATTTTACTAGCATCTGTTTTTTTCATCTTATACACTTAAGATTTTGCTATATTTATTGTATTTTGGATCCAATTAATGCATTCAACAGATGAATGCATTTGTGTAATTATATGTTAACCTTGTTGATGTAATTAATCCCACATTTGTCCTAAAAGTGCCTTTCTCATGTCACAGCTGATGCATGAATCAGCATTTCATAACACAAACAATACTTCAATTCTATTGTTAAAGCAGGCTCTAAAAACTATCCGTGTTTGTTGACCTATTTTTTTTGTTTACTTTTTATATTCTTAACGCCTTAGGGACAGAGCTTCGGAAGCTTGTCTTTCACTTAATGACAACGGAATTTTTTCCATTTTTTGCTGTTTGCGTTCAACTGCAATTTGCATTTTACAAATTTATTGCACCGACGCATATTATATACCGTTTTTTAAAGGACAGAAAGGGCTTTAATTTGATGTAACATATATATACATACATGCTTATTTATTATAAAAAATACCGAAAAATGCAAAAAAAATTAAAGATTTTGAGTTTTTTTTTACAGTTTTTGCAATAATAATGTGTGCACAATTAGTGCAGGTTAAGGAAAGTAATTAAAAATAAATTAATTTAGTTGTTCTGATTTACAGAATATATAATGTGTCTGGGATTTTAAGTTTTTTTTCGTAGTTACAGGTCACAAAGCACAAGGAGTAAAATAAACTTAATGTGGAGCGATTTTAGAATTTGGTATGTTTGTCTTGTAAGCTTAATAGCCATAAAAGAAAACAAAATTGCCACACAAAAGTATATATTTATATAAAGAAGACACCACAGGCTATTTACCTAAGGTTATTTTGACACTTTCTACGTAGCCATTTTACCGCCAACCTCTGCTAAATATTGGAGTAAAATTGTGTTTTTTGGGGGTTTTGGCACACGAACTTATAACAAAGAACTTCTTGTGTGTATTTTGTAAAGTTGGTGTGTGCTATTCCTGTACAAATTTTTATTATGTGTTCAGTTACTTCTGCTGAGTACAACGACCCCCATTGTATGTCTTTGGCACTTTTTCGTGAAGCTACAGTGCCATATAGGAGACCTGTCCTTTTCAGTATTCACAGTCGAATTTTGAGAGACGGATTTAATGAGCCTATGCTTCCATTTGGGGTATTATAGTAGTTTGACTGTTCAAAAAACACCACAAAGGCCTACCATTTGTAAAAGTAGACACCCCAGGGTATCTCATAAGGTGCATATTGTGCCTTAACATGCCCCCATTATTTCACCAATATATGCCAAAGTATGTGGTAAAAAATAATTTTGTGAATTTTTTACATACGGATTGCATTTTTGCTGGGCATTTTGTATATTTCATATGTGCCACTAAGTTCAAACCCCCCAAATTATGCTCAGCTAAGTCTTCTGAGTACAATGGTACCCCCATTGTATGTCTTTGGCACTATTTTGTGAAGCTACAGTGCCATACAGGAGACCGGTCCTTTTCAGTATTCACAGTAGAGTTTTGAGAGACGGATTTAATGAGCCTATGCTTCCATTTGGGGTATTATAACAGTTTGACTGTTCAAAAAAAACCCACAAAGGCCTACCATTTGTAAAAGTAGACACTCCAGGGTATCTCATAAGGTGCATATTGTGCCTTAGCATGCCACCATTTTCCCACCAATATATGCCAAAGTATGTGGTAAAAAAATATTTTGGGCATTTTTTTTACATACGAATTGCATTTTTGCTGGGCATTTTGTATATTTCATATGTGCCACTAAGTTCAAACCCCCCAAATTATGCTCAGTTAAGTCTTCTGAGTACAATGGTACCCCCATTGTATGTCTTTGGCACTATTTCGTGAAGCTACAGTGCCATACAGGAGACCTGTCCTTTTCAGTATTCACAGTAGAGTTTTGAGAGACGGATTTAATGAGCCTATGCTTCCATTTGGGGTATTATAACAGTTTGACTGTTCAAAAAAAACCCACAAAGGCCTACCATTTGTAAAAGTAGACACTCCAGGGTATCTCATAAGGTGCAAATTGTGCCTTAGCATGCCACCATTTTTCCACCAATATATGCCAAAGTATGTGGTAAAAAAATATTTTGTGCATTTTTTTTACATACGAATTGCATTTTTGCTGGGCATTTTGTATATTTCATATGTGTCACTAAGTTCAAAACCCCCAAATTATGCTCAGCTAAGTCTTCTGAGTAAAAAGACACCCCCAATGAATGTCTTTGGCACTATTTCGTGAAGCTACAGTGCCATATAGGAGACCAAGCCATATCAGTTTTTACCGAACTTTGAATTTTGACGCTGGGCCTATGTGCAATTTCCAAGCATCTTTGCAGGTTTTAAATTCAAACTACACCACAAAGCCTACCATTTCTTAAAGTAGACACCCCAGGGTATTTCAAAAGGCATATTTTAAACCTTAGCGTGGGATAATTTTTCCGCTAGCTTGTACCAAGTGTAGTATTAATAAGCGTTTTTTCTGCCTTTTTGACACACAAAGTAAGTTTGCACAGTATATTTTGCAAACCTTATGTGTACTACCACTGTATAATACTTCATATGTTGCTCAGCTATGTCTGCTGAGTACAAAAATACCCCCGTATGTACCTTTGCCAGGTATATGTGGATGTTGAAGGGGCACATTTGAGACGCAGCCATTCAGTTTTTTTCTAACTTTGAAGTTTTACGCTGTGTCCATGTTCCAATTTGGAGTAGTTTAGATGGTTGGTTATTGAAACTTCCGCACAAACACATACTATTTATTAAAGAATACACCCTGGGGTAATTCAAAAGGCATATTTTGAACCTTGGCGTGGGATCATTTTTTTCTCTAGTTTGTTCCAGGTGTAGTGGTAATGAGCGTTTTTAAATGTATTTTTTAACTTTTTTAAACTTTTTTAACTTTTTAAACAATTTTTTAAACTTTTGTTTTGCTTATTAATTTTTTT
Source organism: Pelobates fuscus (assembly GCF_036172605.1). Lineage (NCBI taxonomy): Eukaryota > Metazoa > Chordata > Amphibia > Anura > Pelobatidae > Pelobates > Pelobates fuscus. Next base: position 96,338,030 of record NC_086322.1, read on the forward strand.
AAAGTTTCCTAAACTTTCTTAAAACTTTTTTTTTACAGATTTAGCATTTTTCTAAGCTTTTTCTTTACCGCTAACTAGCAGTAAGCAGCACTAACAGTAAATTCACAATTTTCCCATAACTCCCACCCACCCTAGCCCTCCCACCCTCCCACCCACCCTTGTATACACCCCTAAATATTTAATTAAGCAATATTTAAATTAGTTAATTAAATAAATTTTACCCCTGAGGGTTAAAAAATAAATACAAGTTAATCGTCAGGGGTTAAAAAAAATTAGATCACAGTATAATACTGTGATCTGTATTTTGATCACTGTAGGCAGTGATCGACTGGCAGGGAAGGGGTTAATTTTTATTTGGACTGGGTGAAGGGGGGTGTTTTTTATTTTTTATTTAAACGTTATTAAAACTTTTTTTCAACTTAATTTTTTTACTTTTTAAAGCTTATTTTAAAACTTTTTTTAACGTTAACCCCTAATTAGCTTAACACTAAATCCCCCAATTCCCCACTAACTTCTACCCTCCCCAGCTAGCTAAATGTATAATTTTAAAATATTTAAATTAATTAATAAAATAAATTTAACCCCTGAGGGTTAAAAAAAAAAAAAAAAAGAATTAACCCTCAGGGGTTAAAAAAAAAAAAGTCAGATTATAGTAAAATGAAATCCCTGCCAATTGATTACTGTAGTCAGTGATCAATTGGCAGGGAAGGGGTTAATTTTTTATTAAACTGGGTAAAGGGGGGGGTGGGATTTTTATTTAACTTTATTTATTTTTTTACAGGGGTCAGGATCAGCACTGATCCGTCTCCCTGCACTTCACAGTGAACCCGGAAGTGCAGGGAGGCGGAAGGTGAGTATACTGAGCACATGTGCCCGCTCTGACATGCTGTCAGAGCGGGCACATGAGCTGGGACAGTGTTCCTTTAAGATGTTGCGCTATATTCATGTTTTAGGAATAAATATAATATTGCTATTTTAAAGTCATTTACATTTAACTGCTTTTTGTTTAGGTTATTAAAAATTGTGTCTAACCATATGTTGCGCTGTGGACTGTTCCATATGTTCAATATGCAAAAGGATAAGAGTAAATCTCTTATGAAATCTGTCCTCTCGTCAGACAGAACCAATCAAATAGCATAGTTTAATTATACGCATTACTTTCTTACAGATAGCTCAAACAAGGAAACTCTGTTGAGTGATATTGATGTTTACAATTGATGCATTGTTCACTTTTGTAGGGCATGTTCTAGATTCAACACAGATATTACTTTTCAAAACCATGTGATACATGTTGGTTCTATTGCATGGGTTATCAGTTCTGATTCCAAAGAAAGCAAATCTAACTCTGTATTTTGTTTTTCAACTAGAAAACATCTGCTTTTTGAAGGGAATGTAGGTCATGTACTGTAAGATAAAATAATGAGCTACTCTAACCCTTTGTAAAGTCTTTTTGTACAATTTACAATGCCCTACTGTGCATTATAAACTAGATGTTTAAAGGACCACTTTAGTGCCAGGAAAACAAACTCATTTTCCTGGCACTATAGTGTTCTGAGGGTGCCCCCACCCTCAGGGTCCCACTCCCGCTGGGCTTAAGGGGGAGGTATGGGGTGGTTAAACACTCACCTTTCTCCAGTGCCGGGCTCCCTCAGCGCTGGGGACGCTCTTCCTCATTCGGTCGTCATCGGCTGAATGCGCATGCGCGGCAAGAGCCGCACGCGCATTCAGCCAGTCCATAGGAAAGCATTCTCAATGCTTTCCTATGGACGCTGGCGTCTCCTCACTGTGAAAATCAAAGTGGGAAGCGCCTCTAGCGGCTGTCAATGAGACAGCCACTAGAGGCTGGATTAACCCATTTGTAAACATAGCAGTTTCTCTGAAACTGCTATGTTCACAGCAGACAGGATTAACCCTAGAGGGGCCTGACACCCAGACCACTTCATTGAGCTGAAGTGGTCTGGGTGCCTATAGTGGTCCTTTAAAATCCTGTAAACAAACAAAAAAAAGAATAAACTTGACTGTGAAACTCCCACTACATGCACGTGCTCTGAGCTGTGTTTGGGAGAGAGGGAGGGACGGCAGTGGCGGCTCTAGACTTGGCGAGGCCTTAGGCGAAACTCATACATGAGGCCCCCACTAACACTGTTATTGAAAAAATAAATAGCAGTTGACTTGTGTGTGTATAAGAAGCTGTAGATATATTGAAGGGGGAGCTTGCAGCACTGGATATAGAGAGCTAGTCTCTGTATACATCATTGCATTGTCTACCTGAGTGTGCCTGAGAGTGTGTGTCTGTATGTATGTTTCTCTGAGCATGTGTATGTTTGTGTACTGCCTGTGGCCTTTGGCATTGTGTGCGCAGAGTGGTGCTCGTGTGTGCGGAGAGTGGTGCCTGTGTGTTTGGAGTGAGTGACATTGTGTATGGAATGGGGGACAATGTGTATGGAGGGGTGACAATGTGCATGGTGGGGGTGCCAGTGTGTGCGGAGAGTGATGTCAGTGTGTGCAGAGAGAGGTGACAGTGTGTGAGAGGGAGAGTGACAGAGTGAGAGTGTGAGGGTGACCGAGTGAAAGGGGGGTGACCTAGTGTGAGAGGGGAGAGACCTAGTGTGAGAGGGAGGGTGACCAGGGCCGTCTTTAGTGTGGGGCAAACGGCCCCTATGGACTGGGCGGTGCGGCTCCCGCACACTGAGGAGGTATGTGTCAGCAGGGGCCCGGCCGGGCGCTGTGGCGCTTAAACAGCGCGACCGGGCCCATTCCTGTTCTGCAGCCGGCTGGGAGGAAGTGACGTCACTTCCTCCCACCGGATATAATAGCCGCGCGGGAGGAGGAAGGCAGGGAGGAGGGGAGTTCCAGAGGAGAACTCCCATCTGCCTCAGCCTGCCACTGTACCAGGGAAACCACCCTCCAGGAAAAGGGGAGAACCTGGAGGGTGGCTAAATGTATGTCAGAATGTCTGTGTGTGTGCGTCAGTATGTCTGTGTGTCAGTATGTCTGTGTGTTTGTGTGTGTGTCAGTATGTCTGTGTGTTTGTGTGTGTGTCAGTATGTCTCTGTGTGTGTATATGTCTGTGTGTGTCTGTATGTGTGTGTGTCTGTATGTGTGTGTGTCAGTATGTCTGTGTGTGTGTCAGTATGTCTGTCAGTGTGTGTGTGTGTGTGTGTGTGTGTGTCAGTATGTCTGCCAGGATATATTTGTGTGTCAGTGTATGTGTTAGTATGTATCTGTGAATGTTTTAATGTCTTTCTGTGTGTATCTGCCAGTACGTCTGTGTGTGTCAGTATGTCTGTGTGTGTCAGTATGTCTGTGTGTATGTTTGTATGTCTGTGTGTGTGTATGTCAGTATGTCTGTGTGTGTGTGTGTCAATGCGTCTGTCAGTGTATGTGTTTGTTTGTGTGTGTGTCAGTATATCTGTTAGTGTATGTGTCTGTGTATGTATGTATGTCTGTGTGTGTGTGTGTCAGTGACTGTGTGTGTCAGTATGTATCTGTGAATGTTTTAATGTCTGTCTGTGTGTGTATGTGCCAGTACGCCTGTCAGTGTAATTGCGGGTTGGGCGTAATTGGGTGAGGCGGTGGAAGGGGCAGGGCCCAGGGGGCCCAAGAAAATGCATTGCCCAGGGTCCTAATCATATTATAGACGGCCCTGAGGGTGACATAGTGTAGGGGGGGTGACAGAGTGAGAGTGGGGTGACAGAGTGAGAGGGAGGAAGAGATTGTGTAAGTGGTTGACAGAGTGAGAGGGGGGTGGCATAGTGTGAGAGGGAGGATGACATAGTGTGAGGGGGGTGACAGAGTAAGAGGGGGGTGACAGAGTAAGAGGGGGGTGACAGAGTGAGAGGGGGGTGACAGAGTGAGAGGGGGATGACATAGTGTGAAGGGGTGACATAGTGTGAGAGGGTGACAGGGTGAGGTGACAGAGTAAGGAGGGGTGACAGGGTGAGAGGGGTGACAGAGTAAGATGGGGTAAAGAGGTGAGAGGAGGGTGACAGAGTAAGAGGGGGTGACAAAGTAAGAGGGGGTGTGGGGCGTGACAGGGTGATGACAGGGTGAGAGGGGTGACAGGGTGAGTGACAGAGTAAGGGGGGGGTGGCAGGGGGATGACAGTGTGAGAGGGGGTTGACAGTGTGAGAGGGGGTTGACAGTGTGAGAGGGGGTTGACAGTGTGAGAGGGGGTTGACAGTGTGAGAGGGGGATGACAGTGTGAGAGGGGGGTGAAAGAATAAGAGAGGGTGACCTAGTGTGAGGCGGTGACATGGCGTGAGGGGGTGACATGGTGTGTGGGGAGTGACAGGGTGAGGTGACAGAGTAAGGGCACAGAGTATAGGGGGTGACAGTGTAAGAGGGTTGAAGAGGTGAGAGGGGGTGACAGTGTTAGGGCGGTGACAGGATGTGAAGGGGGGTGACAGTGTTAGGGGGGTGACAGAATGAGAGGGGGTGACAGGATGTTTATGGGGTGACAGTGTTAGGGGGGTGACAGTGTTAGGGGGGTGACAGGATGTATAGGGGGTGACAGTGTTAGGGGGTGACAAGATGTTGGGGGGTGACAGGATGTTAAGGGGGTGACAGTGTTAAGGGGGTGACAGTGTGAAAGTGTGGGGGTGACAGTGTGACAGCCACTAGAGGCGCATCTGCGACGCTGGAGGCACATTTCACCTCCATCGCGCAGAGCTTTCATAGGAAAGCATTGAGAAATGCTTTCCTACGGACACTTTGAATGTGCGCACGGCACTTGCCACGCATGCGCATTCGGCTGCGCTGGAATAAGGTAAGCTGCTGAAGGGGTTTTAACCCCTTTAGCGCCACGGGAGGGGGACCCTAAGGGTGGGGGCACCTTCAGGGCTCTATAGTTACAGGAAAAACCACTTTGTTTTCCTGACGCTATAGTGATACTTTAAGCTAGCAAAATTATAAGCTTAAAATCTGTGATATCATTGAATAGTGTTTATTCACCACACATACCAAATTGTAGTGAATTAAAGTCCAAATTGCAAAATTTGAAAAAGCCAAGCTCTTACTCTGGCTTAGTTGGAAACATTTTCCAAGTTAGAGTTTTTTTAATTAACAAATGTTTGCAAAATGGTTATCAATTCACTACAAATCAGTCTTTAGTGAATAAACTCTTTACTGGTTTTATATTGAACATTAGTTATTTTGATGTCTATGTTGGCTTATTTTTGTTTCAGATTGTTGTGTGTTACCAAGGTTGTTTCCAGAGATAACAATTACATAATTGCTTTTTTGTTTCACCTCATGTGCTCATTATTGACCTGTAACGTTATGTCTGTAAAATGTTCTTAAATTATTGACAAAAAAGGGAATGGCAAGCCTTTAATAAATCATAATTTGCCTCTGGGATTAGAAACACTGAATGATTCGTTGCTTTTCTTTTTGTCTTCACAGTGTCCATGGAAAATATTGGCGAGAAGGGTAAGTAATAAATTTTGTCTAAAGACTGTTAAATGCAAGTGTTTTTATCAATACATCCTATTGGAGTTCAATCTTCTGCTTCAATACTCTAACAGATATGTTTGAAAGCATCAGGTTTGGTTGAAATTCTTTTTGAAATGTAATCTTTGTTCCCTAGAGGTTGTATCCTCAGGGCAGGATTAAGAGCCCATTGGGCCTGGTGCTGGCAGTTATGATGGGCCTAATTACAGAATCTTATCGACAGAAAACCCTAAAATAGTCATACCTCCCAAGCATCATGTATCTGGTGTAGGTGGTGCTGGAGGGAAACTGATATAGCTATCAGAAAACACATGCCCTATGCTAATCTCTCGCTTTCATCTTTCAAGTAAATCCATACCCCCTAACAGCAGTGTCTGGTAAAGCAGGATTTCGGTGGGTGGGGTAAAATGGTGGTCCACTGATGTGAATCACGTAACCATAACCGCCCAAAGGGAAAACATGCCCAAAATGGGGGGGGAGGGGGGGTCTGCACAAAGAATTAGATAGTTAGCCTGGCGTGAATGCATGTCAGGCTGCCTGCCAATCATGCAGGATGACCAACCAAGGGCATACTGTGCAGACAGCACCATGAACTTGGTATGAATAGGATGGTATAATATGATGGGCTAGATCAATGCTTTCTAAGCACTCGCCGGTCCACTTCTTTCCTAACCGTCTTACTAGCAGGCAGAAGCTCCTGTTATACAGTCTGGGACAGAGAGAGTGTATGTAGGGAGTGTAGAAGAAAGGGGAAATGCCACAGTGTTAGAGAGACTGAAGCAGCAAGAGCAAAGTCATCTTTACCTTAACTAATTTCATTGTCAGCCAGTCCACACCAGTTTTGTTCCCTTACATCCCTTTTAAGTTTCCATACTTAAGCAAGAGTAGTAAAAGAAAAATCAATGTGCCTATTCCATAGACATGAGCCTGGAGCTGCGGCTCCATAAGCCGCTATGTTCATCTGGCCCTGAGTGTCCTGATTGAGATTTCTTCAATGTTTTGTATGTTTGGAGAGAAAGGAATTTTCTTTAAATTACTCAAATTTAACTGATAATAGTTACAAAACACATTTATGTATATAAATGGAAGGAAAGAAATGGAAAATATGTATCTATATCGGATAGCATCATGCTAAACATTTTCCTTTATCATATATATTTTTTACCTGTGATAAGGTCTGTATAATATACATGTTATGTATAATGGATAGCATTCAATGTTCAACAGCCTGCCTACCCCCATCAGACTCTTCCCCAGTCTAAAAACCCACCTGTTTAGAAAAGTCTATGGCCTCCCAGAGTAGTTTCTATATCACATATATGTCTCCTGCGCTCACCTAAAGCACCACACTCCACTCTCACCTCCAGTTCTGCTACTTTTCCACTTTTTTTGTTTGTTGTCCACCTTGCTTCCCTATTGTGTTTTTATACCCCATCTCCTCTAGATCTTTTGAGCAGGTTCTTCATCTACTTATTGTTCCTGTAACATATTGTAATTGTCTCATTTATTGTTAATTTTCCTCCTTTTATAATATTGTAAAATTCTGCGGAGTAAGTCTGTGCTATTTAAATACCAATAATAATAACATACGTGCATTGCAAAGGAATATATTTAAACACTCAATTCCCAGGATTCCCCAGAATTAATATCATGTTGACTTATGTCCTATCCAACTTACTCTTCAATATACATTTAAAAAAAAAAGTGATCATCACAAGAAAATAGGTTAGCACATGTTGCAAGTGATTTCTGTGTTCTATTAAGTGTTTTAATTTCCGAGGAAATTATGGTTCCCTTTTTACAGTAAACATTTCTACATGTTGATGACACAAGCGGATGTTGCAAGACTATATGTCAGTGACACAGCAATATTCTATTTTAGTATTAGGTTGAGGGCAACAAGGTACTATTGGGAAATTACATGATTAATTATGTAACTCACAAAAAAGTGACCTAAATTATACCAAAATGATTAGGCAGCACACAGATAGTTTATAACTTTTAATAAAGGGCTATATAACTTTTCATACCAGGTTTGGTTTGTCAGTGAAGCACAGCAAGTGATTAAAAGTAAATGTCAGATCATTATTAAAGGGACACTATAGGCACCCAGATCACTATATCTCATTGAAGTAGTCTGGGTGCACTGTCCCTGTCCCTCTTATTCCTGTAACTTAAAACATTGCAGTTCCAGAGAAACTGCAATAATTACATTGCAGTACTAAGACAAACTCTTGTGGCTTTCCTGTGGGTAGGGCCTAATGTGCTCGCAACGTTCTCCATGCATGTGCATAATGATTCTCATCGGATGATGGCGAAGGAGGCAGAGTAAGCAATCTAAGTTAGATGGAGCGGTGAAGGAGGGGGAACCAGAGGGCACTATAGTGATTTGAATACAACTTTGTATTCCTAACACTATAGAATCCCTTTAAGTGGCCACCTCCATACAAACATGTTTTTGAAAGTGCTTAATAAATAAGAAATATAGCTGGTTTTAAATTAACTCCACCTGGTCCCTTTAAAAAAAAAAAAAAGAGTAATATAGACACTTCCTTACAAACTTGGAGAGTTATTCCTATTACTTCTACCTACCTCTCCGTTCTGTGACAGGTGGCAGAAATGACCTGCAGGCCGGTATTTTGAGACTCCTGCTCAAGATTCATGTGTATGCTGCTTCGTTTCTGTTGCAGTATGAATAACAATAGTTAGATGCCACTGTAGCTCCTTTCTGTACCTCTACAACTCTGTTCTGCGGCTGACAAACCTACTAGCTTGAATTGCCTTCATACTAGCAGAGACAGTCTTCACTATAGCATTGCTTTTTCTCAATTCACAGTGTCGGTATGCACAAGTCTGTTTTATGTTTTGTCAGAGATAGCAATAAAGAAAACCACTAGAGTAGTGTTTAACCCCTTAAGGACCGTGGACGTATGAGGTACGTCTGACAAAAAACGGTCCTTAAGGACCGTGGATGTACCTCATACGTCCACGGCTAATTTGAGCGCTGGAAGCGATTGTGATCTCTTCCAGCTGCTCTATGACTATTGCATGATGCCTCAATGTACAATAGGACCCCCAGGCTGCTAAAAGGTAAAAAGATAAATAACTATATTATACATATATATGTATAATATATTATAAAATAATTTTTATTTTTTTTTATTATAAATTCTTTTATTCTTTTTTCATAACACTTATACAAAAAGACCAACAGACAAAACATGGATTGTTTTACATAATAATAAACATAAAAAACAGGTCAGTATTTCCAACAAACAGACCCAATACATAGTACAACATTGTCTGCGGGGGTAAGCCAGGGAGGGGGGTTGTCTAAACTCAGGCCACTTATTCATTGGGAAACAGCCGATCTTTTTTCGCCCGTTGATTCAGGAAATAGTTTCTAAATTATTAACCCAACTTTGCCATAGATCGAATCTTTTTGGGGAATTCAGATATGGTATACTTAAATCTCTTTCCATCCTCGCCTGGAGGTTAATTTGATTTTTAATAACCTCCCAGGGCAGAATTTGATTTGATTTCCAATTCCGTGCCACCACAATTTTAAATGCAATACAGCAGTGAATTATAAAACTTCTTATTGAGTGTGACATATTCGGCCAATGCATATGTAACAGAACTACCTCTGGTTTCCTTTCAAGTTCTATTCCTGTTAAATCTTTAATAAACCTTATCAATCTCACAATTGAAAGCTGAATATTTGAGCAACTCCACCATATGTGGAGGAATGAACCAACCTCTTTTTCACATCTCCAACATCTAGCTGTAACTCCTGGGTATATCTGAGATAATTTACTCGGGACTAAATACCATCTATAAATCACTTTGTAGTGGGTCTCCAATAGATTTAAGCATTGGACCTGACTACGAGTGTTATTTATAGCTTTACACCAGTCTTGGTGTTCCAAAGTACAGCTTAAGTCTTTTTCCCATTTATCCTTCTGTGGAAAACTAGACACTTCTTTAATATTTCTAATTACCTCTATAGCTTTGGCCAGGACTTTAGGTATGGCCTGATTTGAAAATATTAGTTTCACCATAGTAAGTGAATTTCCTATCTTTCTACTAAGATGTATTTGCAAAAAATATTTAAGCCTCAGATAATTAAAGCTCTCTCGTTGAGAGAGGTGATATTTTTGTATAATAGAACTAAAAGACATTATTTTGTCTAAAGATAATATCTGTGACACTTTAATTATACCATGTGCTCTCCAGCTCTCTAAAGACAAATCAGACAAATTGGCTTCTACAATCCTCAGATTTGCCGAATCCATTATTGTAAACTTCAAATCTAGTTTCTTTTTAATTTCCTCCCAAACTGGCAACATTTGGGCCCATATCCTATTGTTGTTAATGTCAATCCCCATTTTATCTAGACTTTTCGTATTCCATATCATACCCTCGGGGGTTTTCAAACCTAGATCTTCCATTTCAATATTGAACCAACTTTCTTCTTTGGCACCCGCTAGTTGGGACCTGTACATATGAGTGATCACATTTGCCCAATACATAACTTTTATATTGGGGAAATTTAGTCCCCCTTCCTTAGTTTTCATTGAGAGAATATTTCTATTAATTCTATTTTTTTTGCTTTTATTGATAAAATTTTCTAGATTATTTTGAAGTAGCGTCAGCCATATTGCTGGGATCTTTAAAGGAATCATTTGGAATACATAATTCCATTTAGGAATAATATAGGAATTAATGACATTCATACAACCCCACCAGGTAATCTGCATATTTCTCCATTCTTTAAGTAAAGAGTTTGTACTTTTTAATAACTTTAAGAAGTTTTCTTCCATCATTCTGTCTAAATTCTTAGTAATAGCTATACCTAAGCAATCGAATTTCTGGGACGCCCATGTAAATGAGTATTTATTACTAATTTCTTCCCTTACTTTCTTGTCCAATTCAATGCCCATAACAACAGTTTTTTCGTTATTTAACTTGTAATTGGCTAGATAGCTATACTTTCTGACTTCCTCCATTAAATGTTGCAAAGAGCTGATTGGGTCAGTAATTGATAGCAGAATATCATCCGCATACAGGCTGATTTTAAATTCTTTATCCCTTATTTTGTAGCCTTTTATGTCTTCATTATTCCTAATATTTTCCGCTAGGGATTCTATGGAGAGGATATATAACAAAGGGGAGAGCGGGCAACCTTGTCTCACCCCGTTATTTATATATACCCAGTCTGAGCAGACATTTGGGCCTACTATTCTAGTTGAAGGGTTTTTATATACAGACATAATGCCTCTTAGCATCCAGCCTTCTATTCCATATGCTTCTAGAGATAATTCTAAGAACTTCCAATTCAGCCTATCAAAGGCTTTTTCTGCGTCGACTGCTAAAGTCATAAGGGGAATATGTTTCTTGTTGGCGTTATCTATGATGTCTATAATTCTCCTTGAATTGGAGCCTGCCCATCTCTCTGGTATAAAGCCAACTTGATCATTATGTATTAGGATTCTAATAATACTCTTAAGACGGTCTGCTAGAATGGATGAAAATATTTTTACATCAGAATTGATTAAAGAAATGGGCCGATAACTGGACATGGCAGTTGGATCTTTTCCCTGTTTCAAGATGGGCAGCATATTTGCTCTTGTCATCTCTTCCGGGAAGCTGCCCACTTGCACTGTGTTATTAAATGCTAATGCAAATTGTTTGCTCAGAATAGATTTAAATGTATAAAAAAATAGATTAGAGAATCCATCTGGGCCGGGAGTTTTTTGTTTCTTACTTCTCATTATGGCCCTATTTACCTCCTCCTCTGTGATCTGTTTATTTAGACTCTCCTTCTGAGTCTGATCTATTTTTAGAAGGTTTGTACTAGTCAGGTATTGTTTAATCTTATTTATAGGGGCTTCATCAGTGATATTATATAAAGCTCCGTAGTATTCTCTAAAACAATTACCAATATCTTTTGGATTTGTATAGGTTATTTGATTATGTACAATCTTTAGTATCTGAGCATTGGCCTGTTGTTTCTTCAATTTATTGGATAACATCTTATCTGTCTTATTCCCTCTACAATAAAATCTCAATTTTAGTTTTTTAATATTATTCGCTGTTTTGATATTCAAACATTGTACAATATTATTTTGGACTTCCGTTAGTCTTCTGCCTTTCTCTATTGAGGGTTCTTTTTTATTATCCTCTGTAAGTTTATATTATAAAATAATTAAAGCATTTTATAATATATTATACATATATAATGCATATATATGATTTCATTATAAGTGTACTTTGAGATATATACACAAATATTTCACAATACACTTATAATGAAATCATATATATGCATTATATATGTATAATATATTATAAAATGCTTTACTTATAATATATTATACATATATAGGAAATAAAAGTGTGTGTGTGTGTGTGTGTATTTATATATGTGAGAGAAAAATAACACAAAAAAACGACAACCCAAAAGGTTGACAAAGCCTGGTGGTAGAATTAGTGCATGGAAAGTGTTAAAATACCACCATCTAAAATACCCTAGGGTGTCTACTTTTCAAAAATATATGGTGCGATGCAGGTAAATTACATTGGTCGGCTTTAAAAATGTCCCAAATAGGACATGGGTGCATGATGACCAGATGTGAAAATTCCAAGTTGGAAAACTGGAATGCGCACCCTCCATAAAAGGTATTTTAGCCCCCAGAGAACCCGACACACCTACAATGGGGGTATCACTGTACTCAGGAGATATTGCTAAAGAAATATTGGGGTGTTCTTTGGCAGTAACCCTTAAAGTTCTCAGTATATGTAATCTTAAATTGCTATGTGTGTCAAAAAAATCACCAATTTTTATTATTATTTTTTTTAATTTGGCATAGATTGGTGGTAAAATGGTTGCATGAAAAGAGTCAAAATACCCCAAGTTTAATACCTTAGGTTGTCTTGTTTTAATAAATATTTACATGAGAAGGGTTATTCAGGGATTCCTTACAGATATCAGTGTTACAATGTAACTTGCGTTAATTTTAAAAACAAATGGGTGGGGGGATAGGTAAAGGGTTATTCAGGGATTATTCAGGGATTCCTGACAAATATCAGTGTTACAATGTAACTTGCGTTAATTTTTTTTTTTTTTTAATTCTTTATTTTTGCATGTGCATATGAGTTACAGACAATCTTGCAGGGCCACAACAGCAACTGCAGGTATATTCATGGCATTAAAAGACAGAACAATGAGTGAGCGCTAGATAACACAGTAGGCAGCAACTTGATAAGGGAATCCCTCAAAAACCCTTAAGGGAGATACAACAAAAAGAAAAAAACAATAAAAGCTGCGCCTAGTAACAGTAAAATAAATAGTCCAAATAAAATAAATGGATAGAAAGGAGAAAGTCTTATCTAAGAGTGTCTCGTGCAGTCGTCTAGTACGGCAATATTCAGTCTGCAACGATTGTCCTCATTTGATTCTTCCTTGTAAATCCACTCATATGTAGGAGACAAAAGGGTATATACAGGAAGCCGGATAGTGTAGTAAGTTAAAATATAAGTAAATAAAATATATAAAACTTGTGAATGCAAACTCACATTTGAGAGAGCTAAAACCTGCTCAGGTGGGAAGGGCGTTCAGCGGTATAATCCCCGCTTATGGGATATACAGTAGGTATCCTTCGTCTGTGGAAAATTTTCTCCGTTCTTGATATGATTAGCACTCGGGTAGAGAGAAACAACCAATAGTGCACACTGGATAAAAAGCTAATTTGTAAAATAAAGAAATAAAATGGGTACTCACAAGGGGGGAGCAGAACAGCTGCTCTCTATTGATAGCGCTGGTGGTATTATCCCCACCTAGGATTACTTGGAGTCCGGAGTGATGATTAAAATGCCAGGTAAAAAGTAGATAAATATGTATTAAAAAATACAATTAAAAGTAACAAAATATACTTTAATATTTAAAATACATAATATTATAACCATAAACGCGTTTCGCCAATACGGCGTTATCAATATGGGAAAAAAGAACCTGATACCTGGCAGAAAGAGCATTAAATAGCAAATACAAAACTTTAGAATTGGCGCCAAATAGCAATAAAAGAGCATTTTTGGCGCCAATTTTAAAGTTTTGTATTTGCTTTAGAATTGGCGCCAAATAGCAATAAAAGAGCATTTTTGGCGCCAATTTTAAAGTTTTGTATTTGCTATTTAATGCTCTTTCTGCCAGGTATCAGGTTCTTTTTTCCCATATTGATAACGCCGTATTGGCGAAACGCGTTTATGGTTATAATATTATGTATTTTAAATATTAAAGTATATTTTGTTACTTTTAATTGTATTTTTTAATACATATTTATCTACTTTTTACCTGGCATTTTAATCATCACTCCGGACTCCAAGTAATCCTAGGTGGGGATAATACCACCAGCGCTATCAATAGAGAGCAGCTGTTCTGCTCCCCCCTTGTGAGTACCCATTTTATTTCTTTATTTTACAAATTAGCTTTTTATCCAGTGTGCACTATTGGTTGTTTCTCTCTACCCGAGTGCCTATCGTATCAAGAACGGAGAAAATTTTCCACAGACGAAGGATACCTACTGTATATCCCATAAGCGGGGATTATACCGCTGAACGCCCTTCCCACCTGAGCAGGTTTTAGCTCTCTCAAATGTGAGTTTGCATTCACAAGTTTTATATATTTTATTTACTTATATTTTAACTTACTACACTATCCGGCTTCCTGTATATACCCTTTTGTCTCCTACATATGAGTGGATTTACAAGGAAGAATCAAATGAGGACAATCGTTGCAGACTGAATATTGCCGTACTAGACGACTGCACGAGACACTCTTAGATAAGACTTTCTCCTTTCTATCCATTTATTTTATTTGGACTATTTATTTTACTGTTACTAGGCGCAGCTTTTATTGTTTTTTTCTTTATATTCATGGCATTACAATGAGTGGCATTCAGAAACAGCCCATTTTTATATGAAGTAGCAAGTTTGGTTACATTTTAGACAGATATATGACATTCCTAGGTACATCTAGGATTGGTTCTCTAGTTAGTGGATTCTCAGATAATAGTTATGCTAGGACGACAGTTTAATCATCTTATCATTAGGCTTTGACATTCGTTATGGTACAGTGTTAAAGTAGATTACACACTCTGATTGGGGCTGTCGCTTTTAAACGTGTTATGCAGGATAGTACACAGAATAGGCTATAGGGAAAGCTCTGTATTAACGTAAAATAGGCATATGAGTTATGGAGCAGAATTCCCCATAGGTTTTAACTCGTTTAGATCTAAGCTAGTCTGGACATATATGGTATTTTCATGTTACATCCGATATATTACCAGTGGCTTCTCACCCCACCATCCCCCTTGTGAACAGGTTTGGAATCAAATGGAAGCAGCAATGTCGGCATACACTCGTGTGAGTCCAGTTAAGATAGAGAGAAACCTTAACGGATGTGAGCGCCTAGCCCATAGTGTCCTGGTCTCCCTACTGTCAGCCGATGCTTCTTAGGTGGTGAGTGGAGGCCCCCTTTGCCGGTCTGTGCCGCTTTGATGTGGGTTACAGTCCCTGCAGATCGGCAGTGTGTGGCTTGGGTGGCTCAGCGTGGTTCGGTGTCAGTGAGCTGTGGCTTGGATAGTGGGTCACCTCCGACCGCGTGCTGTCAGGCTGTAGCCGTAGAGGGTGTTTCCAGCGGGACTCTCTTGAGAAGGTGCCATCTCTTGCCGGTGCTGCCCGCAGGTTCATACCTTTCAGGTGGAGCGGTGTAGGCCGCTTCTGGGCCACTCTGCTGGTTTTGGCGCCAGCCTCTTTGGTCTCCGCCATCTTGACTGCTGCGCTTTCTTGTTAGGCACGGGCGGCTCTGCTGCTGCTCCCGGGGTAGTCGGAGCATGCGGGGGTGAGGACCGGGATCACCCCCCCGGTCCATAGGGGGGGGGAACGGGGCCACGTCCCCACGGGTCTGGCTCCTGTCTGAGCACCGATGGGCAGGATAGCGGGGCAGCGGCCGTCTGCCCCACTCACCGCCGGAGTAGGCCTCGTTGGCGCCAGTGAGGAATTCTCCTCCAGGGGACTGAAACCCATCGGGCCAGCCTCACCCTGGGTCCGGTACTCTCCACCCGATGGGTTACACCGTCGTTAGTCAGCTTTGTATGCCAAAATAGACCGACATCGTGGTTTTTTTCCTCGATTAGTTCGGGAGCTGGTCTGACATGCGACCATCTTGCTCGGCGGCCTGGCCCCGCCCCCGTAACTTGCGTTAATTTTGAAAAAAAATGGTGGGGTGGGGGGATAGGTAAAATTTAGGGAATTGACTCCAGTTCAGTAATATATAAGGGATTGCATGCTGCAACCACCTTTTTAAAATCCCACTGTAGATTTTAAATGGGGTTCAAGTCAAGTGACTATGATGGTTACTGTAGAATTGTCCAGGAGGTCTTAGGCAACCAAGCCTTGATGGAATTTGAGGTATTCTTCGGATCATTGTCTTGTTGGAAGGTCTAATGACTTCCAAGCTTCAGCTTCCTCATAGACAGCATGACATTTTCTTCTATCCTGATACTTCAACGAATACATCTTTCCTTCCACACGTTGCAGGTTTCCAGTGTAGGAAAGATGCAAAGCAGCCCCAGAGCGTTACCAAGCCACCACCATGTTACTGTAGGCAGAGTGTTGTTTTGAGTGTTTGCTTCATTCTTCTTCCTCCAGACATGTCACTGACCTGTTGGATTAAAAAATTCCAATTTTGTTTCATCGCTCCACAGAACAGAATCTCAAAACTTTTGTGGCTTAGTTATATAAATTTGAGCATATTTGAGCCGACTTTTCATGTGCATTTAGGTCAGTAGTCGTGGACGTCTTGGAGTTCTGGCATGGAAAAAAAAAGTGTAACTACTGTTCCTTTAACTTTGAACTTGCAAACAATGCTTCTAACGGTATCTCTACTAAAATGTAGTGCCCTCACTATCTTTTTGTATTCTGTTCCTTTGGGAACCATTCTTTTGACTTAGCCATATTTCTAACATGCAGTCAAACGTGACACTCAACAAACAAAGTTCAGGTATTTCAAGTGTTGCAGCTCATGCACATCTGGTGCAACTAATGAAGCCCTTGATTAGTTGCATCAGGTGTGCTTGAGACAACACCTGTTTTGCATATGTGTGCCATTGTGAGAGGCTCTATTTAAAAAGTTTAATAATTTGGAGACTGGAGAAGTCATTATAAGCTGCATTTTCAGCTAAATTTGAGAAAACCACTTGAAGCATCCATTGTGTTGAGCTATTTCAATTGCTTTTATTTGATTTGTTCATTGCAAACAGCTGAAAGTCTGATAAGAAACCTGATGGGGGCTGATTAATTTTGATTACAACTGTAACTCTCTATTTTGGGGTTTCGTTTTTTTGTAAGCTAAATGGTAGTAAGGAGATAACTAATAAAAATCCTCTGAACGTAACATAATTGTACTCAAACTTACACATTGCACCTGATGCTTGCATGCCTGGAGTGCTCCTTTTCAATGTAGCGAGCGATGTAAGTCTAACTCTATATGCATGTAAAAATAGAAAATGAATCCAGGCACTCCAAATGAATTCCAAGAAAAAGGCAATTTATTGGAACCAGCAGCTACAAAGCGACGTTTCAACCCCTAAGGGTCTTTATCAAGCTTGATAAAGACCCTTAGGGGTGTGCCTGGATTCATTTTCTATTTTTACTATTATATTTGGTCCATTTTGGTACTGGGACATATCCAGTGAAGCACCCTGGATTCCTTGGCAAGGGGTGGAGTGCACTTCCATAAATGTTCTACATTTAACTCTATATGCATGTCTGTGTTTTTGTTAAATGTTGTGGGAGTGGGTTTGTACTAAATTGTTTTGTTCCACAAATCATAGAAAATTGACAAATTAACTACAAATCTTAGAAATCTCTGCAGTCCCTTTGGGTTTGGGCAAAGCACTAAGGTTTGGGGATTTACTGTAAATGCAGAAAGCTTTAAATATGAATATTGTTTTTGCATTTGTATTTTATTTTGTAATGCATTATGAAGTAATAAATAATGTGTTGTGTCCAGATTAGCCCCTTCTCCAGGGTAGTGTTTAAGCTGTAATATAAATTGTAGTGATGAAGAACCTGTTGTTTTTTTATTCCCATGATCGGCAATAATCTGCTTAATCTGGTGGTCTGGAGGTTAGCATGCAGATTACAATTTAATATTTTGGGTGCTCCCTTCCTCACAAGGTAGTCTGTAGATTTCTCAATAATAATGTTTTATTTTCTGTACTCAATTCCTGCTAAGAATTTGGTATTTTGTTGCTTCTGAATGTTTTTATGTCATATAGTTTGAGAGTAAAAACAAAAAGTGTACAACAGTCAAAAACACAGTCTGTCATAAATAAAAAATGGAATTATTCTGAACATTTATCAACAATTAACATATTATACACCATGCAATCTCTGCTTTACAATTACCTTTTGTTTCTTAATTTGACAGGTTAATTACTTATTTTCCTAGTTTCAGCATAATAAATGATATACTGTGATTAGCTTTCAGCATATACTAGTCTTTTTGTGTGTGGTTTGCTTTACAAATGGATTTTCATGCACATTCTTAATATCAAGTCCTTTGCATTGATTAATAAATGCAAAATACAATAAATGTTGTGCAAAAGCACTGATTCATGTGTCAAACAATATAAATACATAAATATTCAAACTGATAATTACTATTTAGCAGCTACCACACTGTTATGTGCAATTGCCCCCCAAAACACACAAAAAGCAATCTACTACACGCTTACCATGGACAAGGGGAGGGATATAATCATCTGCTTCCAGGAGGGATAGGACTGCTTGTCCTTCATAGCGGTGACGCACAACAAGTCTACTCTACATTTGAGGGCCATTCCCTGACCTTCTATCCTGACCTGTCCAGGAACACAATGGACAATTGGATCGCTACGACCCCTGACCAAGAAACTCTTGGCTCAGAACATACCCTAACGTTGGGAAAGGCCGAGATGGTTGATCACACCACGGGACACTGGTCACTTGAACGTATCTGAGGCTGCCGAAATACCAGTCACGCTGCCCTACGTGGTCCTGAACAACTTGATCCTGTAGGGCAGACGACTTCCACGTCTTGGGATTCAGCAAGAGTTCGCCCATTAGTGCCAGCAGCCAGACAGGGAGATGCTTCATCCATATCAGTGTCATGAATGCTCTCTTACTCTGGCAAGCTTAATGCCTGAAGATATTGTCCTGTTTAGTTATGTTATACTGGTTTTATCTTTTGTTCCTTAGTTTTTTTGCCAACATGCGCGTCCATGATTCTGATGACCTGCATGGTGCTCCTTTGACCGCACACATTCAGTTCATGCTCCTACACTCCCCTGCCCTAAATGTTTATTCTGAGATGGCTAACGCGACCCATGGGCAGGAGACACACTTAGTTTTGCGTCACAGTTTTTCCCGTCTAATGTCAGCTGTCAGTTACCGAAACCAGACCTTCGCTCATTAATTCATTCAGGTACACTGACATATTTCAAACTGTGTTTCCTTTCACCTATATATTCCAACAAAAAAATGGGCCGTTATATCTATTGCCACACTGTTATACTATGTGTATTTTGCGGATCTTGCTACTGCCTTTGGGGCAAAGCAAGACTGTTCTCTGTGCAAAACCAAAATTAATAAAATCTACTACAAAATCACAGTGGAGCACAATATAATAAAATGAGTGCAATTAATCAAAATGTGATATCACCTCTAAAAAAATATCACTTATCATATCTTTACATCTTTACAATCCGGTGTGTGTGCCTTTAAGAAAAAAATAAATGTAAAAAATTGTGTAAACCCTTTTTTAACTAATATGATTTAAAAGTATTTAAAACGGAACAGTCACATATTTCAGAGCTAAAAAATTCTAGCTCTGGTTATTGGGACTGTTTAGGCGACCACTCCCCTCTTGGTAGGTGTAAATGGATATCCTTGCTTTCCCAGGTGATCCTACAAGTAATCCCAGAATATATAAAAATATATATTGTAATATTGCTTTAAAACTACACACTATGTTAAAAAGATATTGTACTCATAAGCCTAGAGCCTATTCAATGGCTTCTTAGAAAAGGTTAAACATTACCTTATTTTGAGCTCTCCATGGATCTGCACGTGCTGGCCTGGCCTACGAACCACCTGTTTGGCTGACATCATCAGAATTGATAATCTCAGCCAATCCAATGCTTTCCCATGGGGAAATAGAGGAAAATGCTTGCAGGGATTCTTTAAACTCAACAGAACAACTACAGCTCACTGTATTTGTTCTGGTGACTATAGTGTCCCTTTAAGGACCATACCACCTCTCGGATTTACAGGAACTTGATAACCAAAATATTAAAAGTACAAATACTATTTCTGATTAGAGAAATGTATGGGTGGATTGGCGCTATTAGAAATAATGAGAACAGCAACAACCCCCAAGTGCCAAACAAATCACCCAAAGGCACTATACAAATGCAAACAGTGATAAAAAACAAAACAGGAGGGGGGTGTTATATATATAAAACCACAGTAATATACTTATATCTGTGCATAGGTAATTCTGTCAAAGATCTGCCGGATGGATCTAAAAACAAATAATGTACATAGCATAATACTGTATGACAAAACGGTAAATAGATATGGTCTGGTATTGGGTCACTCACGATCTCCAAAGCCTATTGTAGCAGGCCTAGACTGTAACAGCTCTTCATAAAGTCATGCAGACTATGATTTTCAGTGTATTCAACTTTTCGGATTTTCCCCGATCACACCAAAAGCTCCAATAGCCAAGTGGATACGATTAAAGGGATTTATTAAATAAAATAACAATATAACAAAGTGGTAAAATATAGTATATAAAAATACAGGGCACAACGCGTTTCGACTCTAAGTCTTCTTCCAAGGTGCATATGGTCCGGACGATTTCCAACTCTTTAAGTAAGTCCGGTGATGCCGGTTTTCCCGGGCAAATTTTCAATTCACTTCCGTATTGTGACGTCACTTCCGGGTTCCTTCGACGTGACTTGCGTCGGTGACGTCATCACGGATAAGTTCGTGTTCAGTCCTTAACTCTGATACTGCTCTACTTCGGCGCCATCTTTGAAGGTGGCAACTTATTTTATAAAGTCCACTCATTAGTAGGAGAAATTAGAACCATTAACAATCGTTAATCCACATCTTACTGTGCAAATATACAAATCAAAATACAATTAACAGAATATACATCTAGTTCAGAGGTTGTGTCAATATATTCTACAACATAAGTGGAGAACACATGTGTGGAAACGGTTTTACCCAAAAGGTTCTAAAAAATAGATAAAAAAGTTTTTTAAACTAATTTTTAATAAAATTTAGAATAATAAAAAACTTTTTAGAAATATTTAATAAAAAAGGTGCAAAGGGAAATAATGGTACAGAGGGAAAAACTTATATATAGAGGCTTGAAGGGCTAATCTACTAAATAAGGGCTGCCATCTCGAAGTCCACGTTGAGTCCACCCGGAGTCAATGTCTCCAGATCAAAGATCCATCTCATTTCGCTACGACTCAACGTGGACTCGATTTGGCCTCCCCTCCAATGGGGTTTGATGGTCTGGATCCCATAGAAATTTAGCCCTGCAGGATTCCCGCCATGGACATTCAAAAAATGTGAGGAAACACTGTGTTTTAAAAAACCTCTCCTTATGTTGTAGATGTGCTCACGTATCCTTATTTTTAAATTCCTCGCTGTTTTCCCCACATATTGGAGTCCACAGGGACATGTGAGCAAATACACCACATTTTTGGTATGGCAAGTAATAAAAGAGTTCATTTTAAAATTAACAGAGCCAATCCTCGATTTAAAGACTTCTATTCTTTTGGGTTTCTTTTCAATATTTTTGCAGCCCATACATTCCCCACAATAATGGAAACCTTTCTGTAGAGCTCTATGGGAGGTTAAGAAATTCTCTTTGGGCTTAAGTAATTCTAAATGACTCGAAGTTAATTTCTGCTTAAGATTACAGGCTCCTCTAAAAATCAATCTGGGTCTGTCATTGATGTAGATATTGATATTTCTAATAGCGCCAATCCACCCATACATTTCTCTAATCAGAAATAGTATTTGTATTTTGTTATTGTTTAAATCACCAGGGTGAGGGCAGCTAGACCATTATGGACATCTTTGAAAAAAGAGCAAAGATGCAAAGATGGACAGATGACATTTTTCAGGAAATAGAGGTTGAAACCCCAGAAAAATATAAAATTACTGATAATCTGAAAGAAATGAGTATATTATTGGAAAAACTGTTAACTAAAGAGTTAAAAATTAAGTGGGAGGTATTCACGATGGAAAAATATCTGAGTGACCAAATAACTCCTAGAGGTCTCCGCTTCACTAAATATCCCACGTTTGATCGGGATGACAAAAGATTCATGGACATATGGGAAAAGGCTTTGGAGTCTTTTTCGATAACCATGATGCAGATTATAGTAGAACAAAGGAAAAGAAACCTAGACGTTTTAGACAAAATTATTAAAGAAATTCGTGAAAAATTGGAACCAAATATTGGAACCAGGGATTTTGAATTAATCACCGATCCGATTATTGGGAAATTAGACAAGTTGGAATCAATCATTATTACTAATAAAAAGAAAAAATATCAACGAGATATTAATGATTATGCCACCAATAATGTCAGAAAAAAGCCTAGAGACAATTTTAATCAAGGGAATTTTAGAGCAAGAGAAAATAACCAACAAAGGGAAAGAAAACACTACACAAATAACTATGTCCCTAATCAAACACATAATAGACCATCAAAGACACATAACTCCTCGTCAGAATGGACAGAAGTTAAAAGACAGAAACTAAGGGAAGGAGCTCACCGATATGGTGAACATCAGAGTTTCAATACTCAAATGGCCCCCCCAAGTTATGGTTTTAAAAAGAGGTATCCATATAATCATAGGAACAAAGACTCTGACTCTAACCAGAGGTTCCCAATTAGAGAAATTAGAGATATTCCTACATCTAACCGGTTTGAACCCCTGAGCCAGTTAGAAAAAAAGAGGAGTGAACCTTTTTTAGAGGAGCGTTGGGACGAGTTGAGAGAAAAAACTCCGGTCCCTACCAAAAGAAGATACAGAGAGGTAGAAGAAGGGGAAATAGGGGAGGAAAAAGATTGGAGAGACCCAAGAGGGAAAGTAATGAGGAGATAAAAATCTTTAATCTTTCCAAAAAATTTTTAAATAACGACCAAATAAAAATCTTGGGAAAGGGTTTCAAATTTGTCCCGAGTTGCAATGTTGACCAATTTGACGCATATACAGATATTAATCGATTTATGAGAAAGCTATGTATAAAAAAGTTTTTTGATAAAAAACCCAATATAGGAAACCCCAGTACCACAGAAACTGGGGAATTTTGTACATACAGGTTTAAAAGCCCCCTCTACCTTTTACCCTATCCATCTAAAATCTAACCCAATGAAGGTCTTTGAAAAAGCATGTGTCAAAGACATAAAAAAGATAAAAGCCAATAAGAAGAATAATCTCACCAAATTAGAATTATTGGCAATACAAAATTTACGGAAAGACCCTGAAATAGTGATTAAACCCGCGGACAAGGGTGGTGGGGTAGTGGTGATGGATAGGGATAAATATGTGGAAGAAATTAACCGACAACTCGAAGACAAAGATACTTATGTCAAATTAAATAAAAATCCCCAGCAAGACATTCAAAAAACATTTATAAATTATTTGGATCAAGGCCTTCTAAAGGGAATCCTCAACAAAAAAGAGTATGACTATTTGAATATTAGGTCCCCAAAAATTCCAGTGATCTATGTATTACCGAAACTTCACAAAGACGCTAGGAATCCCCCGGGGAGACCGATAGTCTCTGGAGTGGGTTCACTTTTGTCCAACTTATCTAAATACATAGATACCCTCCTTCAACCTTTAGTAAAAGAAAACCCCTCATATCTAAAGGACTCTATGAGCCTGTTAAAAATATTAAAAGATTTTAGATGGAAGAGTGACTTTGCACTCATCACCTGCGATGTCACTAGTTTATACACCTGTATTGACCATGACATTGGGTGTAAGGCAAATTATTCATTTTTAGAAATATCTGGTCTGTACCCTAAAGAACAAATAGAATTTGTCATGGAGGGAATCTCCCTAATTCTCCGGAATAATTTTTTCTGGTTCGAGGGAGACTATTATCTGCAACGCCGGGGGAACGCTATGGGGACCAGGTTCGCACCCAGTTATGCAAATTTATTCATGGCCTACTGGGAAATTTTTTTTGTTTATTCCCAGCATGACTGGAGTGCGAACCTGGTCCTATATAGACGGTATATATTCCAAATTATATTTTTATAATTTGGAGAGGAGGCTACTCTACGTTTTTGGAATTTTTTAATTTCCTCAATTCAAATGAGTGGAATATAAAGTTGACCCAAGAATATAGTCAACAAAAAATTAATTTTTTGGATTTGGAGATTTTTGTTAAAAATGACATCATAGAAACCTGTACCTTCTTCAAACCAGTAGACGTTAATGGATATATTCATAAAGAGAGCTGCCATTTTCGCCCATGGCTAGACAATATACCAAGAGGCCAGTTTCTACGCATGAGGCGAAATTGTACAGAAATAGGAAATTTTGACTCTCAAACTCAAATTCTAAAACAACAATTTGTAAGTAGGGGATATTGTGACAGTCTTCTGGATCAGGAGATAAAACAAGTTAGGGACATGGAAAGAGACACTTTATTGGAATATAAACCCAAAACATTATTAGAGAAGAAAGATGACAAAATACCTATCATATGTAACTATAATCAAGACCATGGGAAATTAAAAATAATTTTTAACAAACATTGGCACATCCTGCAACAGGATGAAGAAATTCTACCCTACATCAATGACAGACCCAGATTAATTTTTAGAGGAGCCTGTAATCTTAAGCAGAAATGAACTTCGAGTCATTTAGAATTACTTAAGCCCAAAGAGAATTTCTTAACCTCCCATAGAGCTCTACAGAAAGGTTTCCATTATTGTGGGGAATGTATGGGCTGCAAAAATATTGAAAAGAAACCCAAAAGAATAGAAGTCTTTAAATCGAGGATTGGCTCTGTTAATTTTAAAATTAACTCTTTTATTACTTGCCATACCAAAAATGTGGTGTATTTGCTCACATGTCCCTGTGGACTCCAATATGTGGGGAAAACAGCGAGGAATTTAAAAATAAGGATACGTGAGCACATCTACAACATAAGGAGAGGTTTTTTAAAACACAGTGTTTCCTAACATTTTTTGAATGTCCATGGCAGGAATCCTGCAGGGCTAAATTTCTATGGGATCCAGACCATCAAACCCCATTGGAGGGGAGGCCAAATCGAGTCCACGTTGAGTCGTAGCGAAATGAGATGGATCTTTGATCTGGAGACATTGACTCTGGGTGGACTCAACGTGGACTTCGAGATGGCAGCCCTTATTTAGTAGATTAGCCCTTCAAGCCTCTATATATATGTTTTTCCCTCTGTACCATTCTTTCCCTTTGCACCTTTTTTATTAAATATTTCTAAAAAAAAATTTATTATTCTAAATTTTATTAAAAATTAGTTTAAAAAACTTTTTTATCTATTTTTTAGAACCTTTTGGGTAAAACCGTTTCCACACATGTGTTCTCCACTTATGTTGTAGAATATATTGACACAACCTCTGAACTAGATGTATATTCTGTTAATTGTATTTTGATTTGTATATTTGCACAGTAAGATGTGGAGTAACGATTGTTAATGGTTCATCACCGACGCAAGTCACGTCGAAGGAACCCGGAAGTGACGTCACAATACGGAAGTGAATTGAAAATTTGCCCGGGAAAACCGGCATCACCGGACTTACTTAAAGAGTTGGAAATCGTCCGGACCATATGCACCTTGGAAGAAGACTTAGAGTCGAAACGCGTTGTGCCCTGTATTTTTATATACTATCTTTTACCACTTTGTTATATTGTTATTTTATTTAATAAATCCCTTTAATCGTATCCACTTGGCTATTGGAGCTTTTGGTGTGATCGGGGAAAATCCGAAAAGTTGAATACACTGAAAATCATAGTCTGCATGACTTTATGAAGAGCTGTTACAGTCTAAGCTTGCTACAATAGGCTTTGGAGATCGTGAGTGACCCAATACCAGACCATATCTATTTACCGTTTTGTCATACAGTATTATGCTATGTACATTATTTGTTTTTAGATCCATCCGGCAGATCTTTGACAGAATTACCTATACACAGATATAAGTATATTACTGTGGTTTTATATATATAGCACCCCCTCCTGTTTTTTTTTTTATCACTGTTAAAATATTAAAAGTGTATACTTTATTTCAACAAAAAAATTTAAAATAACAAATATATATAAAATATATATTACAGACTCCCAGAATCACATTTTGACAATGTGGCTTCCTTAGTCTGGTTAAATAAAGTAACTTGCCATCGTTCCTGTATTTATATCCCTTTCATCATTAGTAAAATACTTTTGGCTATGTTCGCAAGCTTTTCTCCCATTATTTCCAAGAGAACACTGGGTTCTAAGCCTCCCTCTCATATTGCACCCTTTCTCAATGTCATCAATGTGTCGCATCTCTTACGGTATACGCGGTCTTCATCTCAAAGCTGTCTCCACCTTCTTCATGCAATCCAGCATGTCTCTTTGCATTTCACTGATAGCGGAAGTGGAATTTTTCATTCCGCTTTCGTGTTATTAAGTATAAATCGTCTTTTACATCAGTTACTTAGAGTCCATATATAAAGCAGATAGGAAAACAAATATGAGGAGAGTATATTATTTACTTTCCTATATCATAATTATAGGGTGATAGAAAATAACTAAAGCTGTTGTAAAGTCTCAAAGAGTGACTTTATGAATATAATCCCAATAATAAAACAGAATTTATTACAGATTAATATAATAATAATGGATATGATTAATAAATAATTGGGCCCTGCCCAATGAGCTTACATGCTAGAGGGAGTGGGGTATAGTGAGACAAAAGGTAAGGGTAGGGTAGAAAAGTATGTTGCTAGGATAGTATTCACTGAGGGCTCGGTGTTGTTTTGATGACAGTTGCAGGAGAGAATTCAGGATGCGGAGAGAGAAAACTGTTCAAAGTTTAGTTTATATGCTTTCCTAAAAAAGTAAGTTTTCAAAGAGTTTTTGAAGGAGTGGAGATTGGATGAAAGTCTAACAGAGAGGGGAAGGGCGTTCCATAGGAATGGTGCAACCCTAGAGAAGTCTTTAAGGCGAGCATCAGAGGTAGGAGTACGAACAGAGGTTAGATGTAGGTCTCTGGCAGAGCGAAGGGGCCTAGACGGGACATATTTGTGTATTAGTGAGGATAAATAGATCGGAGCAGCATTGTGTAGAAATTTGTGAGCAAGTATCAGGTTCTTAAATTGAGTCCTATATCTTACGGGAAGCCAATGTAGGGACTGACAGTGGAAGGAGGCATGGGAGGTGCAGGTGGGCAGGAAGATAAGCCTCGCCGCCGCATTCATTATAGACTGTAATGGGGCAAGTTGGGAATACGTAAGACCACTGAGAAGTGGATTACAGTAGTCATGGCGAGAGAGGACAGCGGCATGGACAAGCACCTTTGCCGTATCAGGCGTTAAATAGGGTCAGATGCGCTGTTTTGAGATGGAAGCGGCAGTATTTGGTGATTGATTGGACATGAGGGGTGAAGAAGAGGTCGAAGTCAAAGAGAACACCTAGGCAGCGAGCCTGCAGGGTAGAGTGGGTAATAGCGCCATTGACTTGGAGGGAAATAAACAAGGGAGTAGCAACACTTGAGGTAGGGAGGACCAGAAGTTCTGTTTTGGACAGGTTAAGTTTAAGGAAATTAGCAGCCATCCAGTTGGAAATAGTAGAGAGGCAATCATAGACACGAGTCAAGAGGGGTGGTGAGAAATCAGGGGAAGACAGATAAAGTTGCGTGTCATGCTCGTGGAAGTGATACTGGAAGCCAAAGGAGTTGATGAGTTTACCAAGGGAAGCAGTGTAGGTTGAGAACAATAGGGGATAAGGACAGACCCTTGGGGAACACCAACAGAAAGGGCTTGGGGAGAAGAGACAGAGCCAAAGAAAGAAACACTGAAAGAATGTTGGGAGCGGTAGGAAGAAAACCAGGAGAAAGTGGTATCTCGTAGACTGAAATTACAGAGGATGAGAAGAAGCTGTTGATGATTAACAGTGTAAAAAGCAGCAGAATGGTCGAGGAGAATTAGGATAGCGTTGTGGCCACGGAATTTAGCAGTGATAAGATCATTGGATACTTTGGTCACAGCTGTTTCAACAGAGTGGCAAGAGCGGAATCCAGATTGAAGCGGGTCGAGCAGATAGCTGGATAGAATTTATATCCAATGCATATATATGGACAGTGTAGAATCTATATATGATATTTCTTAGTGTATAATAACAATTTGCATAAAACTATGTAATTAATTAAAACATGTCATTCATGTATCTTATAACATATTACATCTAAAATTAATTATAATATTTGTTTTATTTAAAAAAAATTAACAAAAAAAAAAAAAGTACTTGGAAACCAGGGAGGTCATACCACTGTGTTGTGAACTACAAACTAAGTTAAAGGTCAAAGGAAAGAATTGAAAGTGGGGTAAAGAAAAAAAAAATCCCACTTACCCTCTGAGACTCAGGACACCAGGATAGGAACTTGAAATCCTTATGAAGTAATGCAAAGAAAAAACAAAAATATAATGCCAGGAAAAGCAAGTGCTCCAAATCCAAAAGTAAAGGTTTATTCCACAAGGTACATAAACAAACAGGGAAAAACTAAATCCCCAAATGCCTCCTATGTCTAAGGACCAGGTGGTTCAAAACATGTAAGGAAGATTTGGCTTGTGTTTTACCCTGTTTGTTTATGTACCTTGTGAAATAAACATTTCTTTTTGATTTGCAGCGCTTGCTTTTTCTGGCATAATTTTTTTTTGTTTTCATTTTGCATTATTTAACCCCTTAAGGACACATGGCATGTGTGACATGTCATGATTCCCTTTTATTCCAGAAGTTTGGTCCTTAAGGGGTTAAAAAAAATGACATATTTCAAGTCATATTTTTAATGGAAGGAATAGACCTTATGTAGCTTTTTATGCTTGATTGATAAAACTTTGAATGTTCCCAAAGACACATGTTTCTCACTAATCAATATAATTTCCAAAGACTTTATTGGGCTCGCTGTTATTGTGAGCATTAGACACACTCCTACTTATTTCACGGTTGACGATTGTCAACAAGTAGATGTACCCCGGTATTTCACAACTGACTACCAGTAGTTGTAACAGATGTATGTGTAAACTGTAATTCACAAAAAGATCAGAATGTAAAATCATGTCCTTCATCTTTGCAAATACATCCATACATTGCTGTGTCTTGTATCATATTGTAAAGTACATTTTTTATCTGTAAAGGGCGTATGGGTACAAGGCCTTGAGCAAGATTCAGCAATACCTGTTTGTTTTCATTCAGCAGCCTGAGAAATATTGTGTAGTGATACTGCAAATGCATTTTCATTTTCATGCATGATGTGTTTCGTATTACAAAATCAGACCCTTTCCTCTAGCTCCAGTGGATAAAGATTGAAATAACCTAGTATTGTATTTAATTCATTTAAAAGCTCTGATGCAAGTTTGTCATTGTATAATAGACCTCAAAGCATCATATGGTTTTGGTTAAGTTTAAATATTGCAAAATGCTTAAAATATATCATTTGTTTTCCTATTGATCACTTGCCTTTGTTGTAAAATATCTATTTTATTATCTACTAAAAAGCGAATTCAAATTTGGGATGTCTTCTAATTAATGCTTGTTTGAGGTGCAGGGTGCTGTCTCCTCCTTTGCTTCCTTTTCCCCTTTTCCCCTTAATCCCACTGCCAGTCTGTTCTCTTCCAAACCTCCCACACACTTGTTTCCACCCTCTTAATGATGCACCCTTCATTTCTGACACTTAGATTCCCATACACTGACTACTAAGAGGGTATTTGTCATAACTGCTGGGACTGGGTGGTATTACAAAGCTCTTGACCATCCTAAGTGGATGTGGCTTTTTTTGTTTGTTTGTTTGTTTTGTTTTTTTCTTTCTTATTCTCCCTCTGAAGGGGTGATGGTGTTAGAAGTTATGGTGATTGACAAGCTTTACCTATTTTGTTTAGTTGGCAAAATGCTGTGATATATGCTTATGTTGCCACACCTTGTGCTACCTTACTGATTCTCAATGTCTATGACTGTCTGTTTCTTCTGTGTCTGATTTTCCACAAAATAAAGATTGAAAAAAAAGAAATAATAATAGTTCAAGGCTGATCTATTGGATATTGTGATCTCTGGCAAAGGCTGCCATTATGGCAGAGAGCCACCAGTTTTATATAATATTGCCATGTTGGCAGGTATGGCTCACGACTCGCTAGGGAAGCAAGAGGCCTAATGGAAAATAATTATTGTGCTTGTTACCCTCTCCCTTCAGTTATTTTCAATATGATGACTGAGTTATATTAGGCATTACCTTATCTGTTTGTGTAGCCTGGTTGTCTTGGTTGTCAGCAAAGAAAACTGAGTGAATTGAGTCTATGTTTGTGAGCTTTCACTTAAGCAGATTGAGTGAGTACCATCTTAACTTCTAGGCCTAAACCTAGAAGGTGAGTTATTCCTTTTATAAAAGTTTATTTTTACATAATTTTGTTGATGCTGTGATTTTTTGTATTGTTGCTGGTGAATTTGCATCCTGTTTTTGTGCAGCTGATGGTGTGAAACTTTATGTATTATTGAATCATCTTTAACTCCAGCTTGGCTTGGGCCACTGGTTGGCTGTCTAGGGCCCAAGTGTTAGACAAAAGCCTCAGAATGATAAATTGTTTTGGTCTCATCCACCATCCCTCTGTGAGGAATGAAGGGAGGCCTTAATTGGGTTACCTGCATAGGGCCCATGGTCTCCCTTTATTATTCACATAGGGATGGTGAATGAGACAAATAAAGTTCATCATTCTGAGGTCTGACACTCTAGACAGGAGGTTACCAGTTTATTCCTCACATAATCCCTCTCTGCTACACGTTTTTAATACACAAGATATTGACGCAACACTCACCACTAAATATGCATGACAAAGGTCACACACTTGACATACATAACACTGCGTATGTATAATGTAAATCACATATGCATAGCAACCCCTAAACATAAATAATGTATATCACACGTATATATGTCAGACACTACAGATCAGATATTACATGTGAATTCCTCAAATCACATACACATACATTGCACACATCACATACATGTACAGGTGTGATTTTTGTTTGGGAGGGTGATAGACTTTACTCATCCATGGGAGCAACAGAAAGCCTAAATACACCACAGCACTTCAGTGACATCTGAGATGCCAAAGTTGTCATTAACTACTATTAAGTGACATTATTTCTTGATTCGAAAGCTCTATAAAACTGTTAAACCATTGGTTTAACATGTCTCAGAGATTAATTATTTCCTGCTCCATAGAATGGGCAGACGCAGTAAAACATCATGTTTCAATGATACCCATACTCAGCTTGCCCACAGCAACAAAATATTCCTTGTGAATCCAAAACTGTCATGTAAATGAAATGTAAAATTCAAAGATAGTCAAGGAGTATTATCTCCTTTTTTTCCACAGTGCTCTGTCTGCTAGCATATCACTTCTTCGTCCTTCTGTTCGTGTGGTCCTACTGGAAGACCATTTTTACATCACCAATGAACCCTACTAAAGAAGTAAGCTAAAGCTTTGAAATGTTTCTCTATTTTATTGTAATGAAGTAGCCATTGTATACTTTGTGTGCCTCCAGTGCAGAGGACCATATTGTCATGTCCAGAGAGCCTTCTTGTTTGCTAAAATCAATTTATTGTTAGCGTTATTCATTAAACCAGGAATAGATTTACATTCACAAGGGAGAATGTACATTTAAGGTCAGTTGTATTTTTACTAGGGACCTAAATGATTAGCTTGTGACCCATTTTTTAAAATTTTAAAATGACTTTTCTTGACCCATTCTTCAGCTGTTATATAATTTATACCAACATTAATTTTAATAAGCACACTCAATTGGGGGTAGCACTAATGGGAAGCAGCAGAAGTTCCACCATACCAATTTTATTTATCATTTGGCTTGGAAATCAAGGAAACCCAATCTCTTGAGTTGAAGATAGAGGTTATTTTAATAGATCCAGATAACAGAGGTAATTTTACGTTTTTATATGCTATTTTAATACAGACTAAGTGCTTGGAACCTATTGGTATTTACAGGTGATACTTGAAAAATTACAATATCGATCAAAAGTTTATTTATTTCAGTATTGCAACGTAAAAGGGAAAGCTAATTGTGACAAAACGCCTTTTGTCCCTGGATGGTTAGGTGACAAGCGGCCCTTTTTCCATGGCTGTTGGAGGAGCCTGAGTGCCAGCCTCCTGCCTCATGACTATGGCCCTGGATTGTATGGCCCTTTACAAACCTTATTTGGGCTAATGGATTTTTATTATGTTGCTGCTGGCCCTTTAAGAACTATGGGGAAGTGATACCGGAGAAACTGACGGAAGCCAAGCACAGAGAGATGGACACAGGTTTCTTCAGGAAGGAAGAGATTCTTTATTGGATCACCGATCGGGACTCAGAGGGACTAGCGTCACCAAAATACAGCAAATTCTGAGCCCCGGACAATAGTGCAGGCTCCTTATATAGGCACATAACTCCTCCCATATTAAGCTCCACCCGCACATTCTCTTAACCAATCAACACAAATAAGAATTAACTTCCTGTTTGACCGCATGGCTTGTCCAGCACAATGGAGGAGGGGGAATACTACATCCTGTATTCTTGCACATGCTCCGTACACTACTGATCGTATCTTGCCTCGTGCAACCAACTGATCGATACGTCAGCATATGCACGTACACATGCCACGTGGTAATCTCGGCCTACTAAATTTATTTTTACCGAGATTCCACCACATTCCCCCCTTTGATGCCTCTTAATATTTCACAATTACTTGAGGCATCACTTAACCTTGGTTTGCATACACCGCAAGTTACCTTGAACCAGACCAGACTTATCTTATGATGTGAATCTTCAACACTCATCTTCTTGCATTGGTTCTCTCTGATTTAGAGCCTTATACTTATAAATCGCCATTATCTGTGCAGCAGCCTTCCTCTCTGCTATATTTTCTATCAGGCTTTGCACAGACCTAACTACTAAGGGTATAAGACACGGCAGGAGTAGACACAACATTAAAATCAGTAGGACTCCACCTACCACTGCCTTAAGCCCTCCAAACCACTCATACCAGCTACCAAACCAACTACTTGGATTATACCCTTTCCATACCTGAGTAGGCACATGCGCTAGTTTAACCATATGGCTAGTAAGCTCAGCTATTGCTTGCCCTTCGTCATCTATTTGAAGACAGCAATTGCTCAGGTTAAACTTCCCACATACACCTCCCTCTACTGCCAAAAGGTAATCCAAGGCTAATCTATTTTGGTAGACTGCCGTCCTCATCCTGGTGTTATGCTTCGCTAGAAGATTGAGCGCTTGTGACGTCTCGTTAGTAATAATCTCAACCACCGCCTGTAATCTTATAATTCGGTTGAGCATATAAATAGGGGTTCTGTAACCAAAGGTACCGTCCTCAGCCCACGTGGCTGGCCCATAATAATCTATGATACGCTGGGGAGGCCATTCATCATCTTCCCAGGCGCCTATCTCTATGGGTCCCCTTTTCTTCCTATGATTCACATCATACACTTTAACACCTAAAGTCTCACCTGTTTCAATTGGTAACAAGAAGAAGGATGGTTTGAGCATACCCAACACACATGCCCCTTCCCAGTCCTGTGGCAACTCCGAATAGGCTTTCTTACCACAGATCCAGTACAAATTTGCTGGGGCTCTCCAGGTAGATGTGATGGATAAATCAAACCACACATCCTTTAAATTGGCGTATCTAGCAAACGGGTTAGATGGTTCCGAGACATTTGAAGCCGACCACCAAGTTGTATTCTTTGTATCATCATCATAAGCTTTTTGCCCTAGACAAGTTAATTCTCCTACAGAAGTATTATACATTATTCCTTTCCTTGCTATGCAAACATAACCTATGATGGAGGTCTTTAATCTCCACTCAGATTTACCTCTAACACTCATATGATAATCGGCTTGTGTAGATATTAATTGGTCAACTGCCTCAGAACCGGACATTACCTCCTTTGCTTCCCAAGGCCATTGGTCTCCCATGTTAGTACCTCCACACACATAGCAGTTGGTAACATTAAGACTACCGGCAATACTTTCGGCTAAATCAATAAACAGGTTTTTAGCATTATGGGGGATCTTATTATCTATACTCATCTCTTCATAAAAGGAATGGTATACTTGATGAGTTTGGGAGGATACCGTATCAGTCTCTATCCCTATAAACAATACTGTCCCAGGATCTAAACCCGTCCCGTATATCTGAAACCCAAATAAATTGCCATATTTGTCTAAGAACTTATCGGGGTTATTTATAAGTAT
Source organism: Pelobates fuscus (assembly GCF_036172605.1). NCBI lineage: Eukaryota > Metazoa > Chordata > Amphibia > Anura > Pelobatidae > Pelobates > Pelobates fuscus. Next base: position 96,372,136 of record NC_086322.1, read on the forward strand.
ATGGATGGGATTACATTCCATAGACTTACAATATGGGCTAGTCGGCAACTTAGTCACTATCATGTCTTTGTCTACTGTCTGTCCCCAAGTCGCCCACCCCACACAAGACCAATATGGGCAAAAGTTATAGTCTTTATTTGGGCATCTAGGACTTACATATTTATTTTTACTACTGGGACAAATATATTTATCATTAGACCCATACGTCCTCTCCCATCTAAGATCCCCACATACATTCCACGGCTTTCTACCACTCGATATCGCTTTACACGCATCAAATAGCAGAACACCCGAAGAATGTACGGATTCTAACACCGTCTTATTAATTAGGGTCCCCTGAGGATCTCCATTCCTGAGAGTCAACCAGATTGTACGAGGTTGATACTCTGGACTGAAGCACCTAGGTTCTCCTACTCCTAAATGGCACACACTATAGTCTATATTTAGGTATCTACATCTCGATACATCTCCTTTACACTCGTATTGTGAATGCCAGATTAGGGTTTGGGAAATATGGTTACCTGTTCTCGTAGTCTTAATGCATACCTCACAGCTAGGAGTGTCGGTACCTCTACCTTCCTGAATATAAAAACACATATAAATAAACACTATCAAAAGCACATCTTTCGCCGTCATCCTCAGTCTTCGTCCGTGCGAAGGCGCCTCAGCTTCCAGGATGTGAGGGCTGCAGGGAATGGAGTCCTGCTCGTCTTCACAGGTGTCCCTTCGAGACTTTCCTGGCTTATATACTATGTGTTGGTAAGCGGACAGGCTTTATTATGGCCTTCTCACTCACGCACCAAATCCCTGTAACAATAAAATTTGTAATCCACACGATTCCTCGTTACTCCGACTGAGTAGTGCGTTTTAACCGGATCTTGCAGGGATTCTCTGGATCTGCTGTAACTTGCCAAGAATCGACTGCTGCTGGTTTAACCCTGGAGTGATGTATCCACTGAGTCACTTCGGCTACTTTTATCGCTGTAGGGGTAGACAAAAGAACAACATAAGGACCTCTCCACTTGGGCCCTAACGGTACATTATTCCACTCTTTAATCCACACTTGATCTCCTGGATGATAACTACGAACAGGGGGATAAATATTCACAGGTAATCTATCTTGTACCCATTTCTGTACCTCCTCCATAGTCTTACCCAACTCTACAACCTGCTGCCGGGTAATTCCTTCTCCCAACTGACTCAAATCCCCCCTTAAGTTACCAAGTACGGGAGGTGGTCGCCCATACATGATTTCAAAAGGAGAGAGGCCCATCCTTCTGGTAGGGGTACTGCAGATTCGCAATAGAGCTATGGGTAAGAGAACGTTCCACTTAAGTTGGGTTTCCTGACACATTTTAGCCAACTGGTTCTTAATAGTTCTATTCATTCTCTCTACCTTACCAGAACTCTGGGGTCTATATGCAGTATGAAGCCTCCACTTTATACCAAGCATATGAGTCAGTTGTTGTAGGCACTGATGAACAAAAGCTGGACCATTGTCCGATCCTATAGAACAGGGTAGTCCATATCGGGGTATTATTTCTCGTAGCAGGAATCTTACAACTTCTCCTGCTTTCTCTGTACGAGTAGGACATGCTTCTACCCAGCCTGAATAGGTGCACACAATTACCAGCAGGTAACGATGTCCACCCGATTTAGGCATCACTGTAAAGTCTATTTGTAGATCGGACATGGGGAGTCCCCCCATAAACTGGACTCCTGGTGGCTTTACTGGTCCTTGTCTTGCATTATTTTTAGCACACGTTACACATCTTCGTACAATGGCCTGAGTCAAGTTGGACAATCTTGGTATGTAGAAATGTTTTCTAAGAGATTCTTCAGTGCTGTCTCTCCCAGAATGTGTCCCGTTATGATAATTTTGGACAATTTCTACCGCTAGTGATGCTGGTATGACTATTCTTCCATCTTCTAGCTGATACCACTTGTTCTCCAAATACTTTCCTGGTTCAGTCTTTAACCACTCCTCTTCTTGAGCTGTATAAACTGGAGTCCATTGGGACAGTGGAGTTGGTATAAGAGCAGCTATATGCCCCACATACTCCTGTCTTCCTGATTCAGCAGCACGCTTAGCTGCACTATCTGCCATCCGATTTCCCTTGGTTACATCACCATCTCCTCTCAGATGCGCTCGACAATGTATGATACCGACTTCTTTCGGCTCCCACATTGCTTCCAATAGTTGTAGGATTTCAGCTGCGTATTTGATTTCTTTGCCTTCTGAATTCAGTAGTCCTCTTTCTTTATACAAAGCTCCGTGGGCATGAGTGGTTAAAAACGCATATTTGGAGTCCGTATAGATGTTCACTCTTAAACCTTCAGCCAATTGTAACGCTCGTGTTAGTGCTATTAATTCTGCCTTTTGTGCTGATGTTCCTTTCGCCAGTGGCCGAGCTTCTATCACCTTGTCTATTGTTGTTACTGCATATCCTGCATAGCGGATCCCTTCTTTCACATAACTACTGCCGTCGGTATAATATTGAACATCGGGGTTCTGGATGGGAAAATCACGAAGATCTGGTCTACTTGAGAATACTTCATCCATTACTTCCAAACAATCATGTTGACTTTCAGTAGGTTGTGGCAAAAGGGTAGCTGGATTTAAGGTGTTTACAGTCTCTAAATGCACTCTTGGGTTTTCACACAACATTGCTTGATACTTGGTCATACGGCTGTTACTAAACCAATGATTTCCTTTGTAATCCAACAACGTCTGTACTGCATGTGGGACTCGTACATAAAGTTCTTGACCCAGAGTGAGTTTATCGGCTTCAGCTACTAGCAGGGCGGCTGCAGCTACGGCTCTTAGACAAGGTGGAAGTCCGCTGGCCGCTGCATCCAATTGCTTAGACATATAGGCAACAGGTCTTTGCCATGATCCCAAGTACTGTGTCAATACTCCCACAGCCATTCTTCTTTGCTCATGTACATATAAGTAGAATGGTCGTGTGTGATCAGGTAGACCTAATGCTGGGGCACTCATCAAAGCCTTCTTCACATCTTCAAATGCCGTTTGCTGTTCTTGGGTCCATAAGAAGGGGTCGTGCTCTGTACCTTTGATAGCTGCGTACAGAGGTTTTGCCAGTATCGCATAGCTGGGAATCCATATCCTACAGAAGCCTGCTGCCCCCAAGAATTCTCGCACTTGTCTTCTATTCTTGGGTATTGGTATTTGGCAGACAGCTTCTTTTCTCTCTGGCCCCATAATTCTTTGACCTTCAGAGATAGGGAATCCCAGATATTTGACAGTTGGCAAACACAACTGAGCCTTCTTTCTAGACACCTTGTATCCTGCCTTCCAGAGAATGTGTAGTAGATCGTGCGTTGCTTGCTGACAGATCTCTTTTGTAACTGCTGCTATCAACAAGTCATCTACATATTGTAACAATACACACTCTCCTGGGATGGACTCGAAATCCAGTAGATCTTGACTTAGGGCTGAACCAAATAGGGTAGGTGAATTTTTAAACCCTTGGGGCAGTCTTGTCCAAGTCATCTGGCGTTTTGAGCCCGTTACAGCGTTCTCCCATTGGAAAGCGAAAATACATTGACTTTCTGCGGCAATTCGGAGGCAAAAGAAGGCATCTTTGAGATCTAAGACTGTGAAGTAAGTAGCCCCGCCCGGAATTAAAGCAAGCAGGTTATATGGATTGGGTACAACTGGATGTATACTAACAACCGCATCATTGACTGCTCTCAAGTCCTGCACAGGTCGATACTCATCTGTACCGGGCTTTTGAACAGGCAGCAATGGGGTGTTCCAGGGGGAAGTACAGAATTTTAGGATACCATACCGTATGAACTTATCCAGATAGGATTGGATGTTCTTCTTAGCCTTCTGCGGGATGTGGTATTGTCTTAGGCTCACTGGATAAACCCCAAGTTTTAGTTCAATTTTTATAGGTGGAATATTGCGGGCCAGTCCTGGTGGGTTGTTCTCTGCCCAAACTCCTGGTATGTTAAATAATGTCTCATCACTCCTAGGGTTTTGGCTAGTCAACACTGTATAAAGTCGCCACTCTTCTTCCTTTGGTACGGATAATGTCATGATACCTGAAGGTCCATTAAACTTTAAGGATGTTGTTCCATTTGGTAGGAACGTAATCTGCGCTTGTAATTTTGATAGCATATCACGTCCCAGCAATTGGACTGGACATTCAGGCATATAAAGGAATTGATGTTTTACTACGTGGCCTCCCAATGTACAGAGTCGACTTTTAAGAACCGGTTTTTCAGCACTTCTTCCAGTTGCTCCTATCACAGTAATAGTCCTTCCAGATGGAGGAGCAACTAGATTAGTCACCACTGAATGTTCAGCACCAGTGTCGATCATGAACGCACTCCTTTTCCCCCCTATTGATACATCGACCATAGGCTCCGCTCGACCAAGGGGGATGGAGCCCGGTCGGTATCAATAGTCCTCCATGACCGTGTCAGCCAATCCTACGAAGTCCCTACCTTCTCTATCGCGGGACCTTTGCGCTGCTGGAATATACCTGTCTTCCCTAACACTTCCTCTGTTCCCATTACTCCCTCTATTACCATTACTCCCTCCGGGGCCTCCTCTACCTCTCGCTCTGCCTCTAAAGTTTCCGTAGCCTGCCCTGGGTAGGTCTCTCTCGTACTGCTCTCTTTGCGGACATTCGTTCCTCCAATGCCCTTCTTCCTTGCAATACGCGCACTGATTCCTACTCAAAGGCTCCCTACTCCATCTACTATCGCCTCTATCTGGGCCCCGTCTATCTACGCCTGCGATCGCTACCGCTAGCATATCAGCCTTTTTACGCATCTTGCGCTCTTCCTCTTTCTTACTTTCTGTTTCCCTATTCATATAAACCTTATTCGCTACCTCCATTAGTTGGGTGATTGACATACCTGCAAACCCTTCTAACTTTTGTAGCTTGCGCTTAATATCTCCGTAAGCTTGGCTGACAAAGGCGGAGTTCACCATTCGGGAATTGTCTGCGTCTTCCGGATTAAAGGGGGTATACAAGCGGTATGCCTCCAATAATCGGTCATAAAAGACACTGGGCGCTTCATCGCTTTTCTGAATCACCTCAACTGTCTTCGACATGTTAATGGCTTTCTTTCCTCCGGCTTTCATGCCAGCAATTATAGCGTCTCTATAGGCTCTGAGTTGAACCATATCAGCACCATTTACATTCCAATCGGGATCGGTGTTGGGATAATGTGTTGCGGCCCATGCTGCTGGATTAGCTTGGTTCAAAGCACGGGCTCTATCCTCTAGTGCTTTAATGGCTGCTTGGTTAATTCTTGTCCTTTCCTCATTGTTAAACAAAGTCATTAATAACTGCTGGCAATCAGCCCATGTCGGGTTATGTGTCTGTACTATTGAGGTGAACAGATCAGTCATAGCTTGTGGTTTCTCAGTATACGAGGAATTGTGGGTCTTCCAATTTAAAAGATCGGTTGTCGTGAATGGGACATATACAAAGACTGGGTCAGCATGTGCCATTTGGCCTGCGGCATCGATATAGGCTGACCCAGGATTCAGACGAAGAGGCATCTGATAGTGTCTTAATTGTTGGGCACCGGTCAACTGTCGGGTCTGTATGGGGCTACGTGGAGGGGCGTCAGTCATAGGTTCCAGTCGGGGAGAAATAGGGTATGGGGATATGGGAGCTTGGTTTTGGGAAAAGGTTGTAAATAAAACACTTCGAGCCGAGCTAGATGAAGCTTGACCGGAAGTCTGAAGTGGCGCCAAATCAGGATATTCGTTTTTAATGGGGGTTGGTTCTGATTCCGGAAGGGGAGATTTAGTACGAGGGGGGGTGGATCCTGTACTGGAGGAGGAAGCGGAAGTGGATGGGGGTAATGAGGGGAGGGTTGCAGGACTTCCTGCATTCGCGTCACTTCCTCTTAACGGAAAGTAAGGGGGCGGCAAAGGGATCTCGGACTCAGGGGGCGTGTCCAAAATAGGCCTAGCACCAGTCCTAGTGGACGAACAAGTCCTAGCTACCATGAGGCGACACTGCTCCTCGTGGCATGTCCGGAGCCATTTTGGCGAGTCATTTACGGCCTGTCTCCAACAATCAATATAAGGAAACTGGCCGTAAAGTTCAGGCCTACCCGATACAGCCACGTGTAAGCGCTGTACCAGAGTTGGATCCAAACTGCCACGTGGCGGCCATGCCGCAACCAAAGTAGGCCACTCCCTAGTACACAAAGTGACCAAACGTACAGGAGACATTTTAACCCCAAAATCACAAGTTTTAAATCCCTTTTTAAAATTCTTCACCATACAACCTAAGGGATCCGGGATCGTTGACTGCGACGCACCCATACTTAACAATGGAACGTCGTCGACAACGAATACTATACACGTGTACTATTCAACAGTCACACCCGTTTCCTCTGGCAACAGCACCACGTGGTACGGTTACCAAGTGAAACGTACACAATAACAATAAACACTCAGGGAATTCCCGTACACACACAGCTGTTACACCAGTCACTATATAATCAATATTATGCCCTTTGGCGTAACTATACAGTCACCCACGCTATAATTCTCTATATACGAATTACCCGTCTATAACACACCCCAGTAACATCGTCTTTTACAAATAGCGGTTACAGTACGGTTAGCATAGGTCAAAGCACAAGTTAAGGTCACAATACAATTATTAGTGGTTATGGTGTTAAACATGCAATGGACGACAATGATTAGTACTTATATACAGTGTCAGTAAATATACAGGGTTATGGTACCGTGCACTATAATACAGCAACACACTATTAACACTCTCGCTAGACGGCTGAGCTCGCGCTATCTAACAAGATATACACTTTACTAAACAATCGTTAACACATTTACAATTCCCAACTAAACTATTGGCCAGTACCTTGAATGGACTACCTAAAACTATATACACCCGTTTTGGTTAGCCACACTGCCCAATCACCACATATAGCGAGCTAGAGAACCGAATTTACACAGGCGCCTCTTAGTCGCACTATCAAAAGTCTAGTGGGTTCCAAATTTACACGCCTTCCCACTTAGCCCAGATAGGTTGAGAGCTAGCGAACCGAATTTACACAGGCGCCGCTTAGTCTCCCGGTCCCTCCGACCTAGCGAACGTAATATACACCCTAGAACGCTAGTCTAGACAAGACACCGGTGTCCGGCTAGGGCTATTTACACCAGGACCCCGCCTGACTAACAAAATCAAACGGTCTGACTAAAGAGCGTTCGATCGAGCGGTGCGCCTTCGCTCCTTCCCTCCGACAGAGGGGGCAGATACACAGATTCAAACCCCTTTGGGCCTACCGCACAATCGGTATACCCCTAGTGGGTCCTGCCGTCTAAAACAGCAGTTGTCTTACCTCCTCGTTCCTGAACCTGAGTTCACACTCATCGACGGGGACACCCCAGCACTTCTCACGTAGAGGCCGATGATCTCCTGGACAACAGACCAGTGGCGCCGAGACGAAGGGAGGTCCACGCAGAAGTTCAGGGGTGCAGCCGTAGAGAACGTGGGCAAAGATAGACCGTCTCACGCCTCTGCCTCTCAGCTACCGTTGAACGATGAGCTTCCCGGCCAATGCACCAAATGATACCGGAGAAACTGACGGAAGCCAAGCACAGAGAGATGGACACAGGTTTCTTCAGGAAGGAAGAGATTCTTTATTGGATCACCGATCGGGACTCAGAGGGACTAGCGTCACCAAAATACAGCAAATTCTGAGCCCCGGACAATAGTGCAGGCTCCTTATATAGGCACATAACTCCTCCCATATTAAGCTCCACCCGCACATTCTCTTAACCAATCAACACAAATAAGAATTAACTTCCTGTTTGACCGCATGGCTTGTCCAGCACAATGGAGGAGGGGGAATACTACATCCTGTATTCTTGCACATGCTCCGTACACTACTGATCGTATCTTGCCTCGTGCAACCAACTGATCGATACGTCAGCATATGCACGTACACATGCCACGTGGTAATCTCGGCCTACTAAATTTATTTTTACCGAGATTCCACCACAGAAGGATTGGTACTTTTTATATGGCACTTCGGATGCCACCGAAGTCGTCGAAGTGGCCGGCATTCGACAAAGGAACACATGGCGGCGGCCATTTTAATTTAGTCGAACGTGGTCAGCGGGGTAAGCTAAAAAATCTATGGAACTATAATCGGCTGCGTAAATATATGAACACCGCTGACCCTTACCGTCACCTCCACTTCGACACTTCGGTAAAAGTCGAAGTACGTTCGACAATTCGAACAGCCGGTTGCAATGTGCTATTTGCACGAACGAACCGTTCGTGCATTCGAAGGGGACTTAGACGTTTTTCTGTAGGAAATTGACCGACCGCACAGCCCAAATCTATGAAACTGTTTTGGGCAGGGAAATGTGCTTGCGGTTGGTCATAAAGGACTTCCACTTAACTTTTTATGTACTGGGGGGATTTGTCTGATTTTTGGTTATGTCTGTATTTAAAGTATGCTGATTCCGAATATGTTTTATGTGAATATGATGCATATTTTTAAAGTTATAGTATATGTATAAAAAGTGTATCTTTTCTGCCTGTGATAAATTACATTAACCCATTGTGTTCAGTAATTATATCACAGGCAGAGGGGAGGGATTGTATGTGTTTGTGCTGGGTGTGCCTTCTGTTTTACTGTACGTGATTGGTTACATGTTGTCCCTCCCTGTGGGATGTCCCCTTGCATGGGGACTTGCATAAAAGTCTGTGTGTGTTATTTAAAGGCAGATCATCTTGGACCTTCATGAAGTTTCGGCTCATGTTTGGGGGATTGGAGAACTACACTCTGGGGATTGCTATAATCACTATACTCCCCAGGGTATAATCACTAAGCTCTGCTAAGAGCTGGTTCTTGTTCCTGCTCTCTGGAATTCGGAGAGGTTGACCTACTTGAAGCGGAACCCTGGTCTTGGGTCCAGAGTGGGTGGAGACGGCGAGACCCCAACCAAGCTTTGGTGGTTCGTGGGGTCTGCAGTGGTTATAGTGTTCGGCGGAGTGCTTGGAGTCCTTGGAAGCACTAGGAGCATCCATCAACGGAAGGTATCTCTTCGGGGTGCCAGGTGATCCGTTACATTGGTGGCAAGCGGTGGGATGGTGTCCTAGTGCGAGGAGAAGCAGCTCGGAGACACCGGTAGCATTTGGAATTACAATAGAGGGCAACGCTAATATCCGTACAGCGCCCCTGTTCACAGCAGCATGGAGTATGGGAGCCCCTACACAGTGACCCCATACGTGGAGGAGCTCCAGTGGAGATTGCAAGGCACACTGAAAAAATATAGATATATAGGCGCTCACTATATATTATAGGATGATGTGGCAGCAGTAACCAATACAAGGAACCCCAACCTTGTAGTGAACAAATGTGAGAAAGAAAGGGAAGGAAACCGCGCCCTAGATATATAAATACGTAAAAATATATGTAAATGTACGTACACAGAAATAGTAGTATATAGTCTTCTTATACAATTGACCTCAAAGAAAGCATAAAACATAAAAACAATAATGGTGTAGTATATAGAGTATGGTGGGTGGATAAGTAATGCTAAGTAATCCACACTCACATGGCCCAGAGCTAACTTAGAGCTCAGCTGTTAACACGCCTGGACGGAACAATCCCCGTCTAAGGATATGTAGGTGTCTTCACAGTCTCAGGTGGGCGATATATGTAAAGATAAGAGAACTCCAGATAGTGCAGTATGTATGAGTAAAATATGTGAATAAATAATAAAATATCGTACTCACATTTGCTAGAGCAGAACTTGCTCTAGTCTTAATGGCATAGGTGGTATGGTCCCCACCAAGGAACAAGTTGGTAACTAGGAGTGAAAAATAATAAAATCCAAATATAATAAATAAGGATAATTTATTTAACAAAAATATATTAAAAAGAGATTAAAATTATAAGTATATAGTCTCTAGAAATCCACTTGACGCGTTTTACCTGTAGAAGGCTTCCTCAGAAGTGTGCTTCTGAGGAAGCCTTCTACAGGTGAAACGCGTCAAGTGGATTTCTAGAGACTATATACTTATAATTTTAATCTCTTTTTAATATATTTTTGTTAAATAAATTATCCTCAGTAAATTAGAATATTAGAATATTGTGAAAAGGTGCAATTCTAGGCTCACAGTGTCCCACTCTAATCAGCTAAGTAAGCCATAACACTTGCAAAGGGTTTCTGAGCCTTTAAATGGTCTCACAGTCTGGTTCAGTAGGCATCACAATCATGGGGAAGACTGCTGACCTGACAGTAGTGCAGAAAACCATAATTGACACTCTCCATAAGGAGGGAAAGCCTCAAAAGGTAATTGCGAAGGAAGTTGGATGTTCCCAAAGTGCAGTATCAAAGCACATTAATAGAAAGTTTTGTGGAAGGGAAAAGTGTGGAAGAAAAAGATGCACAAGCAGCAGGGATGACCGCAGCCTGGAGAGGATTGTCAGGAAAAGGCCATTCAGAAGTGTTGGGAACTTTCACAGGGAGTGGACTGAGGCTGGAGTCAGTGCATCAAGAGCTACCACACAGAGACGGATCCTGGACATGGGCTTCAGATGTCGTATTCCTCTTGTCAAGCCGCTCCTGAGCAACAAACAACGTCAGAAGCATCTTAACTGGGCTAAAGAAAAACAGACCTGGTCTGTCGCTCAGTGGTCCAAAGTCCTTTTTTCTGATGAGAGCAACTTTTGCATCTCATTTGGAAACCAAGGACCCAGAGTCTGGAGGAAGAATGGAGAGGCACACACTGCAAGATGCTTGAAGTCCAGTGTGACGTTTCCACAGTCTGTGTTGATTTGGGGAGCCATGTCATCTGCTGGTGTTGGTCCACTGTGCTTCATTAAGTCTAGGGTTAACTCAGCCGTCTACCAGGAGATTTTGGAGCACTTCATGCTTCCTTCTGCAGACAAGCTTTATGGGGATGCTGACTTCATTTTCCAGCAGATTCAATGACCGTGGGATTACTGTGCTTGATTGGCCAGCAAACTGACCTGAAGCCCATAGAGAATCTATGGGGCATTGCCAAGAGAAAGATTAGAGACATGAGACCGAATAATGCAGAAGAGCTGAAGGCCGCTATTGAAGCATCCTGGCCTTCCATAACACCTCAGCAGTGCCACAGGCTGATAGCTTCCATGCCACGCCGCATTGAGGCAGTAATTGCTGCAAAAGGGGCCCAAACCAAGTACTGAGTCCATATGCATGCTTATACTTTTCAGAGGTCCGATATTGTTCTATGTACACTCCTTGTTTTATTGATTGCATGTAATATTCTAATTTACTGAGATTGTGAATTTGGGGTTTTCATGAGCTGTAAGCCATAATCATTGCACTTATGACAAATCACGGCTTGATCTATCTTGCTTTGCATGTAATGCGTCTATCTCATATATTAGTTTCCCCTTTTACGTTGCATTACTGAAATAAATGAACTTTTGCACAATATTCACATTTTTTGAGTATCGCCTGTATGACTTTTTATTTTGTGAATGACATGGGTGAAGGTAGGGGCCATCTACCAAGCCCCTATGTGGTATTTCTTTATTTTCATTTACTGTTAAGGGGGTGGAGGATATAGAACCTAAACATCAAGCTTTCCCCAGTTAGTTTTGGGGTCCAGTGGGTGCAACAGTATATTTTTAAATCCCCCAACCATCAGTCTACTGAGCTGTCTCAGGGTAATGTTGGGTTCTCATAGATCATTACATGTCTAATTCATTTAAATTCGCAATTTGGAGTTTTACCATCAAAGTAAATAGTGACTCCAAATAGTAAAGCAACTGTTAGTCTACGGAGAACAAGTTACAATATGTGCCCATAGTAATGTGTACAAAATAAATTAAAATCTGATATAATAAAACCCACAATTAAATAAAAAAATCTCCCCTCAAATGCAGTAAAAACAGCAAACCTTGTTACAGACATATGCATATTTCTACTGGGAATGAATTGTTCTGAATATGGCAGGTTGTGCTGTGCATATTGGTATTTAAATAGGATCCAGCCAATTGAATTAAATAGATGTCTACCAGAGCTGCTAGATCATTAAATATTTACACTGCTTGCTAAATGGATATCAGATGCCAGAAAAGGAAACTACCTTGCTTCCAAGTCTTCACTTTCTCTGAGACTTGTTTGCCAGCAGTAAGACTAATATCAGAATCAAAGTGCCATCTTGCATTTAGAAAATTTCTATGGTAAACACTCAAAAGACACTCAAAAAATAAAATAAATATTTTGAAGAAGGTGTTGCATATAATGAGATGGAGTAAGCTGATACCTTGCTCTATTCATCTATCAGTATAATCCTACTACTTAGTTGAACTTTTTTGGTTTAAGAGAAAAATAAATCCTATATTTTAAATCTTCCCCCACCCCCTCTGAAAAAAATTGCTAAAAAAGTTGGGAGTTTGGGTGAGTTAAAATAATTTTCATTTAGCTGTTTTACAGATGTGTATTGAAGAGTGAATCTGTAGGTTTGCAGGTATACCTGTTGTATGTATGTTTTAATTATACAGTATTGTACTCTACTTTAGTTTCACCTGTCCTATGCTGACAAAGAGCTTCTAGAGAGAGAACCAAGAGGAGAATCACAGCAAGAAGTACTGAGGAGACTGGCCAAAGACCTCCCTGTCTATACCAGGACGATGTCAGGAGGTATGATAAAATAACCTCAGATTATTACAGTAAGATCAGATGTTGATTTTGACTGTCAGCAAAACATTGTTTCTAGTGACTAAGTCCCCACTATTAAAGGTCCCAATACATGGGAAATGATGTGAGCAATACATGGATTGTTAGTTGTTTTATTATTTTATTAACTTTTTTTCTTAATAATGAGATTATATCTTTCAGTTGCCTGCTCTGTCTGCAGTGCTTCCTTATTTGTTGCAGTAATAGAGCTTAATTGGAATAAAATTCAGCGAGAAGGCTAATATAGCTGAGAAAAACATGCACGATTATGATACTCATCCTTTCTACATAGGATTTTATGGGATACACATAATGATCTCATAGAAAACCATGAGAGCACAAACATTGGTTAATAGTTTTTCAGCAATTACTGCATAAAGAGTGTTTAATGCATAAGCTGCAAATCCTGGAGCGTAATAGGTGAGTGTCTAATTATTTTTGTTTTGTTTTGTGATTTTTTTTATCATGCATATGAAAAAAGACAACACTTTAAGATTAGATACTGCCTGGCAGTTTGAGAGTCGCCTCAGGGTGTATGTCCTACAGATTGACATGCCCTCATTTTTGGTGATTCTTCCGATGTGTCAGAATATTGGCTTTTCACACCATTGTCCCGATTTCATTCCTTCTAATATTGGAATGTATGTGTAAAAAGAATAATGTATTTTCAATAACCAAGCAATTTATATTTCTTTGATAACATTTTGGCAACCCATTCTGAACTCCAGGCCAAAAATCAATATGACTGATAATTCTGTGAGAGCTGGAAAGTTGTTTCAAATATATTGGTATTTAAGGGCTCTGTTCATTCTATGCAGAAAAGCTATCATTTTTTTCCCATAAGAATATGTGCTGTATGATGGTAATTACTCTAGCATTCCCTTGGATTTTAATATACACTGAACAAAATTATAAACACAACACTTTTGTTCTTGCCCCCATTTTTCATGAGCTGAACTCAAAGATCGAATACTTTTTCTATGTGCACAAAAGGCCTATTTCTCTCAAATATTGTTCACAAATCTGTCTAAATCTGTATTAGTGAGCACTTCTCCTTTGCCGAGATAATCCATCCACCTCACAGGTGTGGCAAATCAAGATGCTGATTAGACAGCATGATTATTGCACAGGTGTGCCTTAGGCTGGCCAATAAAGGCCACTCTAAAATGTGCACACCTGTCCAATAATCATGCTGTCTAATCAGCATCTTGATTTGCCACAACTGTGAGGTGGATGGATTATCTCAGCAAAGGAGAAGTGCTCACTAATACAGATTTAGACAGATTTGTGAACAATATTTGAGAGAAATAGGCATTTTGTGTACATAGAAAAAGTCTTAGATCTTTTTTAAGTTCAGGTCATGAAAAATGGGCCTCCAGTTGTTTTTGCTGTGCAATTAGCATAATTATCTGACTCTATTTTAAGTTTAAAAAAATACATTTTCTATTTTTTTTTTATTATTATTATTGTTTCTCACTGTTATACGCCAGGAGGTGTCATCAGGATTCATTTTAATATCAGTCAGTAGTAATGTATATGCCAAAAAAAAGCAAGAGAATGAAATGAAATCTTGTTCCTTGACAGAATTTGCTTTGAAATCCTTATCCCTAGTTTTCTGTCAGAATGAAAGTTTTCTCTACTGTAATCTCTTTTTTCCTCCTCCTTTTCAAACTCCATTTCAGCCATCAGATACTGTGACAGATGCCAGCTTGTGAAGCCGGATCGCTGTCATCACTGCTCGGTCTGCGATAAGTATGAATACGTTCTCCTGTGATCATTTCTAGAATGTTAGAAACCAGTGATAGGGCAGCACATCGCAGGATCAGCACAGACCTCCTTAAATTATGTTTTTGTTTCAGAAGGGAGGCATATTGACAGACGGCCTGATTCCTGACGTTGATTTTCTTGAATTGAATGAATGCCTGGAAACATTAGTCACAAAATATAATTGGGTTATGTGAAAATCTATCTATGCTGAACACAAATAGCCTTATTCTTATCTGAATAACTGTAGCAACGTCAAAACAACCAACATGATGATAAAATTACTGCCACTTGCAGTGTTATTTACCTAAGTGAGAATTCAAAGTGAATTTCAAATTTAGGGCTAAAGTAGCCAAACGGCAAGCATAACTGGCTTAGAAAATGTTTTCAGTTCAAATATTTTGACCTTAAATTATAAATATAGTTTGAATTGACTTTTAATTCTTACCTTAGATATATATTTTTGAAGCATTTGAAATGTATCCCAAGAGGTTGGATTACAGGGAAACTATAGCCACCAAAGCAATTTTAGCTTAATGAAGCAGTTTGGGTCTATAGATCATGTCCCTGCAGTCTCACTACTCAATTCTCTGCCATTTAGGAGTAAAATCAATTTGTTTATATAGCCTTTCTAAACACTTCCTAAAAAATAACCTAGATATTCCAGGTTTCTGTACTGCACAGTCTGTTTAATCTAGATTTTTTTATACCCTGCTCTGTCAATGGCCTCCTAGACCATACAGGAGCCTCATGTGTGTGATTAAAGTTCAATTTACAGAACAGGAGATAAACACTTCAAAAGCAAATTAAAGTCTGATCGAAAATGAAACCAATTTTTTCATTCTGGCTGTGTCAGTCACTGCTATGGGAGGTGTGGCAACGGCTGCATAAACAGAAACAAAGTGATCTAACCCCTACATGGCAGTGCATTGTCCAGAGAGACTGCATGGGCATTATCTATATACCCAATCTGCTTCATTAAAGGGACACTATACTCACCAGAACCATTGCAGCTTAATGTAGTGTTTCTGGTGTCTACAGCTTATCCCTACAGACTCAGTAATGTTTATGGTGCATTTTTGGAGAAGATGCAGTGTTTACATTTCTACTTAGTAACATCTCAGTGTTGCATTGTGTGTAGCACCTGCATTCAGCATGGAGACGCTGAATGCTCAGTATAGATATGTATTGATTCAATGCATCTCTATGAGGCAATGCTGATTTTTGCAGCACGGCCTTCATGAAAGCATTGGATTGGCTGAGATTGACTGATCTCCGCCGTGGATGCTGGGCCAGCCGCTGCCAAACCAGCTCAGCGATATAGTAAAAGTGAGTTAAAAACCTTTAAACTCCATTCTGAGGGGGGCGGTCGTCTAAACATGTACTCCAGCATTATAGTGTTAAGAATACATGTTTGTATTTCTAACACTATTGTGTTCCTTTAAATTAAAGTTGTTTTTGCCTTTAGTATCCCTATAATATAACCAACCAACTCTCACGTATTTGTGTTAATTGTTCATGTAAATTAGTTGCTGAAACATTTAAATTCAGTCTTAACCTAGGTGGTTTTAAAAATATATTGTATACTTGTATTATTGTATAATCACTATTCACTATAGTGTGAATTGTCAGAAATCCATAGTGTCAATGCTTTTCTATAATAAAGGTGGTTTCAATTCAATGTCCCTTTGGTAGTAGATTTGTCAAGGCTTGAAATGGGAAAACGAACAATTCTCTATTGAGGCCTATATTGCAAAGCTCCATTTGATGAATACGCTCCAGAAAATAATATTCATGTTTTCACCAGGTTTTCTCCTCCATTTCTAAATAGTAAATGTACCTCTTTCAGTTTTATTAACGTAATGTTGCTGATAGTTCTTTTTGTGTTCTGTTCAGGTGCATACTGAAAATGGACCATCATTGTCCTTGGTGAGTAAAACCTTTTGTATTTATATACACAGATAAATGAACAATTATTACAAAATATTTATCTATCCACTTACCCAAAAAAATGATCTAAGTCACATGATCTAAGCCACATGAAAACGGTTAGCCACATGTTTTGCACATTAAAACGCTTAGTCTGCCCTCTACCTCAAAGTAACCAGTTGTGGCATTTATTAATCTAATTCAATGATGCTCTGTTAACTCTGAATACCTTCTACCTCCAAAAGTCCTGTTGCATCAATTGTAGATTATATTACATACCTGTTTTAATTTTCCTTCATATGGTGACATGAAAAGACTTGGGAGTTTCAAATGCTTATTGTTATTATTATTAATAATAATAATGTTAATGAAATTAATCAAACAAAATAATTCAGGGCTGTAAGAGAAAATAAAGGAAAGGAGGTTGGAGAAATGTGCATGTTAGAAGTGGGAAGATAACTGATAAATTCCCCCAAAAATATTAGGTAAAGTATATTTGTATTGATCTCCCTGTCTCTCTAAGATGAAGTGCTTGTTAGATGAGAATGTATATATTCATATGATAACACTAGAAAAACCCAGATAGATAGATAAACTATTTTTGTGTTTTGTTTTAGGGTGAACAACTGTGTTGGATTCTCCAACTATAAGTTTTTCCTGCTCTTTTTGGCGTATTCACTACTTTACTGCCTTTTCATTGTTGCCACAGACTTACAGTATTTCATCAAATTCTGGACAGTAAGTGACTAAATATTGTTCATGTAAATAATACATAGAGTAATGTTAGTTGTTATGTTTTTGACATCTCAGTTTAGACCTGCTCATAGGTATCCAAAATGTTAACAAATAAGGTCATTTTCAAAACATGCCCCATCCCTGGCAGACCTTAAGCATTTCTGGGGGATAATTTTAAGCTTAATTTCTTCTTTACAGCGGTTGTTAAAACATAGCAATGCAAAACTACTAGACTTTTGTTGTTTATAAAAATTACATTTTGTTTTGAAATCATGCATGTTTTTGAGGCTAAATACTTCAAGTGTTTCTACTATACATTTGTTGTGATTTACAGAAGATATTCAGATGACCCTCCAGCTGTCCATTGTCAGTAAGGGTTGGGGATCTATGAACCTACACAAAATCTGGATGATCAGATACATTCTTGCTCTCTCGTTGCCCCAACTATCCCTTTTTATTTATTACCGCATTATCATTTTTTTGTTTTTTTTTATTATAGTTAACATGCTGTGCATTTACATGATTCATAAATAATGTATACCTTCCTGTTAAGGAAGTGAGTTGCTATTTGTGTCATTTAAGCACTTACCTTTACTACTAGTTGGCGTCACGTCGGGCCAGTTGTAAAAAGATTCACCAGAATGATTTCTCTTCCTGGCAGTTCTGGAACAGATCATCTGGTTAAGCCAAGCAGCCACAGTTAATGTACAGCAGCATCACAGCTCACTGTAAATTTTCATTTATCATGTTATCATAACTTGGAACAGAAGTTTGGGTTTTACTAATTCAGCATATTTAATTTGCTGAATTAACCTTTTGTCTATGTTATTTTTTTTCCTCTTCCTTTGTTAGAATTTTGTATTTGTATACGATTTGATGGTTTTCCACTTTCTTTACCCTAGTCCTATTTTATATTCCTATAGAAAAAGAGAAAAGATGCTCAATGTAAATTTAAAAAAAGGTTCATGGTCTTTTAAGAAAGAAGAGATTGGAATTAAGTGGTAAAGGATATGTGCAAGTAGACATTGTTAATGATGCTAGACCAGCTTTAATATAATGATAATAAACGTACTGTATGCTGACACGCTCATATATTTGACCAGTGCAGGTACTCAGCTGATTAAATGTGCTCGCACTAAACCTTAATCCTGTTTAAGGTTGTTTTGTTCTGGCATCAACACATATACTCAACAGATTGCTAAAAATACAAAACGTTTATAAAGAGCAATGAAAGCCTTTATCACTGTGTACATTTATACACAACAGTTATTCTTTGTTATCCCTTTGGAGGCAACAAAATGTTTATTATTGTTATTATGACTATATATGGAATGATTAAATGTGTGGGAGGCTGAGTCACAACGCATCTCATACAGCCACCACACACGTTATACACATCCACAACACATATATAACAATAAGTCACCATACACGTGCCTATGCCACATACTGCCATCACTCACATACATTACAAAACCATCAAACACAGCCATGCATACATCATACACAGCCACCACATGCACACATCACACAGCAACACACAAATCATAAACAACTACCATTCACAGAAATGACAAAACCACAATATGCATAATCACCATAGACATCTCACACATCACACTTAGCCACCACATTACTCACATAACTGTAAGTGTTATCTGTGGGACATTAATTACGCTTCTCGATGCTATTTCATTTTATTTCTATGGAGATCTGTGATACCTACTTTTAAGCGCTTTATATAGCTGTGAGTTTTATTGCAATTATGTTGTTATGCTCACTACACTTTACTGTGAGTTCTAATTATGGGAAGGTCTGGATTTATCTAAAAAAAAATCTTAAATATGCATGAGGAAAACCCAGAGCTCCACTGTAATATATGACACTATATTCTTTCATTTTCATAAATGTCTTTTCCATTCATGTGTTGCATGATTTGTGGTGCCAGTGTCCAGTCAGGATGTATGTTACCCAGAACGGCAGTGTGGTAAATGAGAGAGGTGGGGGGGGGGGGGGGGATAATGAAACCTGGGTGATAGAGTCAAAATGAGAGCCAAGAAGTTGGTGTCACAGAAGCCAGGGTTACAAATTGTGAATAGAATAAACACAGGGTCACATTTTCAATTAGATACCATATTATTAACCCTAATCTCAAACTAGGGCAGCTGGATGGACTATAGTTTCAGCTCCAGGCATAAGCAAAGCAAACCAAAGAAAACATGTGAGCTGAAAGCAGTGAGACTAAATTTAGTTTAGAGAGCATTAAGAAGCTGCAGTGGGAGGCAATGCTCTTTATATACACCTCAGGTGTCTACATGTAGCAAGCAGCTTTCATCTTGACCTGACACTTTGAATGCTGGATTGTAAAGTGCTTCTGATAGCCTTTTTGTCTGAGCTGCTGTAGTAAGCAGAAGATATGGCCATATCTGCAGCACTGACTGAACACTGTATGCATAATAAACTCAATGAGAAGGATTTTAAAATACTGTAAATGTGTGGAGATGATTTGGAGGCAGCTGTTTCTTTCAGTAAATTATTGAAATCCTCTCTTTTAATTAAATTGCTAGAGCCTGGATGCAGGGAGCTACATTTATTGCTTGAGGCACTGTATTGTGTGGCTGTAAACTGAAATCATTTAACATTTGTAGTATGTGTGAGATTGTTGTCTATTTCTGATCATACAATACCATGCTGCTTTCTAATCTTTGAGTTAATATGCATATAGGACTATTCTTTTTCCAAATAAATCTACTAACTCCATGGCTCAAAGTACCTACACACATAAAACAGATTCAATCATTCCTGAATAATGTATTTTTCTATTATTGTTTTTAAAATGTTTTGAGTACCAGATGTATATTGTAAAGTCTCTATTTGACAGATTTTTCATTGCTACATTTGCTGCTGTATATTTCAGTGTTATAGTGTTATATTGTAGCACTATATATGCTATATATTTCATTGCTACATTGTTACTTACACTGATCAGCCACAACATTAAAACCACCTGCCTAATATCTTGTAGGTTCCCCTCGGGCTGCCAAAACAGCTCTGACGTGTCAAGGCATGGATGCCACAAGTCCTCTGAACGTGCCCTATGTTATCTAGCACCAAGACATGAGAGGTGGGACCTCCCAGAATCAGATTTGTTGTTCTAGCACATCCCACAGATGCTTAAACAGATTGAGATATGGGGAATTTGGAGGCCAAGGCAACATCTCTATGTCATGTTCCGCAAACCATTCCTGAACATTTTTGCAGTGTGGTAGGGTGCATTATCCTGCTGAAAGAGGCCACTGACATCAGGGAACTCCATTGTCATGAAGGGGTGTATGTGGTCTGCAACAAACGCTAGGTAGATGGTACATGTCAAAGTAACATCCTCATGAATGACAGGACCCAAGATTTCCCAGCAGAACATTTCCCAGAGCATAACACTGCCTCTGTCGATCTGCATTCCTTCCATAGTGCATCCTGTTGCCTCCTGATCTAAAAGAAAACATGGTTCTCAAACCAGACAACCTTCCATTGTTCCATGTTCCAGTTTTGTTGCTTATGTTCCCATTGAAGGTCATCATGGGCACTCTGCAATGCGCTAGTTGTTCTGACACCTTTCTATAATGGCAGCATTAAACGTTTCAGCAATTTGAGCACTTTGAAAGTAGCTTTTCTGTGTGATCGGACCAGATGGACTAGCTTTCACTTCACATACATCAATAAGCCTCGGGCATCCATGACCCTGACACCAGTTCACTGGTTGGTTCTTCCTTGCACCACTTTTGGTATGTACTAATTACTGCATACTGGAAACACCCCACATGACTTGCCATTCTGGAGATGCTCTGACCCAGTCGTCTAGCCATCACTATTGATTTATAAGGAGGCAAAATTATATTTACATCCTGAGCATTAATACACCTTTTCATACATGACAATAACTTACTGGCCTGTCTATAACAATTCCCAAATCCTTCTCGTGTGTTGTTATCCCTAATTCACAACCATTTAGGGTGTAAGTTGCTTGGGCATTCTTTATCCCGAAGTGCATAACTTTGCATTTATTACATTAAAATTAATTTGCCACTTGAGTGCCTAGTCCCCCAATCTATCTGTATACCTTTGCAACAATGTAATATCCGGCTTACATTGTATGACTTTACAGAGTTTGTGTCATCTGCAAACACTGAAACATTAATTTCAAAGTGTATTTCAAGATCATTTATAAATGTGTTGAATAAAAGCAGTACCAAAACAGAAGCCTGAGCTTCTAACGCCACTTACCACTTTTGCCCTGCTTAAATATTAACATTAATGACAACTTTCTGTACTGTATCTTTAATCCAATGTTCTACCAAAGAACAAGAATTTTCATCTAGACCAATTTTATTTTGTTTGAATCCTAACCTATTATGTTGAACTGTATTCAATGCCTTTGCAAAATCCAAGTAGATCACATCCACTGCAATACCCTGATGTAAACTTCTACCTACTTCTTCGCAGAATGCAGTTAGGTTACTTTGACATGGCCTATGTTTTCTAAAACTATGCTGATTTTTGCTAATAGCAATATTCTTCTTAATGAATTCCTGAAAGGTATCCCTTAAAGAAAAGAACCCTGAAAGATTAAAAACAGAGGTTCACTTAGCTCCTTAAGTACTCATGGATGAATACCAGCAGGCCCTGGAGTCTTTTTTACATTTACTTTCTTTAGTTGCTGTAGCAATTTGTCTTGAGTCATGCAATCACAATTTTTCTGCAAGTTGTTTTTGCAGCAATTATTTGCATATCTCTTGCTATAGGTTCCTCCTTAACATATACTGAGAAAAAATAAGTTATTGAAATGTATACTTTTTTCTGGTCTTCAATAACTAAAGCACCCTCATCTACATTTTCATTATTTTGGTTTTCTTAGAATTTCTTGGAATGCCTTCCCATTGTGCCACAATTCAATTTGTTTTGTTTTATATTCATTACCCAATGGTGCGTACTGAGACGTGTAGATTTCTAATATTTCTTAGAAAATACTCCATTTATCCACATTGTTTTTTTTAATGAACGTAATTAAGGATGATAGACAGAGAAACTAGGTCCAGAAAGCTTTTATTTTTAGAATTGGAGTTACAGCAACAGAGTGAAATGTTATTGTTTGTTGAAAAAAATGTGTCGGGAAGAGTTTGTTAGAGATGTAAGTAAATTAATGATGGAGACAGGCGTTGGAGCATAGGGGTAAAATATAGAAACTGAGGAAACTAGACTTGGGGAACACAAAGTAAAATCAACATTATCATTAATGTATATCATAGACGCATGTTGATGTCTTGTTTTAGTATTTTTTTAAAGTGATGTGTAAAGTTGTTAGCCATTACTAAGTAGACATGTGATAGGCCGAAACCGAAAATTCAGGATGCCCTTGGCCGGAAACCAAAACCGAAAATTACTTTTTTATCCAAATGATTTTAAAATATTAAGTATTTATATGACATCAAGCTGTGACTTCAAACAAGCTTGATTGACAGCTCAGTGAGTCCTGCTTGGGCTAATGTTAGCCAATCTATCCATCCAGCCAGAGAGCTGTGCCCCCCATTTGACTGGGCCCCTGCATCCACCAATAAACATGTACCCCCCATAGGACTGTGCTCCCCATATATAACCAAAGAGCTGTGCTCTCCATCCAGCTGTGCAATGCAGTCAATGCATGCCAGGTTAACCCAGTCTAGCCCGGAGGCAGATCTTACCGTTCTTGGTGTCTGCCCACTGTCCGGTTGCAGAGCTTGTGGCTGCGGCTCCAGCGCAGTTCGGTGCGGCCGCTGTCCCTCCTGCAGCTGCCGCCACAGCCTCGTTCTCTTGCTCGTGCCCGCTGCTGTTCTTCCTTCCCTTGCTGTTCATGCACGACTTCTGCATGGTGGGCGGGATCCTTGCTGCGGGCGGGATCCTTGCTTGGTGCTATCAGGTGCTGGGTCTGGCGGCCTCCATAGTGCCTCACACACGACTGGGTCATGCGTTACATCAGCCTCCACATGCACCAACAAGACTGCAGGACAACACATGTAATTTTCGGCAGATATAACCAATTTTCAGCCGAAATAGGATAGGCCCGTTTTCGGCCAAACATTTCGGCAGCCGAAATATCAGTGCATCCCTAGGAGAAATATATTGAAAGAGGCCCTTGAAATATGTGATAAGTTGGAGATGAGGAAAGTGATAGTTGAAATCATTCTCTACCAATGATCTCTTCAATTATTTCTTTGGATTTAGAGAGGGTCTGTTTCTTTGCAAGTGTTGATGTTTTAGAGATGACACTGGGGGTATAGTCACAAGTAGTTGTACTGCAACTAGAATAGTGATTTTTATGATAGGGACACAGGTACTTGGCAATAGTTTGATGACCCATTCCTCTGTGGCAAAATTGACTCAGAAAGCTGTTTTTTCAACTGCAATATAACACATGGAAATTCAACAAATCATCTTTATACATTTTTTTGCCAGTGTCATATGTGTTTTAGTTGTAATGGGAAAAGCCGAGTTGCCACAGTAAACACTCTATAGTGTTCTGTTTTCTGCAGATCCCAGCCCAGGAGAACCACTTGACTAGAACATGACACACATTATGTTGTATACTTATCTGTTATTTCCTTTGATAAAATGACCATTACAGGGGCCAATATGGATAGTTAGGGCTAGCTTTGGAAAAAAAAACTAATGATGATGATGATGATGGAATTATTGTAATCCCACCTACTAAGAATGAACCAGCAGCCTTTAAGGTCAAACTATGAAGCTACACAACAAAGGCAATGGTTGCACAGACTTTTGATGTGAGGTTAACAGAAGCTAGTTATGCTCTGTGCTGGCCAGAACAGCAAATTTCTTGTTCTTTTCTAGCTATCAAATTGAAACCATCCTGTGGTCAAAGGCTAAAAAAAAGCATCAATGGAGATTCAGTATTTTTATATGGAATTTTGTTTATCACTTCACTAATTTGATTTTCCTGCCACACATTGGGTTATTCACAAAAGCAGGAATTATTGAGACTATGCAAAATAAATTGCAACATTTGTTCCAGAAAAAGCAGAGTTGTCATTGCCATATAGCTAAGCTGAGAATATTGCCAATTTAGCTATTTTGGCATTAAGGGGGGAATTCCCTCATGACTTCTGCAAAATTACCATTTCATTGATTAAACAGATTATTTTATAATAGTTTGTTATTGCACAAATGATTAATTAACTTGAATAGAAACAAGCTAAGTTATAGCTTAAGTTAAAAAAACATGTAAGGTGGCCAGCCCCCCTCGTCCCTCTTAACCCCTTAAGGACCAAACTTCTGGAATAAAAGGGAATCATGACGTGTCACACACGTCGTGTGTCCTTAAGGGGTTAAATAAGTATAAAACGTACCTTTTTTCCAGCGCCATGCAGCTTCGTCTGTGCTAGCTCCGCCACGCTCAGCCCCCTTTGGGTGAGATCATTTGAAAAAGCATTGGAAGGCTATCATGCATGCACAGCAAAACGCAGCGCTGTGCCACTCAGCATTTTCTCATACATGGATTGAATCAATGCATCTCTGTGGGGAATGTTTAGCGCTTTCATGCAGAGCATGGAGATGCTGAACGTCAGTGCAGGAAGCACTTCTAGTGACCATCTAAGTGACTGTCACTGGAGGTGTTCCTAGGCACACAATGTAAACATTACCTTTTCGCTGAAAAGGCAGTGTTTACATTAAAATGCCTGCAGGGACTGAAGAACAACTACATTAAGCTGTAGTTCTGTTGACTATAGTGTCCATTTAAGAATTTGGGATGAGATGGATCCAGGGGTGATTTGAAAATGTAAGCATGTAACTGTTGAAATATCAACTTTAAACATTTGAAAAGTGTTCTAAATCTTTTTTATAATATTAAAAAAGATAACAATAGAACCCTTAATTTTTGCCTTTTCTCCAGTATATATTTAATTTTTCTTTAAATTAACTAAATTCATGTTAGCAGTATTTCTGACTTCCATAACAGTGTTAGTTCTGCTACTTTGTATTCCTTCCTTAAATGATTCTATTGCTGTCAAAGTCGACACAGAGCATAACCAATCTTCTTCTCTTCTGGATCTTAGATGACCCTGGAATTATCAGCAGTTGGCAATGAAACACAGTCAAATGTACATCATAATCGAACTCAGGTACAAGTAGTGGTCTAGAACACCTGCAATTTTATTTTTCCTTTTCTTAGCATTCTTTTGACCAGCATGAATTACACTGGCCTATGGTAGTACTTAGCTGTAGATAAAGATTATGCACAAAAATTGCCAACTGCATAAAGAAATTTGTGTCTTACTGTGCTAGTGCTGCTATTACCAATCAGAGCATAACCTTTTCTCTTCTGGATCCTAGATAACGCAGGAATTATCAACAGTTCACAGTGAGATACAGTCAAGTGTACAACATAATGAAACTCAGGTACTAAGTGCTGTCTAGAGCACCAGCAGTTATTTACTAATTTACCAGTATTGATAACACTGATCTACCATGAATACAGATTACACACAAACGCCCTCATTTAGGTTTGACTGTGTATCCTCAAGTAATACAGAATGCCATGGTTTCTCAGTTGTGTGTGGATGTATCAGTCACTATATGCTGTATTTAGGTCCATGTGTAATCACAACATAGTCAAAATCTGTGCAGTTTAGATTTTGTTTTGTTTCCTTCTCTCTACATGTTGCACGCATCAAAAGAAGTGTTGTGTCATTATTTTTAATGTGCACGCTCATTTTTCTATGCTATTCTGAATTATTTTCCCAAAGTATTTATAATAAAAATTACTTACTATGTATTAAAGGGACACTGCCCAATCCCCTGCCATTTATGAGTTAAATCCCTTTGTTTATGAACCCTAGTCACACCTCCCTGCATGTGACTTACACAGCTTTCCTAAACACTTCCTGTAACAAGTCATCTAATGTTTATACTTCATTAAGTAACATATGATTGAAAATAAAACTATGTTGTTGTCATGCAGGCTGCCAGGCACAGCCAGGGGAGGTGTGACTAAGGCTGCATAAACAGAAGCAAAACTTCAGAGCTATGATCTAGACACAAAAACTGCTTCATTAAACTAAAGTTGTTTTGATGACTATAGTGTCCCTTTAAACTTAAAAAGTACATAGAAGGAATCCTGGTGTCTCCCAAGGAGTTTGCATGGGGCAAATTTTGAAACAAGCTGCTCAGAAACTGATCAAACTGCAATAACAGGGCAAATGACTCTGTAATTGATTACAACTAAACCCAAATGTTCATGCAATACAACATTGTTTGTGCTTAAAATCTCAATTACATCTGAACCTTAAGAAGTTGAAAGATTTCTAACTGTGTTGTAGCAATTAGTAGTCAATACTAAGTGTTCTCCATACCCTGAAAAATACTACTGTTTAGTAGACTACCGCATTCATTTCTCCCAAATTTCAATTCATCAAAATGTGGGACATCAGAGACTCATCTAAAATTCTGTCATTTTGAATTGTGTCATATGGATGAATCATGAAACAAATGACTTGTTCAGTGGATCAACAATCTAGTTTGATTCATGGTTTGGAATTCCGTACTTGGTGCCTAAAAAAGTTGATTGATGGGGAAAAAAGTTGATTGATGTTTTTGGTACGAGACCACTAAATATTAATTTAATTTGCAGATCAATTTTATTTGATAATTTTATTTGTTTGATTATTGGCTAAACCAACTTTTTCTGCTGTGCACAAGTCTACTGATTAGGGTAATAGGACATCAAAGCCATCATTAGCCATACCAAACATTCTATTACTAGAAGTTGCAGTGGAGTGTTTACCACCAGAACAGGATAAGTTGAAGTAGCATTTTAAATGTCTTTAATATATTTTGGTTTGATTAGCCTATATGCTGCTATGCATTCCAGTTAGTACATCATCTCTTTGAGAAGCCATGCTTTACATCACTTTTTAAGTCAATTTGAAATGGCTCTACTGGAGCACATGTTTACGCTGTGTTAAGTGTAGGAGATAAATTTAACCTGGCATTTTTGTTAAATAAACAGGACACCTGTTTGAACGAGTCCTATGTGTTCTGCGATAATAATCTTGACTAGAGATAGACTTTTTTTCTCAGCTCATTCTAATTGTTACTTCGGTTTGAAGATTCTCAACACGAAAGAATGTTCTAATTTGGTTGCTTAAATTGAATAAAACATTTACTAATGATGACCTTTCATTGCTCAGCAGCTTTCCATTTGCTCGCTCTGAAGTTCCAAAGGTCAGAACTCCTTAATAGATCATTTATTTTTATGCTGCCCTTTATATGTCTGATTTTTTTTACTATCTCTAACAGAATGGTCTGCCTGACACACAAGCCAAATTCCACATCATGTTCTTGTTTTTTGCTGCTGCCATGTTTTCTGTGAGTCTCTCCTCCCTGTTTGGGTACCACTGTTGGCTTGTCTGCAAGAATAGATCTACATTAGGTACGTCCTACTACTTAAAGTAATTGACTCTCTCTCTTTCTTACTGATTCCATCTGTATGTCTTCTCTTTCACTGGCAATATATGGCCTTGGGGACCTAGACAATAATTAAGTCCCCTACAGATTTACCCTCTTGTCATTCATATTTGCAAAACTCTTTTACAAAATTATGTTTTAAGCATTAACGGTTCAGCATGGGCCATAGTCTCCTGCTGCACCTGGAATGGTTGACTGAAATTAAGTAGTTAAACTTTCATGAATGTGCAACTGCTCCAGTCCACCACTTGTGTTGACAGCAAGTGCCTCGGTCTTAACTTGTGTCTAACAACAGATTAACAGAAATTACTTTCATTTTTGGAGATCCATAGCAAACAAATAACGGAGTCTTTTTTGTAACAGTCACAAAGCGACCAGATTTTCAGACTTGCCCTCTGATCCAAACATTATGTAGACCACAGTCAGATTATAGTTCAGCAGACCAACAGTAGAAAGAAATACATGTGTATTGTCTATTAACATCTAAACAGTGCCATGTATATTGGTTTTATGTGCATGCCTTTTACAGTTACTTTGTTTTCAGGAGAATAATAATAATACTAATTATAAAAAAGTTATAGTGATGCTTCTGCTCAAATAAACATGAATTCATATAAAAAGCCTTGCAAAGCGGTCCCCGAGTCTTACTATTACTATTTCTGTCCAGACAGTTTGGTAACAGTGATAACAGAAATTTCTTGTTTTTTTGCCTTCAGCAAGTTCCATACAGAAAATAATTATAAATACATCATGTGGCTTCTCGGCTGATAGAGAACAGTATTTTCTTTGAGAAATTGTTTAGAGACCGAGGCTTTTCCACAGTCAGTTTAAATGCTTTTATAAATAGCTAGTACATGCAGAGATTTCATAGTGTTATTGGCTGATTTGTATGCTTTTACTCTTTTACATTTAAGAACAAACGCAGAGATGCAGTATGCTATATGTGTAGGAAACAAAAAAAAACTATAAAAAAACACAACATCATCTGTCTCTCTCTCTATCTATTCAGTGGTATGGACCTGTGTAGAAAATTGGGATATTTTCTTGTCTATATTTTTTAAAGTTGGTTAAGTTTATCACTTAACTAATGGTTTATGCAAAAAGGTTTAGAACAGATTGTAACGGACCGTTTCAGCAGACAAGGGGTTAAAATCCGTTTAGGCGATATGCCCCTTTCTGAGAGACAGGCACAGCTACTGCAGAACACCAAACTCCCGAACTGGATACAAAATAGCACTCCAAACTGGAACCTCACGAATAGCTGCTAGCAGACGAACAGGAAAAGCAGACATCAGCTTACACTCCTAGCAATCGATCTCCAACAGCATACAGTGAATCCCCCCAAGAATGAGACAAGGCTCCGTGTTGAGGGTCAAGCAGTGGTCTGAGGTCTGGAACACCCTGCCTGCTTTTTATTACAGTTGTGCACATACAGGACACACCCAGGGGGAGGCATAAAACAACCAATCAAGTAACAGTACAACCCACACATCCCCTCCCCTCAGATAAGCAATTAACATAATTATTACATACAGTAAAAATACAGTTTCCACACATACTCGGTAACTTTAAAACCATACATCACATTCACATAAAAATACATATCCACAATCAATCCATTTAGGGGAACAACATATTAAAAAATGGCATGAATCAGACCAGGGGTTCAAAAGTTAGTAAAGTATCTTTTAAAACCCCTGTCAGCATGGCTTTCCAGTTTAGACCGGTTTTACAGAGTCTTCTCTCCTGGAGACACAATGGAGAAGTAATCCAATTACCTCCCAGTACAGAGACAGACTCCATTGAGCACATGGGGAAACAAAGACAGTAAAACACTTTAAAATGCATAAAGTCCCCTTTTACACATAACACACAGACATTTCACATATCCCCAGATAGCTGGGATCTGGGCGCACAAAACTACCGAATAGCGCGCAGATCCTATTCACACAGTTCAATTGCCATGGAGCTAAAGTCTTTCCCATAGTCTTTCATCATATGAATAGGCTCCATGGCATAGCTATCTGGGGTATCACCGCTCACACAGGGCAAGTACCGAATGGCCCCACTGTATTTAAAAGGGCCAGAATGAGTGACATGCACTCTGTTAGGGCCGAATACTGTTTTTAAAGGGCCCAATCTCCCAGGGACCATAATCACATGGCAAGAGGCTGGCAAGCAGTCCTCTCCAGGCCCAAGTGGTGAAGGGCACTTCGTCACACAGATGTATCCAGCCTTGGAGTTCTACTTGGTTAGTGGACTAAATTTCATCTTGGTTGTTAGAAGGTTATGAGAGAACGCTAGTCCAACAAAAGATGGGGATAGAACGACTTAAACCTAGACCTTTGGTTCATAACATTCTTGTTGTGGAGCCAAATTCTATATGTGGTGTTCCCTGAGTAAGTGAGGTCTCTATTTAACTCTGGGATACAGTGCTGATACATTTACCGGTAGTTTAGTTTGAAACGTTTCTGTGCATCTGAGAAATACAATGAATTGTTTGCAATCAAAGAAGACTAACAAAAATAGCATAGGGTCCCTGCTTCGGGTAACCCAGGAAGAATAAAAAAATGTGAAATTGAAACTGGAATTAATTGACAGAGGTTCAAAATCAAAGAAACACAAAATGGGAAACAAATTGCACTGATTATTGGTGGCCACTGGAATAAAGGGAAGGTAAAAGGTGTCACAGCTAAGATATAGAAAGAAAAAGAGAATGATATGTGAATAGATGTTTATGGTGGAGAGTGAACTATTTATACAAGTATAAATTTACAGAATTAAAGAAACAAAAGTGATAGAGCTGTATAGGGCACAACAATATCTGTTGATAGAAATCTAGTCCATAGACGACGGTCTGGGAAGGCACTGCGACCACGGAACCACACTTGTTGTATACCTATGACCGCTATTATGCTTACTTAATCCTAAAACACTCGGACGCTCTCGGTCCCAAAACATATTGACGCTCAGATCCTTTGAACTTCACCCTATAGAACAGGAACACTTTACACAATGTTAATGGTTAAGTAACAAAGCAATAGAACAAAACCTCGTTTACACCTGTATGTAACCATGTTATCTGTAAAAATATTAATCTACTGCATTATTTCGCTCACTGTTTCTCGGGGGCCTGCGTGCTCACCACTATCCCTACTTTTCTATTAATAAAATTTTGATTTTCAAAAAAAAAAAAAAGAAATCTAGTCCTAGTACTGCCTAGTATGCCATTACCTTGGTACTACAAAGCTGACACCTCAAAGTGTACAGTAGGACAGCATTTTAAATATGTCAAGTTGATAATTCTTAAAAATAGCCATCTCAGATATCCGCTCCATCCAACCTGGCTCCAGCTGACTCTGCACGAAAGTTTACTTAGATTTGTCTTGAAGATTATAACCAAAATCAACAGATATCTATCCCGAAGAGGCAGTTAAAAAAAAAATGGGTATTTCATCTTATTATATGTTCAATTTAGAATTGAATGAACTAGTTACCTACACAGAGTGTTTATAACTGCATATGTCTGATTATCTTTCATTTATAAGGTTTTATTCTCTGTATGTAACTGTAGAGAGTGGGAATTTCACAGTTCCCTAGTTTATTATCCTTATGCTATATGCACTTTATCTTCTTAATAGAGGCCTTCAGAGCACCTGTGTTTAGGCACGGCACAGACAAAAATGGCTTCAGCCTTGGGTTCAGTAAAAACTTGCGACAAATATTTGGAGATGAAAAGAAATTTTGGTTGCTGCCTGTATTTACCAGGTAAGTTTTAAGAACAGAATTGTTATAATCATTAAACCAATGCATTTTTCTGTCAAATTCATTCTGGATTCTAAAGTGAGAAATAACAATATGAGGAAATAGGGAAGTCTAAATAAAGATATTTAAACCTATTAAAAGTAACTTGACAATATTCAGTTAACAATCCCACAGAGACACCTTTATGATGTTCTCTATTCCCCCAAAAGAGACCAATCTTTGTTTTATTTTAGCTGAAAGTTTTCTTCTTCACTTTCCTGTCATGAGCATTTTATATTATATTATATCAATGTTTCATATAAATTTATTAGCATTATGATTACATTCCTACCGTATACAATGTTCTGACAGATATTTTTGTTAAATTGTAGTCAAGGAGACGGTTGCTCCTTCCCAACTTGCCTTGTGAATCAGGACCCTGAACAAGTTTCTACACCTACTGGGGCAAATCTAACAGCCAAAAGGTAATGATGGCAATATGTGTGTTTACGTATCCTTTCTTAATGCTAATTTGCAAAAGCTGGTTAGCATGTAGCTTAGCTGCCATGCATATGGGGGCTACAGGTGCATCTCAGCTGAAAAAGTATGCATTTTTCCTTTTTTTAAGTATTTTCATACTCATTCTTGTTTTTCTGTATGGCAATTGCATTTTTTGTGTCTTTCAAATCATAGAGCAAAAAACAGGTAGAAGGATATTTTTTTGTGTGTGGTGGGTGGGGGAGATGGGGGAGATATCCCAAAGACTACTTGCCTATAGGCACCTGATATGTTGCTAACTACTTGAACTTTCTGGGGCTTAGTCAACTACTTGAACTTTCTGGGGCTTAGGTTGGAGTAAATATCTGAGAATTGAAAAAAACAAAAAGGGTGGGGGGGATGGGTGACTCGCAAGCTAGCCAGATGTGCTTCCTAGGAGCTGCTGCCAGAACAAGCATTAAACCTGCTAAAGCTACAAATTCTGTGTGACCTCAGAACCAAGAACTAACATCATCTTTCACAAAGGGGACGATACAGGTTCAGAAATAATTGCTTCTATAAGCATACTCTGAAGTTTGGCCCTGAGATCTAAAGTGATAGCTGGCCCGTTGGCTGGGTGTGGCGGCTGATCTCCCACCTGGGACCGTGCATCCTGACACGAACCTCCTGAAGCCCCGTTACTCCCCCTCTGGACCAGTGGAGATTATCCCAGTGTCCACTGGGACCACTATCTACGCTGCAGTAGCCACTTTCCTCCCGGCTGTGCCTGAAGCCGCATGGTGACTCCAAGATGGCCACTGAACAAAAACTTCTACTGAGTAAAGTAGACCCAGAGACTCTGGATTGGGTACAATGCTTCAAGACGTGATTTAACGCTGTGCCAAAATTTCTGGGCATGTATAGCCTACCGATCAAGCCTTATTGCCTCACCTGTTCTAAACCAGGGACGATTGCAGAGCACTAAAACCGTAGCTTCACCCCTTCGGGACCCAGGGCAAAGCAAAGCCGACCCGCTGGGCAAGACCCTGACGCAGTACCGCAGGTGGGGAAATGGAGGCAGATGCCTCGAAAACAGTGGCGAGCCCGTCGACATGCTGCTGCAGGGAAAAGCTCCCCCTCTGGACCACAGACCTTCCTGGGACACCCCCATGCACGCTGCTCACATCTACTGCACCTCGTGCTACAGAAGCCGGTTACAGAGACCTGAGATCAAGTCCTGCTTGCGGTTCGACAGGGGACTTGTGAGACCAGTACCTTAGACGGTATTTCGGCCCGGGGCTGGAGGGGCACAGATAAGGGGGGCCCCTGTGATCACTCTCGTCAGCCCACTGTTCACCTTTTGACGGGAATAGGCTGAAATTCCCAACAACTAGATGCAACTCCTACTAAACTGAGGTGTTGGCTATCTGCCATTTTACTGTATATTTTCATGCCCAGTGGTATCTATCAGCAAGCTAAATGACAACCAATAGGCCTAATTTACCTTATGTCTTCTTTGCATTCCTCGTACAACATAGTAGTTCTGTTTATTGCTTAGACCTATCTGCCTAGCTTGTTTTACTATGTATTTTATGTCTTGAAAAAAGAAATAAAAAAGTACAGTCTCTCTTGACATTACCCATATCTACAATAACTATCTACATGCTTATAATTTGTCAAAGTATTTCTTACTCACTTTCTTACTGCACTACAAAAATAAAGAATACAAAAATAAAAAAGAATGAAAGCCAGAAACAAAATCAAGGCAAATTACAATTCATCTGATTGCCCCCAAAATTGCAGAATTGCTTCATTTGTTCCTTTGTAAATAGAATCCATAGTGCCAGACTCTAAAAGTTAGGGTGAATGTGAAGACTGTAGGCTTGCAGTACTGATGACGCTGGTTTGTACAAGAGAGTATACTAAGTGGATACTTTCAGGCACCTAATAAAAAAAAAAAAAAAAATTGGAAAAAAAAATCAAGGTTGGTTATTAAATCGCTACAACTTTACATCTATTTGGGTCTCATTAACACCAAATGATGCAATTCAGCAAAATTATATCATTGTAAAATATTTTGAGACCCGTTGAGTTCACCATGAAGAACAAGAAAGCCATCAGTGTGCATATGCTCCATCCAATATTTTATTGTTAAACTTGTATTATTTAATTTCATTTTTTTTATTTATATATTTATCTTTGTTTGCACCAGTATTGAAAATCATCCATTTCCATCAAAACCTCTGCGTGAATCTCAAAGCCACCTTCTGAACGACAGCCAATCCTGGACTGAGAGCAATGGTAACAGTGAAAAGGGAACACTTGGTAAGATGCGTATCTTATTCTTTGTACACTTGCTGCGTTATACTTTGTTGCATCTTCATGCAATCAGCAATACAGTTTGCTTGCATGTTTGCTGTTTATACATCCTGGGACATATTTAGAAAGCAATATTCTGTACATCACTATCTGATATAATGTAAGACATAACAGATACTATCTCCCAGTATTTTTACTCTTGCTTAATTTAATTGTAGACACTTATTTCTTTTTCTCTTCCTTGTAAACAACTGAAAGAACGAACGGCCATGGAAAATGTGGATGTTACATTATGACAAACTCAGCTTTGGCTCCTTCAAAATAAGCTTTGATGGAGCTTGTTAGAGTATAGTGGAAAATGTATTCGTACTTACCGTAATTTTCTTTTCCTGGCTATTATTCATGGCAGCATATACAAATGGGTTAGCTCCGCCCCTTACAGCCAATAGGACAGGTAAAACACCAAAGGCTTTAAAAGGAGGCTCCATTCCTAAGGTCCTCAGTCAGTAGATAAATAGAGACATTGATGGGTGTGTAGTATATGCTGCCATGAATAATAGCCAGAAAAAGAATATTATGGTAAGTATGATTACATTTTCCACTTTCCTGGCTAATCAAGCCAGCATATACATATGGGGATACCCAAGCTTGCAAAGGGAGGGACAGAATTGTAAATAACTGCCAATCAAATAATCAGAACAATTCAACATAGATTAGAAGATTGACTGCTTTAACGTCCAGTATGTAATGCCGGACAAACATGTCCAAAGAGGTCCAAATGCCAGCTTTACAAAATGTGTCAGCAGAGACCATTGCCATGGAAGTCCAAGATGCTGCAACTGCATGAGTGGAGAGTGCCCTGATACCATTCGGTACAGGTAGAGAATGGTATTGATAAGCTTTCACCTTAGGCAGGTTCTCTGTTGCTAAATGCAAGACAACCATATCCTGTTGAAAATTAGTGAAAAGGGGTTCACAGGACCAAGCCTGGAGTTCACACCACCATCGCATCCAATCCTTATAAACTGGAATCTGAGCTTATAATTGCCCAATGAGATTCTGTTCACTGCAAACCCAGAGATATATTTTCTCTTTTCAGCTACTAGTTAAGGTGTAGCTCCACTGATGATGAGATTGTCAGTGGTTGCAAAAAGAGAGAACAGGTGGAAACTAAATACAATATGAAAAATATGCTGGACAGACACTAGGGGATAACCCTTGGAGAAGATTATAAATTGGAAAACAGACAGACGTGATCTATCCTAATAGTACCACTTATATAGACAAAATTGTTAAAATATAACTTTTAATGGGTTCAATTAAATTTGGAGTGACTAAAAGACACGGGAACACAGGGGAATAAACATAAAATTAGTAGAGAATTCGCTGTGTACAATTGCTATATAGATGAAGAATCTGAGTGTTAAAGCCACTATGCTTATAAATAGAAATAAACTGCTAGATTGCCATATCAGAGATATGTTCTAATGAAAAATAACAATTAAACCAGGCTTTACAAACAAATTTTAAAAACTAATGAAAGAGCAATTAAAAGGGGAAATCACTACCATCTTTAACTACATAATGAAAACAGGATGCTGTCCTGGAGAGCTGTTGAGAGCAAATATTGTCCCCATCCCAAAGGCAGATAAAGACCCAGAACTGATTGGCAATTATAGACCCATTTCACTAATTTATATCGATATCAAAATATTATCCTCTATTCTTGCTGACAGAATTAAAATAGTTATACCACAGTTAATTAATAATGACCAAGTAGGTTTTATACCAGGGAGGTCCTCAATCAATAATCTCAGAAAAATAATAAACATACTAGAAGAAACAGAGAACAATGGAACCCCTCTAATGTTACTGTCAATAGACGCAGAGAAAGTGTTTGACAGGGTTGGATGGGGTTTCATGTTCGCTACCTTAAAACAATTTGGATTTACTGGACCAATATTACAAGCCATGTCCGTTCTCTACAGCTCTCCATCAGCAAAGGTAACAGGGTCAGGTTTTACATCAAAAAATTTCAATATTAAGAACGGACTAGACAAGGGTGCCCTCTGTCCCCTTTATTCTATATAATGATGCTAGAACCCCTTGCAATTTCAATAAGACAAAACAAAAAAATTAAAGGTTTTATTAATGCGTTAGGACAAATAAAATTAAATATTTATGCAGACGATATCTTACTAACATTAGAAGAACCAAAAATGTAGGTCTCAGAGCTTCTAAAAGAGATAAATAAATACTCTTAAGTTTCAGGATACAAAATGAATCTGGAGAAATCAATATTTATTGCTAAAAATATGAACAAAATATGAAAATAAGGATAGGCTAAAGTATCTAGGCATAACCCTAACTTCAGATCTGACCTAATAGAGGCCAACTTTTTACCTCTACTAAAACAAACAAATTAAAATTTGAGGGATTGGAAAGGTCTGGGCTTTTCTTGGTTGGGCAGGATCAACAACTTAAAATCATACTGCATTTATGGAGAATGATCCCTCGAAATTTCCCAGAAAACTGGTTATCTTTATTACACTCATCCTTTTTAAGTTTGTGTGGGAAGGCAAGAAAGCAATGGTTAAAATTAAAGTTTTGGCCAGATCAAGGCAAGATGGAGGATTGGGGTGCCCAGAAATTTTGCAATGTTACATGGCTAGTAGACTATTTCATATACTGCTCAAACAAAACAATGTGGCAGCTCAAGAAACATGGTACAAAATGGAAAAAAATAAAAATGGAGTAGGAAACCTATCTTCACTATTTTGGGTCCTAGATGTGAATAAAAAAATGTATTAAAGAGGCACAAACCAAATCACAGAACTTAAAGAATTAACAAGGTGGTGGGACAAATTTACAATTAACATAGGACATAGAAATATATAATTGAAGTGCTTCCAATTTCTATCATCTCAGATATGCTAGACAATATTAATTAGATACTTGGACAACAGGAGGGATAAGGGAATTTAAAAACATATTAGAGGAACATAAATTACATAAAGTCAAGTCCTTCAATCAAATTATGGAGGAATTTAATATCCCTCCCCCCCTCCCCCCCCAGGGAAGCCTTTAATTATTTACGAATTAAGGGCTTCATAGCAAAATACCTCCTTAAAAACAAGGGGGAGGAAATTATAAATCTCACAAACCTACTCGAACGGAAAAATTAAAAAAATCTTTTGGCAAAATGCACCAAAGTTATATACAGATGGAGACACAACAAACCAATAGAATTGATTAATACATGGGGAAAAGGAATAGCAAGTACATATAGCAGAAGAAGAGTGGATAGGTTCCCTAAACAAATTATATAAATATATACATTGCTTAAATCTTACTGAAACGCAATTCAAACTCTCAAACAGATGGTACCTAACACCAAAACGCCTAAAGAAAATCTTCTCAGAGTCATCAGACAGATGCTGTAAATGTAATGTTAATGAAGGCAATCTGATTCATACATGGTGGCAATGTTTACCCATAAACAAATTCTGGAAAGATGTTATATACCAAATAACAGAAATGAAAGTAGTCTTCAAGCCTCAAGTGGTCCTGTTAAACCTGAACTGGCCAAAAATGACAAAAAAGACACTAATGTTAACACTACATATTATTACGGCAGCTAAATTACTTTTAGCACGAAATTGGAAAACAGTGACAATCCCAAGCACCCAAGAACTAATTACACAAGTCATATGGCAGGCAAAAATGGAAAGGGTGCTCCTGGTGAACTTAGGAAATAGCTATACTGAAATAGAAGACTGGGATACATGGATAAACAAAATGGAAACGTCAACCAAACAAATAAAATTCCATAGAGTTAAAAAAGGTACCCCTTTTCTCCCCTGATTATTTATTTATTTATTGGGTTAAATAACTACAAACTGGAGCTGGAAGTAATATCGTATTTCTCCTCTCTCCTGACCTCAGTATGTAATAATCAAGTTGGGCACAACTGATATTCAGTTTCAGAGAGGGGAGGTGTCAGGGAAGAGGAGGAGATGGGATGAACGTATAGAACTCCCCAAAATGGGCAGATAAACAGAATAAACAAATTAATTGTAATATAATGGATGCAAGATGTGCTCTCTCTCTCTCCAAAAGTAAGCAGGGAAAGAAGACTGATAGATAGGAACTCACAACAGGGATATGGGAAGTTACTTGTCTAAAATAAAAATTATGTTTTTTCCCCTGTGTTCCCGTGTCTTTTAGTCACTCCAATTTTTGAACCCATTACATGTTATATTTAAACAATTTTGTCTATATAAGTGGTACTATTAGGATACTTTTGTTGAACTGAAATAGGAAGGACCTTTGAGGAATCCTGAGATGCCATTGAGCCCATCTGACAAGTCTAATGGTGGTAGCCAGGATTCCTAGTAGTTGCATATACTTTCTTGCTGTTACTAAGTGAAAATGAAGAAACTGGAAGAGAAAACTTACACAATCTGTGGAACTGTTCCTGAGATAGATAGGGAAAATGCAGAGTATAGTATTTTCCACCCAGAAATGTCATCCTCTGAGCTGGTGTGAGACTGCTTTTCTTGGTATTCATCAAGCAGCCAAACCTCTAAGGCCTCTGAAATACCTTGGAACTTCCTTTGTAAGTCATGCCCGCATGTCATGTGGCTGCGCAGGTATAGGTGATGCTGAAGCTGCTACCTTATGGAGACAGTCGGTACATAACTGTTTTCCTTCCACTGCATTCCCATCACAATCAGAACATGGTGTATATTCAGAAATCAAACAAACAAACAATAAAATAAATAATAACTAAAAAAAAAAAAAAACATATTACATGTGGCAATGTACTAAAGTACAAAAAGGCACTGTCAAATTCTATTACCAAGAAAACAGTCAAGCAAATTTAAAACTGTCTGAAAACAGCACCTACCCATGTCTGGAGAACCTGCAAATACTTTCCAAATAAGTTTGGGATGCTTACTGTAGTTTTCCCTCAATTTTAGGTACTTTCTGGCAATTGCCCTTATCCAATATGACTTCCGCAACTTGTATTCCCATAATGCAAGTCATCGGTATTGGGCCCTTTATGGCACAAACTGCACATGCGCTGGCATCTTCCGAGTGTATTTTCTGTTTAGAGACCAGGGAGAGAGGTCGGTCTGTAGCATACATGACCCCTAAACACCCAGGGAACTGGGAATAAATCGCCGGGACCGAGGGGAAACATAAGAAATAAATTAAAAGTGCCTGCAATGTGATTAAAAGGCAGCAAGGTGCAAAAGTCACCAAAGTTTAAAGGCACCACAGTATAAAATACATCACAGTATAAGGCACCACTGCATAAAGGCATCACAGTCTAAAATATATCACAGCATAAGGCACAGCTGCATAATGCACCACAGTTTAAAGACATCACAGTTTAAATGCATCATAGTATAAAGGCATTATACAGTGCCTTGCAAAAGTATTTACCCCCCTTGACTTTTTATTTGATTTTGTTACATTACAGCCTTAAGTTCAATGTTTTATTAATCTGAATTTTATGTGATGGATCAGAACACATTAGTCTAAGTTGGTGAAGTGAAATGAGAAAAATATATACATAAAACTATTTTTTAGAAATAGAAAACAGAAAATTGGTATGTGCGGATGTATTCACCGCCTTTGTTATGAAGCCCATAAAAAGCTCTGGTGCAACCAATTACCTTCAAAAGTCACATAATTAGTGAAATGATGTCCACCTGTGTGCAATCTAAGTGTCACATGATCTGTCATTACATATACACATCTTTTTTGAAAGGCCCCAGAGACTGCAACACCTAAGCAAGAGGCACCACTAACCAAACACTGCCATGAAGACCAAGGAACTCTCCAAACAAGTAAGGGACAATGTTGTTGAGAAGTACAAGTCAGGGTTAGGTTATTAAAAAATATCCAAAAGGAGCACCATCAAATACTATACTATGATGTATTTTAACCAAATGGAAAGAACATGGGACAACAGCATACCTGCCAAGAGAGGGCCGCCCACCAAAACTCATGGACCGGGCAAGGAGGGCATTAATCAGAGAGGCAGCACAGAGAACTAAGGTAACCCTGGAGGTCCGGAGTTCCACAGCAAAGAACTGGAGTATCTGTACATAGGATGACAATAAGCAGTACGCTCCATAGAGTTGGGCTTTATGGCAGAGTGGCCAGAAGAAAGCCATTACTTTCAGCAAAAAACAAAATGGCACGTTTTGAGTTTGTGAAAAGGCATGTGGGAGACTCCCAAAATGTATGGAGGAAGGTGCTCTGGTCTGATGAGACTAAAATGTAACTTTTCGGCCATCAAAGAAAACGCTATGTCTGGCAGAAACCCAACACATCACATCACCCAAAGAACACCATCCCCACAGTGGAACATAGTGGTGGCAGCAGCATCATGCTGTGGGGATGTTTTTCAGCAGCCAGGACTGGGAAACTGGTCAGCGTTGAGGGAAAGATTGATAGTGCTAAATACAGGGATTTTCTTGAGCAAAACTTGTACCACCCTGTGCGTGATTTGAGGCTAGGACAGAGGGTCACCTTCCAGAAGGACAATGACCCCAAACACACTGCTAAAGCAACACTTGGGTGGTTTAAGGGGAAACATGTAAATGTGTTGAAATGGCCTAGTCAAAGCCCAGACCTCAATCCAATAGAAAATCTGTGGTCAGACTTAAAGATTGCTGTTCACAAGCGCAAGCCATCCAACTCGAAGGAGCTGGAACAGTTTTGCAAGGAGGAATGGGCAAATATCCCAGTGAAAAGATGTGGCAAGCTCATAGAGACTTATTCAAAGCAACTTGGAGCTGTGATTGCCGCAAAAGGTGGCTCTACAAAGTATTGACTTTAGGGGGATGAATAGTTATGCACATTTACGTTTTCTGTTATTTTGTACTATTTGCCTCACAATAAAAAAAAAAAAAAACATCTTCAAAGTTGTGGGCATGTTCTGTAAATTGTATATAGATGGAAGAGGAGTATAGCTGATAATCTACAGAAACAAAACACAACACAATAGTGTGATATTGTAAATAAACATAAGAACTGCGCAAATATATGTGGAACTCACAAGATGTAGAAAGTAAAATTGCCTTAGGGTGCCTCCCCTTAGATATATGGGGGGTATTTCCAGAACTTCCTCTCAGCTGGTTGATGGTATCGCCACAATATGGAAGTCCGGACACAGAAAATGGTTAAGAAATCTGCTTTATTTAGTAAGTATAAAAAGTAAAAAAACAAATATGGTCCAA
Organism: Pelobates fuscus; assembly: GCF_036172605.1. Classification (NCBI taxonomy): domain Eukaryota; kingdom Metazoa; phylum Chordata; class Amphibia; order Anura; family Pelobatidae; genus Pelobates; species Pelobates fuscus. The sequence continues at coordinate 96,413,593 of NC_086322.1, forward strand.
CATGTTTCGTCTGACAAAGACTTCTTCAGGGACACAATAATAAAAACAAATAAAAATATCCTAACAGGACAAAATAGCAGCATGTTCTGTAAATTAAATTATGCAAATACTCAAACAATCCATGTTAGTTGCAGGTTGTGAGGCAGCAAAACACGAAAAATTCCAAGGGGGTGGGGGGGAGGGGAGGGGGCAATGAATACTTTTGCAAGGCACTATAGCATAAGGCACAGCTGCATAATGCACCACAGCTTAAAGACATCAGAGTTAAAAGGCATCATAGTATAAAGGCATTATAGCATAAGGCACAGCTGCATAATGCACCACAGTTTAACAACATCAGAGTTGAAAGGAATCACAGGGGGGGCGGGGCCGGACCGCCATGCCAAGCGGACGCACAGTGGAGTAGCTCCCGACAAGCTACCTAGTTTTTGGCCCACGAAAACCGGCAAAATTCTTCGCCAGCAACTGGCAGCTGTGCCACGACACTAGAGGCGACCCTGGTACCGGGGAGAGGCTTGCCGTGAGGTTTTAGTCCCTCGGTGGGGCGATCCCTGCCAGCTAAGATGGAGACCGCCCGGGCGGTGAGCGGGGTGGACGGCCGCTGCCCAGCTTTCCTGCCCACCAGAGGTACGGTGGAACCGAGAAGCTAGGCGGGTCCGGCCCTGTTTCCCCCCCCTATGGGCCGGCGGGGGTGATCCCGGCCCCCACCCTGTGTCCCACCGGAGTCCCACAAACTTGCCGAGGGTCCGCTTCCAAAATGGCGGAGACCGCGTGGCAGGCGACTCTGCCGGACGCATCCCCTTCTCACTACGCAGGCGGAATACAGACCCTGAATGAACAGGAGCCAGCGAATAAACTCTAAGGTACCGCAAGCCAGGGGGGTGCAGCACTACCACCCACATCATCAGAGGGTACTGATCACACCACGGGACTATGTTTTAAGGCCCTAACTTACCCTACTGAGCCGCTTCACTCACCGCAGAGGGGCTGGAACACACTGCCCGACAACTTAAAAGCACCAGACTGGGTCTCTCCCCCTGTACACGGCAGGCATCAGGCTGGACAACATGTACCCCTGAGTGGAAGATTGTTTCCCTGCACGGACACCTAATGGGACTGTACTTACCACCAAGACGTCAATCCGCTCATCCCACTATGGCATCCCACTACTACCAACAGACGGATCGTCCGGCATCCCGGCAAGGAAGCATGACTAACTGCATTGGCCCAACATAGGGTGGACACTCTAATATTGTTTTGCTTTAAATGCTTGATTTAGCTGAGCTTGTTATTTTAATAGTTTACCATATGTCAGTAAACCACTCTGTGTACACACCTGCAATTGAAATCCTCCCTGACACATCAGACTACAGCTTAGAATAGCATAAACTAGCATACAATTTACATTAAATATATCAAACAAATGTGACCTATCTAGTATGTAATTCAGTAATTAAGGCAGTTCATTTATGATTTATCTGATACATCTGTTACGTTTGTAATACTTGACCAACCCATGCTATGACTAAACAATCTCAAACGTGTTTTTCATAATATAAAATAGTGCATGTTAAATCTAATACCCTGTATGTTAAGCGAGCAAAGCAGCCAGAGGATTGCCGTCGGGGTACCTCAGGCACGTATGTACTCACCTTATGCACTGCAAAAATATTGAATAAAAAAATTAAAAAAAATAAAATAAAGGAATCACAGAATAAAGGCATTACAGCTTAAGGCACCACAGTTTAAAAACGTCAAAGGAATCACGGTGTAAAAATATCATAGTATAAACACACCACAGAATAAAGGCACCCTAAAATAGCAGAAACAAATAAAGTAATGAAGAGAAAAAAACATACATGTCCATAAGTAAAGGGAGCAAATTGCTCACATCCTAAGGGCTGTAGGATAGGAAAAAGACTGAGGACCTTAGGAATGGAGCCTCCTTTTTAAAGCCTTTGGTGTTTTACGTGTCCTATCGGCTGTAAAGGGCAGAACTAACCCATTTGTTTATGCTGCCATGATTAGTCAGGAAATTGGGACATGTATAGTGTATGCCAACCCAGTGTGTACATACTGCATGTGTGCATTGATGGGCAAGAGGGGGAAAATGAGGCTTATAATTGCAGCGATTTTTTAAAAAAAAAATCTCTGCATTTGTAAGACATTATGTACATGGACACAGTGATTGGGTTCCTTGCACTATAACCTATGCAATGATCCTACGCAGCTCTTATGCTTGGATTTTTTTTCTGTAAGTCTTTAAATTAAAAGCAAAAAAGCAAAATAATATATATCACTGGCTAGCTGTAGTGGCTTGGACTTCCTTTTGCCAATCCCTATTTATTGTCATATATATGATATTTTTTTATTAAAAGATACAATTTATTAAAGGTACAATTCCTACATACAATAATGCAATTTTATGCGCTTTTGTTGCTCTCCTTGAAATGCAGGCACAGAGACACAGCCAGAGGACTTATTTAATACTCACATTCTACTGCTAAAAAGCTTATGAAAGTGTTGGATATTTGGGTTTGTGCCACAACCTGCAGGATGGCAGAATTGCTTTGTTTGTTCTGATTGTAAGACCTGTCAGAGCAAGCTTGACTTTTACAAAGAGAAAATGGAGATATTGGGTGACATGGGGATAGACAGCTTCTAAAGAGATTGATAGTGAGAGGGACAAGTGAGACTGTAGGAGGCGCTGAATTTTCACTGCAGGTTTAGGAATTTTGTTGTGAAAAGCCAAATGTATCTGATATGCAAGATTTCTTAATTTGAATCAGACTATGGTTTTGAACAAGAAATATATATTTATGGTTTTAAGCAAAACTCCTTGCTTTTGTCACTGTCGTTTATAAAAAGGTATTCACTGCTCATTTAAAGGGATCCTATAGTGCCAGGAAAACAACCCAGTTTTCCTGGCACTATAGGCTCCTGGAGTACCCCCCTCCATCGGGCCCCCAACAGAGGACAGACTTACAGCTGCAATGTAAACATTACAGTTTCTTTGGAACTGCAATGTTTAAAGGGATCCTATAGTGCCAGGAAAACAAACCCATTTTTCTGGCACTATAGGGTAATAGGCTCCCCTGTCCCTTGGGGCCCCCCCTCCCGTGGGGCTGAAGGGGTTAAAACCCCTTCAGCCACTTACCTGAATCCAGTGCCAATGTCCCTCGGCGCTGGGTCAGGCTCTGCCCACGCTACTCCCCCACCAACGTCAGACGGCGGGGGAGACCTAATGCGTATTAGACCTACCAATAGGAAAGTATTATTCAAAGCTTTCCTATGGGGAAAATCTGACGCTGGAGGTCCGTGATGTTTAACATTGCAACACTAAGTACAAAAGGGACACAGCACCCAGACCACTTCAATTAGCTGAAGTGGTATGGGTGCCTACAGTGTCCCTTTAACAGTTCAGCACTAAGTGCAAAAGGGACACAGCACCCAGACCACCTCAATGAGCTGAAGTGGTCTGGGTGCCTACAGTATCCCTTTAATGTTTATATCTAGCCAGGTATCCTGAGCTCTGAGCTGGATATTTTAATATTGGACCATTTTCACAGCAGGATTAAAAATGTCTTTACCAAGAATGAGTCTGAGCACTACACGCTATGTAATAATCAGTGCTCCGGAACAGGTTGTTACAGACTGTGCACAGCATACAAATGAATGGTTGCAATTAGATACCATTGTTCACAAATATATTCAGCTGGAATAAAAATACATGTTCCATTTGCTCTGTGATGTATTTAAATGGATTATACACTTTTTTATGCTTATTATGAAAATGGTGTATTCGTACTGTAGAACTGTACTCTGTGGTTTAAGTAGATTATATTATGCTTCATCTTTATATAGATTTTGGGGTTTAGATTGATATCATGAGCAAACATGTTTGCTTCCAAAGCTATCTGCATGGGTTAAACACATCTTTCTCAACACTTTTTATACATTTTCTAAATGTAGTTTTCCCTTGCAAAAGGATGCTAAACTTATTTAATATATAAATCCCCTCTTACCTTCCTCTTTGATCCCGCATCTGTCTATATCTTGCAGATAAATTAGTTTCCCCTCCCTCTCCCCCCCTCAAGCTCTGGTCAGTACTTCTGACTAGAAAGATTATTCTGCAGCAAAATGATTGTAATTGATGTCCCACAGTTCCTTCCATACTGTACAGTTGTCTTAATAGCTCGGAATACAGTACAGTGGTACCTTGGTTTACGAATGTAATGCATTCACTGGGATGTTTTGTATTGCGAAAAATTTGTAAACCAAAATCCGGTTTCCCATAAGAATGGATTGAAAACCAATTAATCCATTCTGGAGGTCAGAAAAAAAGTCAAAATGAGCTGGCATGGAAACCAACCCACAATGCAGAACACACAATAAAAGGCATGCAAACAATGAAGCTCAGCTCCCTACCTTTCCACAGCTAGAGAAATGCAGCAAAAAGTCCCAAAACAACTGAAAACAATTTCCAGAATGGCTCCAAAACTCGATGCAAAACGCGATGCTCCAACACCTCCACACTCGACGCCACGTTCTACCCACAGACTCCACACGGGGGCGGCACTATATACCTCCCAGGCGCAATGCGTCCTGGGGAAACTTGCTTTGTAATTGTAATTAATAAAGTAATATAAAATAATTCCAATTATCATACACAATACCACAAACTACTCATGAACGTATACATTATAACAGGCGACATATGCACAAATAAAGTGTTACAAAGCAACTGCAGCACCCATAAATAACACAAGCAGAATACGGCAACATACCGGCATGCCAAGAGACTTCAAGATTTTGTTTTGGCACAGTACTGCTAAAAGGTTGCCTACCCCTGGAAGCAGAAACCAGGGATGGTGGGAAGTAGTGAAAAAATGGAAGGTATTGCTTGTAATATGTGAAGCCTCTAGATGAGATAGAATGAAGATATATCAGAAAATTGTGTACACGGCTAAGGTAAGAGGGGGGTAAGAGCAAAGGAGGGAGAGGAATAAACATGTCTTGTTTTAGATTTCAGATAGTTGCCCAGTAGACTTGTTGTTCTTGAAAATTATCAATCACTTGTACTGTAAATACTAGACTGCATCTAGACTGCATATACAGAATGCAATACAAATTGTGTGTACAGAAAATCACATTGAAAAAGTAACAATGAAAAAAAAATAGCCACAGAGGGAGTAAACAAAATGATTCGGTTTATTCACTGAAATGTGAATAATTGGGAGTTCATTAGGGAATTGTGAAAATAGTTAAGATGAAAACATAAAAAAGAAACCTTTATAGATTGAAAGGTGTGTCCTTTTATTTATTTATTTATTTTTCTTCAAACCTGCCTGTGTTAAAATAGAGGGCAGCCCATGGTAGGCTGAACATATTATGTCCACTGTAAGTTCCCCTTTTTTCTCCGTGTTGAATTGTTCCTGTTTGTGTTTCTGTTTTGGCAAAACATTTGCAGTTTTCAGATGAATTCATGACAATTCCACAATGTGAGCTAACACTTATTTTTTTATTTATTTTTTACTAACTTAGGTATGAGTAACCCTGGATTGACTATAGAAAATGAAACCTAAACCTTCAGTAAAGTTGGAAATGGTAAAGATTGTAAGTGTTCTATGTTTTTATGGTTTTTCTTTTGTTGCATATCTGAGTGCCACGTTGCTTATCTGAGTGCCATATGAATGTATTGTCTGTCACCAGAAACATTTACACCAATGTCAATCAAAGCATAAGCATATATTATTTTTAAAAATACGTAAAAAGAATCCACTTTTTCTACCCAATATATCAAGTCCTTTATTTATGATTATGTTCGCATTTTTCCACTCATTAGAGAAACAGACAGAGAAAGATATAGAAAATTTAAGGAAGAGCTACACTGATAAAGAAATGGGTTGACTAAGATACAGTCGATATCTAATATCTACACAATTTTATTGAAAATGCTGCTTTTGTTGAAGTAAAGGATGAAATCATTTAAGACCATTTTCATCTATAATATTATAATGTACAGTATTCAATGTAAAAAACATCTTGATCATTTATTAGAAAAAAATATAAGAAATCAAGAGTTACGTAGGCTGAAAAGAGGCATGCAGCCATCAAGTTCAGCCTTTCTCACATCTGTTTTTGCAGTTGGTTCAAAAGAAGACAAAAAACATTTTGAAACACTTTTCAATTTTGCAACTAACTAGGAGAAAAATGATATCCATGAATACATAGTATGGTTTTTGCAAGTATTCATCAAGTTGCTGTTTAAACATCTCTGATAAAACCACCTTCGGGCAGAGAATTCCACATGCTTATTGTTCTTACTGTAAAAATACATTTTTCTTTGCCTTAGTTTAAATCTCTTTTCTTCCAGTCTAAATGTGTGACCTCAAGTTGTTTTTATCTACATACCTTTTTAAAAGTTAATGTCTGGAAGCCTTTTGTTTTGATTACAGTAGTAAATCTGGTTGGTTGAATACAGTACACCTGCTTTTGCAGTTTTATCACTTGGTTTTAAATTTAAAGCTTGATCCTATTGCCAGGTGATCACTTGTGGAAAGACCTCTTTATCAGTTTGGATTTTCTTTAGGAATGAGGTGAGAAGTTTAAGTGGCTTAGCTCAGTAGCCCTTGCTTCCTTTGGAATCCTAGTGGATCTGACTGGAAAAACAATGTAATATACATTTTATTACTTCTGAGTCTGTCAACACATTGCTTAATGCATGTATGTCTACCCAACTTTATGTAAACAAATAATCACAGCTAACGAACATGTTCTATGAGAGCAGAAATCACATTACTTAACATCCCTTGGGGAATGTCCCATAATTATGCATCTTGTATTGAGATTCAAGGTGTGAGCTACAAGAATGGACAAGACCAGGATGCCCAAAATTAGTAAATGAAAAGACAAATATAACAAAAATAGTTTGTGTATACAGAAATAATCCATGGGTGTAAAAGGAATCAAATAGCCATGCTTCATTATCAATTAGTAGGCAAAGACAAGGTTGATATTCAGCCAAAATGTTAACAGAAATGGCACAGGTTCTCAAGTCAGAATCAAGCTAAATATCCTAGATATAAGAGAGGTATAATTCTACACACACACAGCACATCACAAGCCATAAAATAAACTTATTACAAAGGCAGGACAAAATAATTACTCTTTAAGGGTAATTAAGTGGGCATGAAAAGATGTTCAGTGTTGATTTCACATTAATGCTATCTTGTTGCAAAATGTTATTGAAGTCATATGCAGAGGCGTCAGCATGGGGTCTGACTCAGGCAAGAGCCCCAAATGGGCACCTGAAAGCCCCTGGTCTAAATTTTGTAATTTATTACTGTTAGCCTTAAGTCCCCTGTTTTGTACTTGGTCGGAGCAGGGGACTTGGGGCTCATAGTAATTATGCAGTGGGTAGCATAAGACTCAACACAGCTCCCAGTTGCTTGCTCTCACATTGTAATTATGTGTGATCAGTGTGCTCTGTGCAGGGGCTTGGAGACATCTGGATGCTGAACTCCATCGGTAATGCAGAACCTCAGGGACTTCACGCATAATTAATTTGTAACATCATTTTTGTATGTGTAACTGTGTCTGTGTGTGAGTCAGTAAGAATGTATACATCTTTGTGTGCTAGCTGGCACATATATATATTAGAGAGATAATTATTTTACGGTGGAGCTTGGGATGGGGCATTTGGAGGGTTATTGGGTAGGCTTACCGTAAAATGCAGGAGGGGTTATCAAATATATTTTTGGGCTGAAGCCCCTGTTTTTTTTAGCATCTCGCTTGGCCATATGTATGCATAGATTTACTGAGATACAGCAACTTCAAATATATATATCAATAATATCCGGATGTATTCCTTTACTGAGAGGGTAGTGGATGCATGGAATAGCCTTCCAGCTGACCTGGTAGAGGTTAACACAGTGAAGGAGTTTAAAGGGACACTCCAGGCACCCAGACCACTTCTGCCCATTGGAGTGGTCTGGATGCCATCTCCCACTACCCTTAACCCTGCAAGTGTAATTATTACAGTTATCATGAACTGCAATATTTACATTGCAGGGTTAACTCCTCCTCTAGTGGCTGTCTAGTAGACAGACACTAGAGGGCACTTCCGTGTTTATAGCACATGAAAAGTGTGCTATAACGTCGCTGGACGTCCTCACGTTATGTGAGTACCTCCAGCGTCGCTGAAATCCCCATAGGAAAGCATTGAAAGCATTTTTCAATGCTTTCCTATGGGGAGGTCTAATGCGCGTGCGTGGCATTGCTGCGCACGCGCATTAGATCTCTCCCGCCGGCGGCCGCGTATGTATCCAGCGCCGATATCCCTCGGCGATGAGTCAGGGTCCGCCCACGCTCCTCTCCCGCCGGATGATGTCGGCGGGGGAGGAGCGTGGGCGGACCCTGACCCATCGCCGAGGGATATCGGCGCTGGATACAGGTAAGTCATTGAAAGGGGTTTTAACTCCTTCAGCAACTTGGGATGGGGGGTGGGAGGGAGAGGGGACCTGCAGTGCCAGGAAACCGGTTTGTTTTCCTGGCACTGGAGAGTCCCTTTAAGCATGCGTGGGATAGGCATAAGGCTATACTAGCCATAAGATAAGGCCAGGGACTAATGAAAGTATTTAGAAAATTGGGCAGACTTGATGGCCCGAATGGTTCTCATCTGCCCTCACATTCTATGTTTCTAGTCAGTAATGTAGAGTCCAGGATCTGGTGGCATGGTATGTGATAGAGCCTAATAAGATGAAGGGTAGAATGGACAATCTCTAATAAAATGTAGTAGATTTTGTCTATGTTGTTTTTTTTATATTTTAAAAAGCTGTTTATTGAGCAAGGCTATAACAAGCAACAGTACGTTGAGAATGCAGCAAATATATCGGACACACAGGTCCCAATGGTAGGTTCATGGTAACAGAATGAGCAGCATATGTCAGCCAACAAGTTTCCTGTATTGCAGGCTAAGTAGCATTATGACATGTAACATTGTGCAGAAACAAAGTTTTGGAGCTTTCTTACCTTTGCAGTTTGAAACAAAGTATCCTTGAATTAAATCCTTCAGGTACAGCTGATTGCATTTAGGGCTCATCACAAAAACAACTGAAGGTACATTGTCTAATTTTAAAATGCAATCGGTTATTAATGGTGAATACAGTTACATCGTTTATTTATTTTTTAATTAAATGATTGATGTTGCAGAATCCCATTCTGAGCACTGCTTTATTGGTATAATCAACAGTCACGTCCATGAATCATTAGTTAAGGAAGGTTTGTTCACAAAAAAAAGACTCTGTGTGGTTTGTTTTTAATAAGAAATTATCAATGTATTTACCACTTGTACTGTGAAAGCTAGAACTGTTAACTGGTTTAGAGAATTATAAATAGAATATGTCAGTAAACCAATGTAAAAATAATTAATTAGGCATTATGTGCTAATTGATTATTTAGAGATTTCAAAGGACACCTTAAATATAAATCTCATGGATAAGTGTTAAAAGGACACTATTGGCACCTAGACCACTTAATCTCATTGAAGTGGTCTTGGTTTAGTGTACCAGGTTCCTTAACCCTGCAGCTAAAAACATTGCAGTTTTAGAAAAACTACCAGACAGTCACTAGAGACGCTTCCTGCAGTTTCGCAGAGCTTAACTCAGAGAAACAACGCTTGACATGCACGAGGGGATCTGCCTTCACACCTACACATAGCATAAACCCTATGAACCCTTCAAACACAAACACATACTGCCCCCTCACACACACACACATTGCCCCCTCACACAGCCTACACTATCACACACACAGAGACTGCCCCCCTCACACACACACACACACCGCCACCCTGACACACACTGCACCCCCACTCACACTGTGCCCCACACACTACCCCACACTGCACCCATCACACACACTCCCTCCCCCTTACACACACTGCACCCTTCACACATACAGCACCTCTCACACACACATCACCTCTAACACACACACTGCATACCCCCCCACACACACAGCACCTTTCACACACACACTGCCCCCCCACACACACACTGCACCCTTCACACACACCACACCCTACACACACACACACACACATAGCACCCCTCACAAACACATTTCCCCTTCCCACACACTGCACCTCTCTCACACACACACAGCCCCATTCACGCACAAACTCACACAGCACCCTTCACACATACACATATAAAAAAAAGTTGAATAGAAAATAGAAAGAAAGAAATAGACACATTTAACATTTAAAATTAAAGGAGCACTATATGCACCCAGACAACTTCAGTTTAATGAAGTGGTCTGGGTGCCAGGTCCACCTAGGATTAACCCTTTCTGCTGTAAACATAGCAGTTTCAGAGAAACTGCTATGTTTACTTTAGGGTTAACCCAGCCTATAGTGGCTGTCTCATTGACAGCCGCTAGAGGCGCTTCCGCGCTTCTTACTCTGATTTTCACAGTGAGAAGACGCCAGCATCCATAGGAAAGCATTGAGAATGCTTTCCAATGAGACTGGCTGAATGCGCGCGCGCGCGGCTCTTGCCGCGCATGCGCATTTAGCCGATGATGGGGAAAGGAGGAGGAGAGTCTCCAGCACCTAGGGAGCCCGGCGCTGGAGAAAGGTAAGTGCACATTCAGGGCACTATAGTGCCAGGAAAATGAGTATGTTTTCCTGGCACTATAGTGGTCCTTTAAAAAACTCCTCCTTTCTAAAAGAAAGAAAAAGAAAAGAAAAACGCACTTGCTCTATAAAATTAGTTTATGTGGCTCTGGCGGGCAGTAAGGAAATGTTACCATCATGAAAGATACAAAAGTGGGCGGTAGGTATTAAAAGGTTGATTACCCCTGCACTAAACACTTGAGTCGAGGAGGGGGGCTCATTATCTATTCTTGCACCTGATTCCCAGCAATCGTCCCTTTTGTAAATAACTGTAAAAAGTCCTTCTAAATTAGGTCTACTTTTTTTTACAGCAGCAATTGATGAGAGGTAATAGTTTATGGGTACGATCATGCTAGAAAGACTGTTTTTGGTGTAAGGTGGTCCAAGCAGAGATACAGTGATAATCAAAGGTTTAGAACTGGTTGTGTTGAAGGTATTTGCGAATGTAAAGATGCTGTTTGTGGTCGTGCATGCAATAGAAGAGTAACTGAAATAAATACTTCTTAGCATCATTAACGTCTTCCGCACATGTCACAACTCCTATAATTCAGCTCCAGAACATCACAAAACAGATGCAGGCCTTGACAGTAGCATAGAAAGTCAATTGCAATATGTTTAGGAAGAGTGATTTTTTTTTTATATATTGAATGCAGAAAAATACATAGATAAACATAGTAACCACCTAATAATAAAATATGTAAATAACTGTGAAGCAGTAATAATGCAAAATGAGGTGTAAGGTTAAATATATATTTTTAAATATATGCATTACATATTTGCATGCCTTTAGTTGTCAGGCTTTAATTAACTGAAATTCCAAAATAGAAGAGCGTTGTGTCTCTTTTGTGTTGGCTTAGTAACCTTGGTTTATCCATCAACCAGTGGCAATTACACGCATTAAGGATAATTAGTGGATGTGTCATAGTTGGATTATGTTAAAGTTGTGTATGACACAGTTAATTTCAGATGAGTAACATGGGCCGTCAAGAGGCTCTTACAAATAATGTTTTTTGAAAAATATAGCTAAGCTCAGACCATCACAAGTCCAATATGTAATTAAGAATTTGTAACTTTTCCCTTACAAAAAAACAGTGAATGACTATTTTTTATTTATCCATAGTTTGAGGCATTTATTTTTTTATATTTTTCTTATTCGTGTATATGCATTCTTGTTTTTTTTTTATCTTCCCCTTTTACCTGAGCTGCCATTTTAAGTGATCTTGGGTCAGCTGTTATCTGAATCAAGGTCACCCTTACCTGCACGGCTGATGTGCATAGCGCATTGCAGAGCCGAACAGCTTTCAGTACAGTTTTCATTGCTACCCAGCACTGCTTGGCAGCTATGTATATTGTGGGTCCAACAGAGAAGTAACGTGAAGCCTTCTGTGAAATTGCTATATTGACTGCAGATGACACTGAACTTTTTTTTTCATTTATCCCACTGTGTATAAGAAATTGCTTAATTTTATAAACTATCCTGTTCCTACAGCCGCTTCATTTAAAAAGGCTGTACTTTATAATCATACCTACATTATACACAAAATGTTGATGTGATATGTGTACTTATCAAAGCAAAGGGATTTCAGTCTAACTTCCAACTCTGTTAAAAATCTAGAAATTTAATTTAAGAACACTCGCTACGTATGTGTCCTCATTAGACTCCAGTGGGTGGAGCAGACAGTAGCAGATGGAGCTATCATTAAACAATTACTTTAGACAAGTGCCTTGTGTATCTACTGGGAACACCTGCCCTGTATTCGTCATTCTTACATAACTAATTTAGTGAGCAGCATGTTCAACTTAAGATGGTTGCAGTCTAAGTACAATATCTTATTGTTAATATATTGTTGTTACTTCAAATCTACAGGTTTGAGATGAGCATCACGAGGTTCATGTGGAGAAATCATGCTCCCATAGGCTTAACATCAGTGTTAAGGTGGATGTGATCACAAATATTGGCCGTAGCAGAATTCCCTTCTCTCCATAACTGCTTCAAACATGATTAAGGCTTACTCCTGGCCTCAGGCATTATACGAACATCAGGAAGTGTCAACTGGCAAAATAAATATATATATATATACATTGTGGTTTTTAAGTACTGTACTTTTAAATGAAGAGAAAGTATTTATAGTACAAACTTGGCAGTCCTGTGTTGTACACAATGTAAGTTTGTATTTTGACAGTGTTTTATGGTATGTGGCACAACCAAGCAGAAGTGTGATTCTTCTTTAAGAAAGCACATCTTTACAGCTTCTATTTCTCAAATGCTAAATCTCTTCTTCGATTTCATCTGGAGAGAAATAAAGTATGGCAATGTGCCATATTCTTGGAAAATCAACAGTATGTCAATGATACCAACATGTATTTTCGGTTAATTTAATAACATCAGGTGAGCTTACTGTAGATGTAAACTTGTTTATTACCTAAGTTACACTATAGCAGAACAGCACTATACACACATTGTACATAACATTGCCTGTGTGCATTAAGACAGTGCCTGAACTGTAAGAAAAAAGAGATATATATATATTTTAGAATGTATTCATGTATCAATTTTTAAGCAACCATCTTGACATAGTTGCAGTCACAAAATAATATAATCAGAAGTCATTTTCCATTTCCTCTTCTGATTTGATCTGCTTGTAGTTAAATAGTAAATATTTGATCCGTGTGGACCCTTTGGTCCCATAGATATATACATTTTAGGTCCTATTTTGTGTTCAATTTACATTAACTTCCTCAAAACTGTAGTGTACAGCCCTGTCTGCAGAGCCATCTGTGGTCTAAATTAATTAAAACACCATGTGTCTACCACACTGTAAAATAGTAATGTCACCACTTCTAATACAATGCTATAATCCCAGAATACAGCATTAATGTGCTCTGTTCACACTTCTAAAAGGCAGCAGCGTAATTGCATATGCCTTACTGTACACATGACCTGCTGATTTTTTGACAGTTTTGTCTTATGTTGAATATGGTGACCTACAGTCAACTTTTTTTTTCCAGAAAAATACAAGGAAAATAAACTGACTGAATATATAAAACTGGCAATTTTGACAACATACTATTGGAAGGCCTCATGATAATAGTGAAATCCCTTCTCGTAAAACCACTTTCTTGGATCTTAATGAGCTCAGTAAATGCACCAAGATCATCATTATTCATTTACCTAGTTATAGTTTAAGATATAAGTAATTGTATTTTTGGTTCATACATGCCTTAATATGTGTAATTTTATTTTGTCTGGGTTATTCCTGAAATAATATAGTATACAAAGTATGGAGAGACTATATAATAATTTAAACAATAAACACTTGGCTGCTATTCACAAATGGTACTCCCTCAAATACCAAAACAATCAGTACATACATGAACAGAGGATCCACACCAAAAATCCATACGAAATTAATATCTTGGTTTAATAAGCCAATATCTGATTTACAAGTATGATATAAATATAATACAGATAAAGTGATAGTAAACAGGCTAGACAAAAAATCCACAGTAAATATTTATCACAATTCCACAACCTGATAGGACAGAGACACGAATACAAAGAACCCCCCTTTGTATTTGTGTCTCTGCCCTATCAGGTTGTGGAATTGTGGTAAATATTTACTGTGGATTTTTTGTCTAGCCTGTTTACTATCACTTTGTCTGTATTATATTTATATCATACTTGTAAATCAGATATTGGCTTATTAAACCAAGATATTAATTGTGTATGTTTTTTTTGGTGTGCATTCTCTGTTCATGTTTGTTCCTGAAATTACACCTTTCACTTGGGTTTTGTAATGCATAACATTTTTTGTCAGTAAATTCACCTGGTCTCTTTGTATGTATTGCTGTAAAACAACAGGGTCCAGGGACATCATCTTATTTTCATAACTATCAGCTTTATTACTATAATTCCATGGGTATTAAAAAATATCACCAGAATTGTTTGCTGATTGGAAGAATATCCCTTTTAAAAGTTAATGTAAAACATTTCCAGTTTAGTATATGTTATGAAGAAAAAGCACAAGAATGTCATATGTTCATAATATTAGACTATATAACAAAGCAACACATTATATATCTATGATATATGCCCTTAAATGTGAATAAAATTTGAAATCAACATATAGTCTCAATTATTAGTATTTTGACTTGGATGTTTCTATGAAATATAAAGGAAGGTGGTGAAAAGATATGTTTGATGTTTAATCTGCTATACCTTTTAATTTATTTTCTTTAATTAGTTTCAAAATCCAGACAGGTATCTTTTTTAAACAAATTAAGTTCTTTCTTTCTGTGTAATTTACCATGCATTGCTTCATCAGAATTCTGTCTTGTCAACTGCAGAAGTAGCTTGACCAATATGGTATTTGGACTCTTCACTCTTGTGCATGTTGGGTTTAGAGGTTAAAATTTAAAAAAACGCATTTGCTTTTTAACTATCTATGGAGAGATAACAAATCTGGCAAAACTATACAAAATTGAGCATGCAAAAATACAGCAAACTATTTAAGCTAAAAGCTCTAAAATGAAAAAAAAAAAAATTATGATGATACCTGGAATCTCCAGAATTTGTGTGATAGATGAAGGTTTACTCTCAAAAATACCCATAATTATATTTGAGATATAATGTATTCTAGTGTATTAAAAACATTTACTTGTGGACTGGGGGTGGAGCCGTGCATGGCAGATGCATTTCTGTAGAGCTGTGCGATCCTGCGACATCTGACCTGCCACCAGTCAGCCCAGACCGGAATTCTGTGAGGAGACCTTTGGAGTCCGTGGCGGGCCTTCTCTGATTGAATCCCTCTCAAGAAGACACAATAATCAGCCTACACACGTGGCTGACACCCATACAGGGAGTACTCACACACCCATATGCCAATCACTCTACAGAGGGAAGTGCCACCTACCTGCCAAATTTGATATTCAAGTACTACAATGGAGAAAAATGTCCACTCAAAACACTCCTCACACAAAACTCCACCATAAGAGACCAACTCCTTCCATAAACCATTGGTTCTTTTTTGATACTTAGAAATGGAATTCTCCTGCAGAGATAAGGGATATGGATGACATATCACAATTCCCCTCACGTCAGCAGTCACAGCTTCTCACACATCAACCATTGCAGCAGAAATCTCTGGTCACACTTTGAAGCCAAACTGTCTGCAATAAAATCCTCCATAGACTACTCAATGTACCACTTTGCGACAACTCCTCAAGACTAGACAGCCTGGAACAACGACGATGTGACAGTGAAGATTTTCTCACTTCCCTACAGACTACAGTTGATTAGCAAATCTCAACAGTTGCAGCAGCTTCTGGATAAAATAGAAAACTCTGAAAATAAAGCTGCTGCTACAATCTAGGTTTTGTCGGATTGCCAGAAACCATCAAAGCTGCAGTGCTGATTCCTAATATTCAATATCTGTCAGTAACAAGGGTGACATAATAAACCCTAGCTGTAGAAAACTGGCAGAGAAGAAAATTAAATATATGCTACTCTTTCCAGCACTGACTCATCAAAAATTTACAGTTGCAAGAAAAAGTATGTGAACCCTTTTGAATGTAATGGATTTCTGCACAAATTGGTCATAAAATGTGATCTGATCATCATCTAAGTCACACCAATAGACAATCACAGTCTGCTTAAACTAATAACACACACAGAATGAAATGTTGCCATGTTTTTATTGAACACACCATGTAAACATTCACAACTGTACCTATTTATTGGACTCTTCTTAAGCAGCTAAAGACAAACTTTGATAGCTCAATCTTACCTGAAAATCAGATCCATTTCTCTACTATTGCTAAATGTTTCCTTTATATATGTTTCTCCCTATTCCTATACTTCTTCTTTTTCATGTTGAGGCCTTTGTCACAAGCCTTAAAATCTAATGGGAGCCTTCGGGATTGGTCATTATTTTGATTGCAAATGTCAGTGATTGTCAATGTTTATTGCACAGTTTTTCTTTTTCGGTTATATTGGGATAGTTTAATTTCTATTGTCATTTTTCCCCCTTATAGCACATGTGTGGCTGATCGATTCAAGCAGCTACGAAGGGATGAGACTCTCCAATCCAGGATATTACTTTTCTCAAAAGCACATATTGATGGCTTGACCATGGCTAATTACCCTCTAAACACCCTGGCTCACTCTCAAACATTACGTGTTTTTAACATACTCAATCTCACATTTTGGAATGTAGCGGATTTAAACTCACTCACCAAATGCAAAATTACCCTAACCGCCTTGGATAGATATTCTATCTAATAATTAATTTAGGTTCTCCAACTTCATAAATTAATATTTTTGAATTATATGACTCTGCATTCTATTCGGTCTATGGTTTCTGATTCCCACGGTTAACCAAGTCATTTCTTTCATACAAGTTACTAACCATCCTATAAGCCATTATTTTGTAATAACTTGGCTAAGTTCAATAAGGACGTAGTGATATTTTACTAACATCTCAAATTTCATTTGCAAATGTACTTATTCTTTTTACTGACTGTCATCAAGAATCTGCTAACTCACGACAGGTGACATTTTTTTTTACTTGAACAAATATCAGTGGTGAGAATAGTGTTTGATTGTACATCATAATTAGGCTAATAAATAATTTAAATGTAGATGGAGTTCAGGCAGCTAATAGCAATGCTATTTTTCATAGACACTTTTGATTGGTACAGTTTACACTAGATTACTGTTTGACTGGTAATGGAAAAAATATATTAAACCCATGTGAGCATTGTTCAAGTGCTATTGTATTGGATGTAGTGGTGCTAACGTTATCTTGAATGAGACCTGTCACTTCCAAGGATTCTTAATATTATGTTTACTTAGCCCTTCTATTCAACAAAAAGTAAAATGTAACACATACTAACCTGGTAATTTTATTTTCCTGGTTATTTATCATGGCAGCATCACTTACGGATAGCTCCGACCTCCAGCCAGATCAGAATTCGAATTCACCAATTAAAAAAGAGATACTATGCATAAAAGGTCCCTCCTCCTTCCATATAACAGTAGAGTTTGTGGGGATATTTATGGGATAATAATAGTAAACAGTTGAGAATTGCCCACTATTTCAATTCTCAGATCCCAAAGATCGTTATCATGTAAGTGAAATGTATTCCATATAAATAAAATCACAATTTGTTATAAAAATAGATACAATTTATTGTGACAAATTAAATAATAATAATAAGTAACATGCGTGACAATAATCAATTAATATTAAGTATAACATCAGTATGCATACAATGGCAATACATTCCAATGGCTGACACAGTATAGAATCTACAACATTAGCTGTCAAGACAAGATTTATGACGGTACTTCACAGAGAACGAAAGTGAAACTTACACACACAGAAAAGCTTTCTTTCACACAGCTTGCAGCGTAAGGCCATAAAACTTTAGCTAACAGTTAGAATAACCCTTTCAATGCTGGCTAGACCTCTAGGTAATGAAGACCTATTCTCATGTAATTTTAAATAAAATAACACCTAAACTAGCTCATTAGTCATTTCCTGGAACCATCCAATAAGAGTAATCTACCATGTTCTATAAGCAGAATTTTAATTTGCCTAAACAGATATTTTATCTTATTTTAGAGCAAATCAATACACCTGGATAAATAACACGATATGCTAACATGTGATTGTAACCACATTAATATATAATTATTATTTTCCCACCTGCAGAATGGGATGCTATAACTATATATTCTTTAGTAACTAAGATTTCTAAATATCGAAATCTGATCGTGATTTGTCCAGTCATATATCATGCTATTAGAAAATTTTAATTAATTTAGATTAATTAAATGAAACCAGTATAATTACCTGTTAGGTAGATATTCTCATCATATGAGTAGGTAGTCTCAGGAACTTGTTTGGATTTCTCGCTCTGACTCTGCTTTTCTTTCTTAGCCTGCGATCCTGTAGTCTTACGATCGCCTCCACTGCTCACTTCCCCAGATTCTTTGACTTAGCCCCTCTCTTCCCTTTGTCTTAACTTTTTAAAGGAAAAAATTCTCTGTTTTTCACTAGGTGATAGACCAATAGAAAACTGGAGGTGTGGTTACCTTCCAGATAGCAATTTAAGTATTTGGTCCATAGAGGGCAGTCTCGTCCCACTAAACATTCCTATCCAGGAAAGAGTTAACTTTTCCTGGTGGCTATTCTGACGTTTTTTGGCTTATCTATGTGGCTGCCATAACTTAAGGTCACACTGTCAGTTCAAAGAGTTTCTTTGGGCTTTTTCCAGACAGTGTGTCTCCAATTCCTGCTGTAATTTCTAAAATGACAGTTATAAACTATGTCTCACCCTTTCACTTACAATGGGAATCAAGTAAAATGAATTACTAAGTCTTATCTGGTCACTGGTGTCTGGCTTTCTTGTGTGAAGCTAACATTAAGAAGAGTATTCCATCTCCTTCTCTGTTAGACTCATTGTATCAGTTTCTGAGCTTTTATTCACTCTTTGTCTTATTCTCTCTTACCTATTTTCTGATAGACATACTTTCTGACTATCAGGATTTACTATTATTATCATTGTATCACTTGGTTTGTTTATACAAAGCATTCCTTAGCTCAGGCTAGTGTTTAGTTATAAAGAGGATAGAAATTTGTGTCTTTGTTAGCTTGAAATCCAAAATGGAGTCTGCTCTGTTCTGAGTGATTCAGGCAATATACACTTTTAATTTCTATCATAGCACAAAATGTCTGCCGATATAAATATCCTGACATAACCCCCCTTAGTGCATATCAGAGCCAAGATTAATTTAACAGATAACAAGCACACGGACACCCGTGAAGAAAAATATATAATAAAAAACTTAGCTGATAGGTACACTGCTTCCCAGGGTTATCTCCCAGCTGATAACCGTATAACAGAACTGTGTAATTGATGGGCTATTTTGGGTATCTGCTAGTATACCTATAAAGAAGGACAAAACATAGTGCAAATATTGCTACAAAACTATTTAAAACTTTCAGTGGTTAATATGCACTCACATATTCCAGGCAAATTAAGCGTGTTATGGGTGCCTCCCCTTGATGGAAATGGGGGGTTTTTGTCTTTTTGATTTTCCCTCCTCCAGTGATAGCCAATATGGGATCCAGGTCAGCCAAAGATTCCAAGGAAACAGCAACCAAAACGGAATACTCCAAAGGCAATTTATTCACTTACAAGGATTTTAAGAGGGTGTACAAAAATGAAATAAAATAATAAAAACAAATATAGATAAAAGGTATTGGTCCAAGATTAATTTAGTCTATGAATAAGCACTAAAGAAGTTACCAGACATATTGTGCATTCACATCATTTCTAACATAGGCCCGTGCGTGGAATGAACATTTTTGTATATTTTTGTACCTGTAAGAGTTTTGAACTTTACACTTAGTACAATCAACCATAATATCATTATTATCATAGCACACCCAATAACAATCTTAACATGGATGAACCAGTCAACACGAGCAATAAGGTCAGTATCTAGCTCAGAGTACTTAAATGTGTCCACAGAAATGTTATCTTTTCTGATTGACATTTGGATAGTGTGGTTGGGCTTATGGTCCAGCAAGAACTTTAGATTAGGATCTAGAGGGATATCTAGCTTCTGGAAGGGATCCACCATCTCAATAGCACTTTCGATGACGTCAGTGTACACCGGGTATAGCGTAAAGTCACCGATGGTGATACGAGAGTCGTGGGGTACCATGATCAGTGAGACAGGTGCTGGTAAGGCAATTACTTTATTAGTCACCTGGTCCCTGTGAAAAACACTCATGTTTTTAAGACACGTGCTTACAACCATTTATCTTTTACTAAGATAGCATGTACTAACGCATTACTGTCGGTTTTTGACATAGTTACTTGACATGTTTCAGAGCCATGTTTAAGGTACTTGATTCCACACAAAGCATTGGTAAACCAAAACATCTGGGGTTTGGACTTTTACATGGATATTTTCCTTCCATGTACCGATGTTGTAAATTTTTTCATTTGAAAAATGTTTTTGGGAGTTACATATGGTATGGCCAATAAAAAGCAAATCTCCATACATTCCGGGTCAATTAAGAGAGGTATTGCGCTCCCCATCTCAAAGGCCAGATTTAATTGCATAGGCTCAATTGTTTCTCCATCCACATTGGCAAGCATCGCATGAACAATATCCTTGGATACAAAATACAGAGGTATGCGTCCCCTTGCCAATTTGATCATTCCAGTTTGCACTTCGACAAGAAAAGCAAGTGTGTGGAACAATATTGGGTCATGCAGAAATAGAAGTTCACGCTTAAATAAGTCATGACTTTGGTGCAACTCAGTGGATTTGGCAATTAACTCTGAATGCAAATTTGTTGTAACAACTGTGTCTTCCACAATAGTTAACACGTCTTGGAGAAGTGTTCTTTGCCGTTTTATCACCTGATGAATATCGTTAATGTGTTGCTTTAGCGCATAGATTTCCATATCCAGCTTTTGGACAGTAATAGAGTTGGCTGCAGACATTCCAGTTGCGACAACTGCACCGACAGTGGCACAAACTAATGCAACAATTATAGCGGTGAGGAACCTTTTGGGTCGGTTGCTCATCGAAATAGAACTGGATACAAATGGTTTCCGGGCTTCCTCCAAGATGTTTTGCACACGGTCCTGTGCTCTTTGGAGGTGCATCTGGTACCAAGTCTGTAACTCAGGAAGCTACGGCCTGATCCAGCACTCTTCGCAGGGCACGCTCCAGGAAGAAAACAAATGGTATGATGTCGCTGATGGTGCCTTCGGTGCGACTGACTAGGTTTGTCACCTCCTCAAAAGGACACATGAGCTTACAGGCATTGCGCATGAGTGTCCAGTAACGTGGCAAAAAAATTCCCAGCTCCGCAGAGGCTGTCCTAGCACCCCGGTCATACAAATAACGGCTTTTTCGTTAACGGCTTTTTCCTGTTGGAGCAGGCGGTCGAACATTAGGAGTGTTGAATTCCAACGTGTCGGGCTGTCGCAAATCAAGCGCCTCACTGGCATGTTGTTTCGCCGCTGGATATCTGAA
This sequence comes from Pelobates fuscus, assembly GCF_036172605.1. Taxonomy (NCBI): domain Eukaryota; kingdom Metazoa; phylum Chordata; class Amphibia; order Anura; family Pelobatidae; genus Pelobates; species Pelobates fuscus. The sequence goes on from NC_086322.1 coordinate 96,435,336, forward strand.
AAGTAAGCCATGGTCATGTAGGAACGCCTGAAATGGCCACACACCTTCCTGGCCTGCTTCAGGACGTCCTGTAAGCCTGGGTACTTATGCACAAAGCGTTGTACGATCAGATTACACACAAGTGCCATGCACGGCACATGTGTCAACTTGCCCAAATTCAATGCCGCCAACAAATTTCTTCCGTTGTCACAAACCACTTTGCTGATCTCCAGTTGGTGCGGAGTCAGCCACTGATCCACCTGTGCATTCAGGGCGGACAGGAGTGCTGGTCCGGTGTGACTCTCTGCTTTCAGGCAAGTCAACCCCAAGACGACGTGACACTGCCGTATCCGGGATGTGGAATAGTACCTGGGGAGCTGACAACTCAGCAAAGGAAGCAGCAGCGGGTATAACATCATCATCACACCGTATGTCCATGTGTGTAATGCTGCCTGACTGAGACATAGCCCTGGTATCTACATCCTCTGGCAATAATGGTTGCGCATCACTCATATCTTCCAACTGATGTGTAAATAACTCCGACAGATCAAGTGAAGCGGCTGTGGTGCTAGTGTTGGTGGTGGCGGCAGGCGGGCGAGTGGTAACTTGAGAGGTGCCCGAAGGTAAGCTGGAGGAGGATGGTGCGTCAAGGTTCCGAGCGGAAGCTGTAGAAGATTGGGTGTCCTGTGTTAGCCAGTCAACTATGTCCTCAGAACTTTTCGAGTTCAGGGTACGTGGCCTCTGAACACTGGGCATTATCCTAGGGCCAAAGGGAATCACAGCACCACGACCACGACGGCCCCTGCGGGATGGCCTGCCTCTGCCTGTCATTTTTTTTTCGATTACTGGTACTATGCGTGCAAGCTACTGTGACAACAGATATGAGTGGCACTGTGCACTGGCAGAAGTTGGCAGAGTAGACGCTGTAGGCCTGACACACACGCTTGCAGACAACTAACTGCTATTCAATCTATTACAGTCAAAATTGTTATTTATTTTTTAAATGTACACTACTGTTACACCAGATATGAGTTGCACTGGTGTGACACTGTGCCCTGGCAGGCCCTGAAACGCACACGTGTGAAGGAAACTGACTGCTATTATTTCACAGTCAAATTTCTAGTTTTTTTTTTAAATGTACACTACTGTTACACCAGATATGAGTTGCACTGGTGTGACACTGTGCCCTGGCAGGCCCTGAAACGCACACGTGTGAAGGAAACTGGCTGCTATTATATTACAGTCAAAAAAGTTTTGTTTTTTTTAAATGCAAGCTATTGTGACACCAGATATGAGTGGTGGCACTGGGCAAGTGGGCACAGTATACGCTGTGAGCCTGACACACACGCTGGCAGGCAGGCAACTGCAATTAGATTACACAGGAAAAAAAAAAGCAGATGTTCTAGCTTTTTGGGGTGCTGTCCTTACAGCAGAGATCAGATGAGTCCTTCAGGACTGTAGTGGACACTGAATACACTAGCTTAGCTATCGATTTCCCAATTAAATCAGCAGCAGCTACACTGTCCCTCCTCTCACTAAGAATGCAGCTTCCGAATGAATCTAAAATTGATGCTGTCCAGGAGGTGGGAGGATCTGGGAGGGAGGGTCTGCTGCTGATTGGCTGGAATGTGTCTGCTGACTGTGAGGTACAGGGTCAAAGTTTACTCAAAGATGATGAATAGGGGGCGAACCGAACATCGCATATGTTCGCCCACCGTGGCGAACACGAACAAGCTATGTTCGCCAGGAACTATTCGCCAGCGAACTATTCGGGACATCTCTACTGGCCACTCCTCAGATGACTGTTAGAGATCCTTCCTGGGTCATGGCTGCCTAAAATGCAGCCATGCATTCAGTGTCTCTTCCCTCTGTATGCAGATACTGAACTTTCCTCATAGAGATTACTTGATTCAATTAATCTTTATAAGGAGATGCTGATTGGCCAGGGCTGTGTTTGAATCATGCTGGCTCTGCCCCTGAACTCCCTATTTGTCAGTCACAGCCAATCCTATGGGGAAGCACTGTGATTGCATCAGGCTACCACTTCTGATGATGTCAGCAGACTGCTTGTTTTTCTGAGTCAAACAGCATGCAGAGTTACAGCTTCAGGCTTGAATATAGTAAGATTTTGCTATATTTATGGAGGCATGAGGGGCCCAGGGGGCTAGATGGTGGGTTTAACACTATAGGGTTAGGAGTACATGTTTTTTTTCCTGACCCTATAGTGATCCTTTAATGATGAAATTACACTTAAGATTGATGCAAACAAGGTAGAATGTATAATTTATTATAACTGTTCACTGAAGATAAGACTCCCTTTCCAAAGGATGCTGATGAAGAGGATAACAAGTCCAGCTTGTAATGTGTAATGAAGGTCGTAGGTGAAGACCAGGTTGCTGCTTTACAGATGTAATCTGGAGGAACCTCTGCCCAATTAGCCTATGAAGTAACCAAATACCTTGTGGAATGAACCTTAATCTTTCCAGAGGGAATAGGTTATTACTTAGATAGGGCTCTGAGATGACCACTGCAATACAGTGTCTTAATGTCGATGAAGAAGCTGCCTCACCTTTGCAAATACCTGAAGGAAGGATTAACAGTATGTTTGGATTTTCTAAACTTTTTTTTTTTTCTTACATCAGAATATGGTATTTGTTATTTTGATACTGGAGAAACTGACGGAAGCCGAGCACAGAGAGATGGACACAGGTTTCTTCAGGAAGGAAGAGATCTTTATTCGATTCACCGACCGGGACTCAGAGGGACTAATGTCACCAAAATACAACAAGATCTGAGCCCCGAACATACAGTGTAGGTCCCTTATATAGGCATATAACTCCACCCATAATAAGCTCCACCCACACATACTCTTACCCAATCAACCGAACAAAGACTAACTTCCTGTTTGACCACATGGCTTGTCCAGCACAATGGAGGAGGGGAATACTATATCCTGTATTCTTGCACATGCTCCGTACACTACTGATTGTATCTTTGTCATGTGCAACCAACCGACCGATACATCAGTATATGCATGTACACATACCACGTGGCAATCTCGGCCTACTCAATTTATTTTTACCGAGATTCCACCACATTCCCCCCTTTGATGCTTCTGATATTTCACAATTCCAGATGCATCACTTAACCATAGTTTGCTTACACCTCAAGTTGCCATAAACCAGACCAGACTTTGCGACTCCCTAAAGATACAAATCCCTCAACATTCCTCTTCCTGTACTAGTTCTCCTTGATTTAGAGCCTCATACCTATAAATAGCCATTATCTGTGCAGCAGCCTTTCTCTCTGCTATATTCTCTATAATGCTCTGCACAGACCTAACTACCAAAGGAATCAGACACGGCAGGAGAAGGCACAGCATCAAGATTAGCATGACTCCACCTACCAACGCCTTGAGTCCTCCAAACTGCTCATACCAGTTACCAAACCAACTACTCGGATTATACCCTTTCCATACCTGAGTAGGTACATGTGCTAATTTAACCATATGGCTAGTAAGCTCAGCTATTGCTTGCCCTTCATCATCTATTTGAAGACAGCAATTGCTTAGGTTAAACTTCCCACATACACTTCCCTCTACTGCCAATAGGTAATCCAAGGCTAATCTATTTTGGTAAACGGCTGTCCTCATCCTAGTATTATGTTTCGCTAGGAGATTGAGCGCTTGCGATGTTTCATTGGTAATTATCTCAACCACTGCCTGTAACCTTATAACACGGTTGAGCATATATATTGGGGTTCTATATCCAAAAGTACCATCCTCTGCCCACGTCGCTGGCCCATAATAATCTATAATACACTGGGGAGGCCACTCATTATCTTCCCATGTACCTATCTCTAGGGGGTCCCCTTTTCTTTCTATGATTCACATCATATACCTTAACTCCCAAAGTCTCTCCTGTTTCAATTGGCAACAAGAAGAAGGATGGTTTGAGCATACCTAATACACATGCCCCTTCCCAGTCCTGTGGTAACTCCGAATAGGCTTTCTTACCACAGATCCAGTACAAAGTTGCTGGGGCTTTCGAACTAGATGTAGCAGATAGGTCAAACCACACATCCTTTAAATTGGTATAACTTGCAAACGGGTTAGGTGGTTCTGAGACATTTGAAGCTGACCACCAAGACGTATCTTTTGTATCATCATCATAAGCTTTTTGCCCTAGACAAGTCAATTCTCCTACAAATGTATTAAACATTATTCCTTTCTTTGCTATGCAAACATAACCTATAATGGAGGTCTTTAATCGCCACTCAGATTTACCTCTAACACTCATTTGGTAATCAGTTTGAGAAGATATTAATTGTTCAATTGTCTCAGAACCGGAATACATTACCTCCTTTGCTTCCCATGGCCATTGGTCTCCCATATTAGTACCTCCACACATATAGCAGTTGGTTACAGACTACCAGCAATACTCTCGGCTAAATCAATAAACAAATTCTTAGCATTATGGGGGATCTTATTTTCTACACTCATCTCCTCGTAGAAGGAATGGAAAACCTGATGAGTCTGGGCTGCCACAGTATCGGTCTCTATCCCTATAAATAATATTGTCCCAGGATCCAAACCTGTTCCATATATCTGGAACCCAAATAAGTTTCCGAACCTGTCTATAAACTGTTCTGGGTCATTAATAAGTATATGGACTGGGTTACACTCCATAGACTTACAATATGGTTTGGTAGGCAACTTAGTAACAATCATATCCTTATCTACTGTCTGTCCCCAAGTTGCCCACCCTACACAGGACCAATATGGACAATAATTATAATCTTTATTTGGGCATTTTGGATCTATATACTTGTTCTTACTACTGGGGCAAATATACTTATCATTAGACCCATACGTTCTTTCCCATTTAAGATCCCCACATACATTCCACGGTTTTCTACCACCTGATATCGCCTTACATGCATCAAATAGCAGAACACCCGAAGAATGTACGGTTTCTAGTATTGTCTTATTTATCAGGATCCCCTGTGAGTCTCCATTCCGAATAGTCAACCAAATTGTACGGGGTTGATACTCTGGGCTAAAACACTTAGGTTCTCCTGCTTCTAAATGGCACACACTATAATCTATACCTAAGTATCTACACTTAGATACATGTCCTTTACATTCATATTGTGAATGCCAAATAAGGGTCTGGGAAATATGATTACCTGTTTTTGTAGTCTTAATGCAAACCTCACAGCCTGGTGTGTCGGTACCTCTACCTTCCTGAATAATTAAAAACACAAATATACACATTATCAAATACATTTCTCCTGACATCTTTTTCCTAATTCTTCGTCCGTGCGATGGCACCTCAGCTTCCAGGATGTAAGGGTTGCAGGGAATGGAGTCCTTCAAGTCCTCACTTCCCTTCACAGAGGTCCCTTCAAGACACTCTGACTATGTAACGTAGGTAGGTGGTCAGGCTTTATTATGGCCGTCAAAACACCTACTTGCTGATCTCTTTGATTACTCTTGAAGTCCCAATATCTCCTTGATCTGAGTTGCACGATTCAACCGGATCTTGCAGGGATTCTCTGGATCTGGTGTAGCTTGCCAAGAATCTTCTGCTGCTGGTTTAACCCTGGAGTGATGAATCCACAGAGTCACTTCGGCCACCTTTATAGCTGTTGGGGTAGACAAAAGAACAACATAAGGACCCAACGGTACACTGTTCCACTCCTTTATCCAAACTTGATCTCCTGGATGATAACAATGGACAGGTGGATAAATATCCACAGGTAACCTATCTTGTACCCATTTCTGTACCTCCTCCATAGTTTTACCCAACTCTACAACCTGCTGCCAGGTAATTCCTTCTCCCAACTGACTCAAATCCCCCCTTAAGTTACCAAGTACAGGAGGTGGACGCCCATACATAATTTCAAAAGGTGAGAGACCCATCCTTCTGGTGGGTGTACTACGAATGCGCAACAGAGCTATTGGCAAAAGAACATTCCACTTGAGTTGAGTTTCTTGACACATCTTTGCCAATTGGTTCTTAATAGTTCTGTTCATCCTTTCCACTTTTCCAGAACTCTGAGGCCTATATGCCGTATGAAGTTTCCACTTAATACCAAGCATATGAGTCAGTTGTTGTAGGCACTGGTGAACAAAGGCTGGACCATTATCCGATCCTATAGAACATGGTAGTCCATATCGGGGTATTATTTCCCGCAACAGAAATCGCACAACTTCTCCTGCTTTCTCTGTACGAGTGGGACATGCTTCTACCCAACCTGAGTAGGTACACACAACTACTAACAGGTAACAATGTCCGCCAGATTTAGACATTACGTATAGTCTATTTGGAAATCGGACATAGGGAGTCCTCCCATATACTGGACTCCCGGTGGTTTCACTGGACCTTGCCTTGCATTGTTCTTGGCACATATCACACATCTTCGTACAATGGCTTGAGTCAAGTTGGACAACCTTGGTATGTAGAAATGCTTCCTAAGAGATTCTTCCATACTCTCTCTCCCGGAATGTGTCCCATTGTGATAATTCTGGACAATTTCTACAGCTAGCGATGCTGGAATAACTAGTCTTCCATCTTCTAACTGATACCAATTATTCTCCAGGTACTTCCCAGCTTCAGTCTTTAACCACTCTTCTTCTTGAGCTGTATAAACTGGAGTCTATTGAGACAGAGGGGTCGGTATGAGAGCAGCTATATGCTCCACATACTCCTGTTGTCCTGATTCAGCTGCACGCTTGGCTGCATTATCTGCCATCCGATTTCCTTTTACTACATCACCATCACCTTTCAGATGCGCTCGACAATGTATGATACCAACTTCTTTCGGTTCCCACACGGCTTTCAATAGTTGTAGTATCTCAGCTGCGTACTTGATTTCTTTACCCTCTGAGTTCAGTAGTCCTCTTTCTTTATACAAAGTTCCATGGGAATGAGTGGTTAAAAACGCATACTTTGAGTCCGTATAGATGTTCACCCTCAATCCTTCAGCCAATTGTAACGCTTGTGTGAGTGCGATTAGTTCTGCCTTCTGTGCCGATGTTCCTTTTGACAATGGCCGAGCTTCTATCACCTTGTCTATGGTTGTCACTGCATATCCTGCATAGCGAATCCCTTCTTTCACATAACTACTGCCGTCTGTATAATACTGGACATCAGGGTTCTGGATGGGAAAATCACGAAGGTCCGGTCTACTTGAGAACACTTCATCCATCACATCCAGGCAATCATGTTGACTCTCAGTAGGTTGTGGCAAAAGGGTAGCTGGATTCAAGGTATTGACCGTCTCAAGATGCACTCTTGGGTTTTCACATAACATAGCTTGATACTTAGTCATGCGGCTATTACTAAACCAATGATTGCCTTTATAGTCTAGCAACGTCTGTACTGCGTGCGGGACTCGCACGTAGAGTTCCTGACCCAGAGTGAGCTTATCAGCTTCGGCTACCAGCAGGGCGGCGGCAGCTACGGCTCTTAGACAAGGTGGAAGACCACTGGCCACTGCATCCAGTTGTTTGGACATATATGCAACAGGTCGTTGCCATGATCCCAAGTATTGTGTCAATACTCCCACAGCCATTCTTCTTTGCTCGTGTACATATAAGTAGAATGGACGTGTATGATCAGGTAGACCTAATGCTGGGGCGCTCATCAATGCTTTCTTAACATCTTCAAAAGCCTTCTGCTGTTCGATGGTCCACAGGAAGGGATCATGTTCTGTACCTTTTATAGCCGCATAAAGAGGTTTCGCCAATATCGCAAAACTGGGAATCCATATCCTATAGAAGCCTGCTGCCCCCAAGAATTCCCGCACTTGTCTTCTATTCTTGGGTATTGGTATTTAGCATACAGCCTCTTTTCTCTCTGACCCCATTATCCTTTGACCTTCAGAGATATGGAATCCCAGATATTTGACAGTTGGCTGACACAACGGTGCTTTCTTCCTGGACAACTTGTATCCTGCCTTCCAAAGAATGTGCAGTAAATCATGTGTTGCTTGCTGACATATTTCTCTTGTAACTGCCGCTATCAACAAATCATCTACGTATTGTAATAATACACATTCTCCTGGGATGGACTTGAAATCCAGTAAGTCTTGACTTAAAGCTGATCCAAACAGGGTAGGTGAATTTTTAAACCCTTGGGGCAGTCTTGTCCAAGTCATCTGGCGTTTCGAGTCCGTTACATCATTTTCCCATTGGAATGCAAAGATACACTGGCTTTCCGCAGCAATTCTTTGGCAAAAGAAGGCATCTTTGAGGTCCAAAACTGTGAAGTAGGTAGCTCCACCCGGAATTAAAGCAAGCATGTTATATGGATTGGGCACAACTGGATGTATACTTACTACCGCATCATTGACTGCTCTCAAGTCCTGCACAGGGCGATACTCATCTGTCCCGGGCTTTTGAACAGGCAACAATGGGGTGTTCCAGGGGGAAGTACAGAATTTTAGGATACCATACCTTATGAACTTATCCAAATAAGATTGTATGTTCTTCATGGCCTTTTGTGGGATATGATATTGTCTTAAGCTCACTGGATAAACCCCAAGCTTTAGTTCAATACGAATAGGTGGAATATTACGAGCAAGTCCTGGTGGGTTATTCTCTGCCCATACTCCTGGTACATTAAACAAGGATTCATCACTCTTAGGGTTTTGGCTGGTCAACACTGTATAAAGTCGCCACTCTTCTTCCTTTGGTACTGATATCGTCATTATACCTGAAGGTCCATTGAACTTCAAAGATGTTGTTCCGTTAGGCAGAAATGTTATCTGTGCTTGTAATTTTGATAACAAATCACGTCCCAGTAGTTGGACTGGACATTCAGGCATGTAAAGGAACTGATGTTTTACTACGTGGCCTCCCAATGTACAGAGTCGACTTCTAAGAATCGGTTTAGCGGCACTCCTTCCAGTTGCTCCTATTACGGTAATAGTTCTTCCTGAAGGAGGAGCGACTAGGTCAGTCACCACCGAATGTTCAGCACCAGTGTCAATCATGAAAGAACTCCTTTTTCCCCCTATTGCTACATCGACCATAGGCTCCGCTCGGCCAAGGGGGATGGAGCTCGGTCGGTATCAATAGTCTTCCATGACAGTGTCAGCCAAACCCACAAAGTCCCTATCCTCTCTCTCTCGGGGTCTCTGCGCTGCTGGATAATACCTATCTCCACTAATGCTTCCTCTATTATTCCCACTATTTCCTCCAGGGCCTCCTCTTCCTCTCGCTCTGCCTCTATAATTATTGTTATACCCTGCCCTAGGTCTGTCTCTCTCGTTTTGTTCCCTCTGTGGACACTCACTTCTCCAATGCCCTTCTTCCCTACAATACGCGCATTGGTTCCTACTTAATGGCTCCCTATTCCACTTATTCTCGCCTTTTTTCGTTCCCCTATATACTTCCCTTTCCCTTCTATCTACGCCTGCGATAGCTACCGCTAGCATATCTGCTTTCCTTCGCATCTTTCGCTCTTCCTCCTTTTTCGTCTCTGTCTCCCTATTTATATATATATATATTTATATTTTAAACATACAACATAGACGACAGTTATTAGTGGTTATTTACAGTATCAGTAGTTATTATACATGGTTATGGTACGGTGCGCTATAATACAGTTACACACTATTCACACTCTCGCTAGACGGCAGAGCTCATGCTATCTAGCAAGATATACACTCTACTACAACAATCTTTAACACATTCACAATTCCCAACTAATCTATTGGCCAGTACCTCGATGGACTACCTAAAACTATTTACATCCGTTTTGGTTAGCCACGCTGCCCAAGCACCACATATAGCGAACTAGAGGGCGGAAATTACAACAGTACCCTCTTAGTCTATCTACTCTATCAAAAGTCTAGTGGGTTCCAAATTTACACGCCTTCCCACTTAGCCAAGATAGGTTGAGAGCTAACAAACGATACCTACCGCACAATTGGTATCCAATACCCCTAGTGGGTCCACCGTCTAAAACAGTAGTCGTCTTACCTCCTCGTTCCTGAACCTGAGTTCACACTCATCGACGGGGACACCCCAGCACTTACTACGTAGAGGCCGATGATCTCCTGGACAACAGACCAGTGGCGCCGAGACGAAAGGAGGTCCACGCAGAAGTTATGGGGTGCAGCCGTAGAGAGCGTGGGCAAAGATAGACCGTCTCACGCCTCTGCTTCTCAGCTACCGTTGAACGATGAGCTTCCCGGCCAATGCACCAAATGATACCGGAGAAACTGACGGAAGCCGAGCACAGAGAGATGGACACAGGTTTCTTCAGGAAGGAAGAGATCTTTATTCGATTCACCGACTGGGACTCAGAGGGACTAATGTCACCAAAATACAACAAGATCTGAGCCCCGAACATACAGTGTAGGTCCCTTATATAGGCATATAAATCCACCCATAATAAGCTCCACCCACACATACTCTTACCCAATCAACCGAACAAAGACTAACTTCCTGTTTGACCACATGGCTTGTCCAGCACAATGGAGGAGGGGAATACTATATCCTGTATTCTTGCACATGCTCCGTACACTACTGATTGTATCTTTGCCATGTGCAACCAACCGACCGATACATCAGTATATGCATGTACACATACCACGTGGCAATCTCGGCCTACTAAATTTATTTTTACCGAGATTCCACCACAATTTCATACTTTGTATAGTCAAGATTGAGATTATCAAATACCAAATCATCATATGTGTTATTTTTCCTCTCTTTTTCTCTTATATATATATATATATATATATACAAGAGAAAAAGAGAGGAAAAATATATATATATATATATATATATACCTTCCTGTCTTTCCTTTTTTAATTATCTATGATTTTCTGAACTCTAATGTGACCGATTAATATTTGATGATGCATTCCCTGATGTTAGGTTCATGAAGCTTGATTTCTCACTGATTGGAAGGAGATGGAAAGAAAGATGGGAATGCTACATCCTGCATTGTGTTGATATGTCTGTAAGAGGAACTTAAGGAGGTTAAGTTAATGCATTTAGAACTATGCTTAAATTACAAGGTGGAGTAGAATTTCTAGGTGGTGGTTGTATTCTCATGGTAGCTTTGAAGTACTGAGATATAAAAGCCCATGAGATGTTATAGAGGACTTTCAATGTACTTAAGACCTTTGTTCAGTCCTGCCTGAAGAAATTCCAATACCTGGATGTGAGGAGGGTGCTGAAAATCAAAGGATTTTTCTCTTGTGCAGTTTTTGAAAGTGTCCAATATGTGCCAATAGCAAGAGGAGATAGAAGATTGTTTTGCTTTAATCAGGGTGTCTAATACTGCACCTGAAAGGCCCTGCTTTTTCTGTGTCCTCCTTTCAAAAGCCACATCACCAGATTCAAGCTGAAAGGACTGGGATGGGTAACTGGACCTTGAAGATCTGTTATGGAGCCATTAAGCCATTTTCAGGAGAAATAGGTACTAAGGTCTCTTGGGCCAAATGGGAATGAAGGGAATGATCCCTTCCATCCAATTTTCTTTAGGACTCTCATTATTAAAGAAAGGGGAGGGAACACATACCCCAGATCAAAATGTCAGATTTGTGATAGCACATCCTGTCCCAGAGCTTGAGGGTCTGGAGTTAGAGAGAAAAAGCAAGTCACTTGACCATTCTTTCAGTTGTGCATAAGGTCTGTGTGAGATATGCCACACGTTTCTGTCAGTATTTTGAATATTTTTGATTTCAGGCTCCATTCTCCTGCGATAATCTGCTGGGAGATGTTCTGAACCCAGAAGGTAGATGGTCTTTATACCTTTGAGGTGTATTTGAGCCCAGTTCATTAGAGGAGCCAATTCTTGGAGGAGTTGAAAGCTCTGTGTGCCTCCTTGATCATTTTTGTAAGCCGCCACTGCTCTGTCATCTGTTCTTATTAAAAAACCAAGGACCTATGATGGAGTGTTTAAGTTTCTAATGACTTTTGTGATGCCTCTGAGTTCTCTGAGAGTTCTTTCTGATGGTTTCCATATACCATGGGTCCAAGATGATCCTGTGTGCACTTCCCATCCTAGAAGACTGGCATCTGTTGTTATAGTTTGCCATGGAGGTTCTTCTAATGGAACACCTTTCAGAAGATTCTTCTCTTGTAGCCACCATCTTAATACATTCTTCACCAGAAGAGGAATTTGAATGAACTGGTCCAAGTTGTTTTGCCTTGTTGAATTGTTTTAGAAAATTAATCTGTATTATTCTGGAGTTCCATTGAGCCCAGCAGAGTAAACCTATTTACTCTTCTGGGTTAAATGGATGTTAGTGACCCTAGCATGCTCATATAGGTTCTGGTAAACACAGAAGTGTTCTGTAGAAGGACATGTATTTTGTTTCTGATTTTGAAAGTGTTTTCTTGAGAATATTTTACAGAAATATTGTATATTGTGAGTATCTTTGAGTATGTTGTTAATTAACTCTTTTTCAAGTTGACCACCCAGTCGTTTTCTAGGAGGAAATTCATTGTTTGCTTGGTAAGCGAAGTTGCTTTCTGTAATGTTGTGTCGACAATCAGGATATCCCAATAATGGAAGATCTTTATCCCTTAATTCCAAACAAATACTATGAGGAAGATGAGAAATTTTGCAAAGGCCCTTGGTGCTAGATTTAGACCATAGGGGAGACTGTCAAGGCAAGGGTGCATAATTCATTGTTGCACTATGGAATTTTGTCATTTATTGTAATATGTGTAGTGCATATATGAACTGGCTGCTTGGTTTAGGTGCTATTGGCAATTCCAAAAGGGGTTAATTTGATTGTATGGGAGGGCAGAATGTTTGCAACCTAAATTCCTCATTGAAGCTGGGACCCCAAGAGAGCTACTCTGTAAGGTGTGAGATGTCACACATAAGTGGCCTGGAAGTCTGGTTTAAATATAAACTAACTCTATAATTTGCCATATGTCTAGATTCCTTCTTAGATAGGGAGTCCTTTGATGTTAATGTCCATTAGCCTTGTGTTCCAGTTTCAGACCCAAAATAAACATTAAAGGGACATTATAGTCACCAGAACAACTACAGCTTATTGAATTTGTTCTGGTGAGTAGAATTATTACGTTCAGGCTTTTGCTGTAAACACTGTCTTTTAAGAGAAAATGCAGTGTTTACATTACAGCCTAGTGATAACTTCACTGGCCACTCCTCAGATGGTGGTTAGAGATCCTGGGTCAGGGCTACCTAAAATGCATCCAAACATTCAGTATCTCCTCCCTCTGCATGTAGACACTGAACTTTCCTCATAGGGGTTCATTGATTCAATTCAGCTCTATGAGGAGATGCTGATTGGTCAGGGCTGTGTTTGAACTGTGCTGGCTCTGCCCCTGATCTGCCTCCTTGTCAGTCTCAGCCAATCCTACAGGGAAGCATTGTGATTGGATCAGGCCACCACTTCTGATGATGTCAGAGGTCAGAGGAAGTTCACAGGCAGAGGCAGCAGCTTCAGACTTCAATGCAAGTAAGATTTTACCATCTTTAGGGAGGCAAGGGGGCTAGATAGTGGTTTTAACACTATAGGGTCAGGAATACATGTTTGCTCCTTTAATACTTACCCACAGATTAATAATTAAGCCTCATGTTTATTATATTTAGAATGGGACAAGCACAGTCTTCTAATAAAGCCTAAACATGAGTTGCGTAACTTAAGCTGTTGGGCGGGATTGTGTCCACAATATTGGGTCACAAGTAAGAAGTGTGACATATGTATGGAATGGGAAAATGGTAACCCATTCATAGATGCAATTATTATTTTTGTGGCAAGTACAAAAGAGGAGATAGAAGAAAAAGTTTCTATTTGGATTGATGTTGGTCTGGAACACAAGGGGGTGGTCACTTATTGTCTCTAGAGGCATGCCTTATCTCCACCTTTGGGCCAGGCTTGGTAATCCACAGGGTATATATCCAATGATACTAAAATGTGTATTGTACTTGCTTGGGGCCAAAATCTAATTTTGAGTAAGTTGCAATCTTCCTTGCCAGAGACCCTCTGGGCAGAAGTTTTACTTTGAACACCTAAGGAGTAAGTGATTAGGAGGTCTGTTATTGTATTTTTCTTGTTTTTATCTGTTGTTGGTGTAACTAATTTGACTGTCATCTATATTTTTGTTTACACGGTCACTAGCTTTTGCTCATAATAAATATTCCTTTATTAAGTTCTGCCTTTGTCTCGTAAAGAATAACGTTACCTGAAGTGTTTTGCAATTGCTTAAATATTGTGCTAAGTTGTATTTGGTGGGTTTTTATTATTAAGTTACCTGAGGTACCAAAGCACCCCATTTCTAAACTGTCTTGGTGGTGGCAGTGTTAAAATAGTAATATTTATATTATTATGGTTAAGTGTGGGTGGTGTTAAGAGGGATTATATCATTATTTCCAGTCTAGTGCAGACAAATAGTAAACTTTAACCATTTTACCACCACAACTACGTCAGGCACACTCTTGAAGTAGGGTGCGTTCGTCACAGAGACCTCTGAACTGGAAAGGTCTTCTAAATCGTATTAATTTGCAATAGTGATTGTTAATGGGTATTCGATAGTAGCTTCTATCGATGTTAGCCAATCGCCTTGATTGATGCAGGGGGTAATAGTGGAAATGGAATCCATCTTGACAGATTGCTTTTTTAAATATGTGTTTATTTCTTTCAAGTCTATTATCAATCTCCATTCCCCATTGTGTTTCGATGCTAGGAAAATAAGGAAATAAAGTCCTTTGAACTTTTCGGTGGAAGGGACTTCTTCTATTACTCCCTGAAGGAGCAGTTTGGAAACACATTTTTCATGGATATTCCATTTTCTTATTTGGGGATTGAATGTTTTATGAATAATCTTTTTCTTGGGAATGTTTCAAACTCCATATGTAATCTTTACTTAGGATGGATAATACCCAGGTGTCTAAGACACAATCAAAGAGTCTTCCCCCTATGAGATCTGACTGGACCTGCACACCTTCAGAAATTTTTTGATAATGAATGGGATCCTTTCCTTTAGATTATGTGTAAGAAGAAGATGAGTGAAAGTTCCTCTATGAATAATTTCTAGTATATTCTTTTCCTGGTCAATAAGATCTGTTATCCCGAAAGGACCAGTCGCAATATCTTTTGTCTCTCCTTGTTGATAAATTTGAGTGTCTTTTATCTTGGAGAAGAAATATTTGTTGCGGTCAACTGCTTTTTGAATAGCCTCATCCAGCACCTTTCCAAAAAGTAGGATGTAATGAACATAATGATGATTTTGAAGAGTGATTCGCTTCCCGTGACTGGGCCAGCCCTTCTGGATGCTACTGATAGGGCCATGCTTTTTGCAATCATTTTAGTGATGTCCAATGAGGCTTCTGCACTGAATTCTGTAGCCAATTTAAATTCTCTAAAGAGATGTTCTCTTTTGACCCTCCCTAGAGATGTCATCTACTAAGTTGTCTAGCCAGACTTTTACGATTCCGCATAGGGTGGTTAATGCTATAACTAGATGTAGTGCAGATCCTAGGGCTAAATATGCCTTAATTAAGTTTGCATCCATTTGTTTCTCCATAGGGTCTCTTAGGTATGCCATGGAGTGAATAGGTAAGGTGGTTCATCTGGCAATTTGTATGACTGCAGCATCTATCTCGGGCACAGAGTTTCATGCTTTACAATCCTGGAAGCAAATGGATAGATTTTTGGAGTTTTATTTTTAAGGGTTGCCTTCTATCCAGGGTTCTCCCATTTATCGTGGTTAAAACTGACCCCAAATTACCCGACACAGAACAGAATTCCTCCCACAGTCCCCAAATCCCATCATAAGCTTTCATGGTTTGTGTAGCAGAGTGTGGTGTGCCATCTATTCCCATGTATTATTTTGAACCAGAGTGTTAAGAACTGTTGCTACAACAAGAACTTCCTTTCACGGTGTTGCGGGATTCTGTTGGCGTGGCCGCACAGAAACACAGCGGTCACGCCGACAGAAATAATAAATACTTAGCTTACCCGTGGCAGACCACTACCCAACCTCTTTCTGTCCTGGTCCTCAGCGTGTGCGGCGTTCCTAGAGACGCCAGCCGCAGCGGATCCGGTTTTAATGGGGATATAGCCTTTGCCCACATTAAAGATGGCACTTACGTGCGTGCGATGTCACGTCATACACGTGCACGCGCGTTTTGGGGTCAGAGGCCACATACAGTCAATTACAGCATTAGGAGGGTTATTTAAACACAGATTGCCTTTTGATCAGTGCCCTGTCGTGGTTTTCCTTTGCTGCAAATTGCTGGTTATCCGAGAGTGTGTTCCTGATCATATTATTCTGTTTTTTTTACGTTGGCTTCATTTTGACTTCCCTGATTTCTGGTATCCTTGACTTTTGGCTTTCCCTCATTGTTGTGTCTCCTTCTCTATCCCTGACCTCGACAAGTATTCTGACTATTCTTGGATATGTTAAGTCCGGCCATTCTAAGGTCCGGTTAAACGTTATTCCTAGTCCTAGGTGTGATATTATTCTGCGTGCTGGATCAACTGATGGTAATATTCAAGAATGACGGGGATGTCTCAATTAAATTGAGTACCACTTGGAGACCTCACCGGGATCTTTTCCCACGGATAGAGCTAAGATTGGGTACTTGATGAACCAACTTAAAGGTAAAGCCTTAACTTGGGCCAATCCTTTATGGCAGAGTAATAGGAGTATTTCTTATAATTACCAGGAATTCCTTGCGGAAATCAAATTAACATTTGAACCATTAGGCAGGGAGGATAACGCTTCCACTGCTCTAATGCGTATCAAACAAGGGAACCGGTATATCTCGGATAATGCCATAGAATTTCGCACCTTGGCCCGCGCCGCCACACTATTTAGTTCTCTAGACCCTGCACGGCTGCCAGGGCCCTTCGTGGGCACCAAGGGTAGGCAGAGGCCACCTGCCCTCTGCCCAGAGGCCCTCACCACCAGGGCCTTTTGAAGGAATTTGGGGGCCCCAAGCAAAATAGACATGGAGGCCCCCCCCCCCTCCACGCCCTCCCCACCTTACGCACGCAAAGCCTACAGGAACCACAATAATTAACATACACCACCCCATAATTAATACACCCCCATAATATACACCCCCCATAATTAATCCACCCCCCCATAATTAATATACACCCCCCATAATTAACCACACAAGAACCACAATAATTAACATACACCACCCCATAATTAATATACACCACCCCATTATTAATACACCCCCATAATTAATATACACCCCCCCATAATTAATACACTCCCCCATAATTAATACACTCCCCCATAATTAATCCACCCCCCCATAATTAATACACTCACCCATAATTAATACACTCACCCATAATTAATACACTTCCCATAATTAATCCACCCCCATAATTAATATACACCACCCCATTATTAATACACCCCCATAATTAATATACACCCCCCATAATTAATACACTCCCCCATAATTAATATACACCCCCGCATAATTAATACACCCCCCATAATTAATACACTCCCCCATAATTAATCCACCCCCCATAATTAATATACACCACCCCATTATTAATACACCCCCATAATTAATATACACCACCCCATTATTAATACACCCCCATAATTAATATACACCCCCCATAATTAATATACCCCCATAATATACGCCCCATAATATACACCCCCCATAATTAATATACCCCCCATAATTAATACACCCCCCATAATTAATCCACCCCCCATAATTAACATACACCACCCCATAATTAATATACACCCCCCCATAATTAATCCACCCCCCATAATTAATCCACTCCCCCATAATGTACACCCCCCATAATTAATACACTCCCCCATAATTAATATACACCACCCCATTATTAATACACCCCCATAATTAATATACACCCCCCCATAATTAATACACTCCCCCATAATTAATATACACCCCCCCATAATTAATACACTCCCCCATAATTAATACACTCCCCCATAATTAATACACTCCCCCATAATTAATCCACCCCCCCATAATTAATCCACCCCCCCATAATTAATCCACCCCCCCATAATTAATCCACCCTCCATAATTAATATACACCACCCCATTATTAATACACCCCCATAATTAATATACACCCCCCATAATTAATACACTCCCCCATAATTAATATACACCCCCCCATAATTAATACACCCCCCCATAATTAATACACTCCCCCATAATTAATATACACCACCCCATTATTAATACACCCCCATAATTAATATACACCCCCCCATAATTAATATACACCCCCCCATAATTAATACACTCCCCCATAATTAATATACACTCCCCCATAATTAATACACTCCCCCATAATTAATCCACCCCCCCATAATTAATCCACCCCCCCATAATTAATCCACCCTCCATAATTAATATACACCACCCCATTATTAATACACCCCCATAATTAATATACACCCCCCATAATTAATACACTCCCCCATAATTAATATACACCCCCCCATAATTAATACACCCCCCCATAATTAATACACTCCCCCATAATTAATATACACCACCCCATTATTAATACACCCCCATAATTAATATACACCCCCCCATACTTAATACACCCCCCATAATTAATATACACCCCCCCATAATTAATACACCCCCCATAATTAATCCACTCCCCCATAATTAATCCACCCCCCATAATTAATATACACCCCCCCATTATTAATACACCCCCATAATTAATATACACCCCTCATACTTAATACACCCCCCATAATTAATACACACCCCCCATAATTAATACACTCCCCCATAATTAATATACACCCCCCCATAATTAATACACCCCCCATAATTAATATACACCACCCCGTTATTAATACACCCCCATAATTAATATACACCCCCCCATAATTAATCCACCCCCCCATTATTAATACACCCCCATAATTAATATACACCCCCCATACTTAATACACCCCCCATAATTAATATACACCCCCATAATTAATATACCCCCCATAATTAATACACTCCCCCATAATTAATCCACCCCCCATAATTAATCCACCCCCCATAATTAATATACACCCCCCCATTATTAATACACCCCCATAATTAATATACACCCCCCATACTTAATACACCCCCCATAATTAATATACACCCCCCCATAATTAATATACACCCCCCCATAATTAATATACACCCCCCATAATTAAGACACCCCCCATAATTAATATACACCCCCATAATTAATATACACCCCCCCATAATTAATACACCCCCCATAATTAATATACACCCCCCATAATTAATATACACCCCCCATAATTAATACACCCCCCCATAATTAATGCACCCCCCCATAATTAATATACACCCCCCATAATTAATATACACCCCCATAATTAATATACACCCCCCCATAATTAATACACCCCCTTTAATTAATTAAATAACATTACATAAATTACAAAAACACATAAATTACTACTCACGTTTTGATGATGCCTTCCCTCCGAGACCGACCACTGGATCCTTGCGCTGAAGATCCGTGAAGGCGGATTGACGGCGGCGCTGCGTACGACGTCATCACGCCGCGTCCCAAAGACTCCTCCCCCTTCTCAAAGGTGCGGCTGAGGCTGAGCGCAGCGTGATGATTGGGGCCGGGGGGCGACACATGACA
Source organism: Pelobates fuscus (assembly GCF_036172605.1). Taxonomy (NCBI): domain Eukaryota; kingdom Metazoa; phylum Chordata; class Amphibia; order Anura; family Pelobatidae; genus Pelobates; species Pelobates fuscus. The sequence continues at coordinate 96,454,971 of NC_086322.1, forward strand.
CGTGAAGTCATGGCACCCCCATAATTAATATACACCCCCCATAATTAATACACCACCCCATTATTAATACACCCCCATAATTAATATATACCCCCCATACTTAATACACCCCCCATAATTAATATACACCCCCCCATAATTAATACACTCCCCCATAATTAATATACACCACCCCATTATTAATACACCCCCATACTTAATACACCCCCCATAATTAATACACTCCCCCATAATTAATATACACCACCCCATACTTAATACACCCCCATACTTAATACACCCCCCATAATTAATATACCCCCCATAATTAATATACCCCCCATAATTAATACACCACCCCATTATTAATACACCCCCATAATTAATCCACCCCCCCATAATTAATATACACCACCCCATTATTAATACACTCCCATAATTAATCCACTCCCCCATAATTAATATACACCACCCCATTATTAATACACCCCCATAATTAATCCACTCCCCCATAATTAATATACACCCCCCCATAATTAATACACCCCCCCCATAATTAAGACACCCTCCATAATTAATATACACCCCCATAAATATACACCCCCCCATAATTAATATACACCCCCCATAATTAATATACACCCCCCCCCATAATTAATACACCCCCCATAATTAATGCACCCCCCATAATTAATATACACACCCCATAATTAATATACACCCCCATAATTAATACACCCCCATAATTAATACACCCCCCCATAATTAATATACACCCCCCCATAATTAATACACCCCCTTTAATTAATTAAATAACATTACATAAATTACAAAAACACATAAATTACTACTCACGTTTTGATGATGCCTTCCCTCCGAGACCGACCACTGGATCCTTGCGCTGAAGATCCGTGAAGGCGGATTGACGGCGGCGCTGCGTACGACGTCATCACGCCGCGTCCCAAAGACTCCTCCCCCTTCTCAAAGGTGCGGCTGAGGCTGAGCGCAGCGTGATGATTGGGGCCGGGGGGCGACACATGACACGTGAAGTCATGGCACCCCCCTGGACAGTGGCACCCGCGGCTGGCCTCCCCCCGCCCCCTCTTAGTACGCCATGAGCCTCATCGAGAAAGGAGTGCTGCAGCCGCCTGAGGCTCTCTATAGAGGCTCTCTATAGAGCGCTCAGGCGGCTGCAGCCTTATAGGAAGCACCGGCTCTGCTTGGGGCCCCAAGCAGTTGCTTGGTTTGCCTGTCGGGTAGCGACAGGCCTGCTCACCACCACTTTTATCTGTTCCTGGGGTGGGCAGAGGCTACATGCCATCGGCCCTCGCCTCCACACCAATTTGTTCTCCAGACCCTGCACGGCTGCTGGGGTCTGGCTACGGGACCAGGGGTGGGCATACGCTACCTGCTCTCTGCCCAGAGGCCACGCCTCCACGTTTATCTGTTCCTGGGGTAGCATGGGTGGTCAGAGGCTACCTGCCCTCTGCCCGGAGGCCCGCCCCTCCACACTATTTCGTTCTCCGGACCCTGCACGGCTCCCAGGGCCCGTCATATGCACCAAGGGTTTGCAGAGGCTACCTGCCCTCTGCCCTCGCCTCCACTTTTATATGTTCCTAGGGTCGGCAGAGGCTTTGTTCTCCAGACCCTGCACAGCTGCCAGGATCTTGCTTCAGGACCAGGGGTAAGCAGGGGCTACCTGCCCTCTGCTTGGAGGCCGGTGACTCCTTACCAATCCACTTCTGGGGAAGGGGAAAGCAGAGGCTGGCTGCTCTCTGCTCGCATGCCGATGCATCCTTAAGGGAAGGGGTAGCGGCGGCCGTAGCTTTGCCTGCTACCCGCTGACCTTGCCATAGCATGTCTCTGGGGTCAGCCTCAGGATAAGTCGGAGGAGCCAACTCTTCCATCCATTGGGTGCAGTGGCGACCGGAGTCCCATCCACTTGGTATGGGCAGAGGCTACCTGCCATCTGCCCTCGCCTCCACACTTATCGGTTTGTAAAGCAGGCAGAGGTTACCTGTCCTCTGCCTGGAGGCCCGCTCCTCCACACCCCATGGGTCTTCCCACTGAATAGAACACTAGAAGGGTGGACCAGGACAGAACAGAAACTCTTGCATAAAGTAACACTAGCGGCCCGCTGAGCGGTTGCGCAATATTGGCTCAGGCCTGAATCCTCCCGGTTTCACTGTTTATTAATAAAATAAGAGAGGCCCATCTTATAGACGACATAATGGCGAGAGTGAGGGGGACAACTAGGAGGTTTGAGAAATTCTAAGGCCCCTGGACGGAATGTGTGCTAGTGGACTAACTACAGCTGAGGACCGTGAGTGAAAGGGCCTGTCCCCCTTTGCCCAACTAGAGCTCAACAGAGAGCAGCAAGTGGGGCCAGATGGCAACCGTATAGAAGGATGTGGGGCGGAAGTGTTTCTAGGACTTCCACGGGAGTGACTTCTCTTCTCTCCACTGTCTTCAATATTCTTTTCTTGTCTTTGTCTTCTTTCCACCTCCTCTGAGGTACTAAGGCTACATGGCAGGTGGGAAAATGATAGCCAACCACTCTTACAGCATCAAAGACCCACAGACGAATGCACAAGTGTGCTATAATAAGTTAAGACCGATGCGTTAAGCCAACAGTAGAGTTCTTATGAGTAAGTTAAGTTTGCCCATGTAGGCATGTTAAGCAATCTAACACAAAATGTGACACTAGCAACTAACTGAGGGCCTAGGGGCCTGGAATTGTGGTTACATGTACGTTATAATAGATGCTTATGCTAAGTATTGAATTGCTTTATATATGTCAAGTTACTACTGGATTTGTTTGTACTTACTGTATCCGCTACTGGTCACAATAAAATAAAGAATTAAGAAGAAAAAAAAAAAAGTACAGGTAAAATAAACATAAATGAATAAAAAAATAATAAAATAACACATTGCATGAGTAGTTGACTTTGGACCCAAAAGGGAAGGAGCAATAAGATTACAAAATTAGGGGAATATAAATGTGTTTGAAAAGTACGAATGATAAAAATGCCATATGTGAATGAAAAGTTTTGCCTATTGTGTATGCAATCAGTGAGTAACGCATTAAGAGGACATCATATAAAGCTAAACTAACAGGAGCAAACAAATTCTATAACAATAATAAAAAAAAAGTACATTTAGCTACAATAGTGTCATAATGATGTAATTTGTCAAAATGTACTATGTAAATATATCTGGCTATATTAGTGTTATAATAAGGATATTATGATATGAGTCCAGCTTCAAACACAAGCCATTGGTAAGTAATATTTCGTATTTTCATATAGCACGGTGTGATCTTGACAAAGGCTTGAATTGGTTTAAAAAAAACAAAAAACAACACACTTCATTACCTTTAATGTATGATGGGATAATTCAGCCATACACATATACCTTAAGTCAGACAGTGTTAGTCTCTTTGGTTTTCCATGCTTCAATCCCTGCATAGTGCAGGGACCATCAAAATAAGTGTCCGATTCAATCACTGTATGACCCATGGTGCACGGTAACACATATAGTTTATTTAACACAGAATCTACTTCCTCTCAAAACATCATTACATTTAATAAATAAAATAGTGCTGAGGTGACAGTTGCCATTTATACAATCCACCAGGTGACTGGAAGAAGGAAGAAGAAAAAAAAAAAAAAGATTCTCATCTTGGAGAAGGAGGAAAATGAAGGGGAGAAGAAACCTAACTGTGACTCAAGTAGAGACAAAGCTTCCAACCTTGGGAACAGGAAATATTCGATCTCTCATTTACTGATGTGATTTTCTTTTTATATTTAACATTTAGCTAAGCACACCCCTAAAGAGACACAGACTCTTAATTAAAAAGTTTCACCTTTGGATCTGGGTCTAGGTAAAACCTCAGATTTTTATTTTTTTTTGTAGAATTTGTCAAAGGTCGGTTTCAGAATATCCTAGAGCCAATTCACAAATTAAGACATTTCAGGTTTTTTGTTTTACTTAAAATGTGTGTCTGGCACAGGAGCTGCACAGTTTCTTATCATATCCATCTTGAAGAGTATTTCATCTAACACAAGCCAAATGTTTTGTTTTAGCAGTTTCTCCTTTCTTAAGGTGTTTTCCACCAGAACAAACATTTTGAGGAGACAATATATAAATATGATATATAATACTCCAATAGATATATATTTTACAATTTAGGCTAAAACAAGACACAGACAGCATACCTAACCAAACTGAAATCTACATATAAGGCAGAGATCTGGGTACAGGTCAGCCTGATTCCTTTCTGGTTCCTGTAGTAATTCATACCATCAGGGGCTTTAAATTTCTGTGGGTCCAAAAGGCAAAGTTTGATCACTACTGCATATGTATAGCTGTGTTGTGACCAAACTGGAAAGCAAAACAAACATTGTGTGTATTTTACCAATTCTTTGCTATCCGTTAGGTGTATAGAAACACTATAAGCCCTTAGACCATAGGGACACCAAAGTGCTTATATTAGTTAGTTGAAAAAATACACAAATACTTGTGCACGTATATCTCCTTTAGCCCACACTCAAGTTTCAACAATCCAAAATCTACATTAAGTGAAAATACTCAAAAAAATTATAGTGCCGCACTAAAATTTGCTTACCCATACCAACTTGTTACAGTAGATAAATCACGAAGTATACATGAAAAAAATACAGAAAATAGTAAAATTTGTAACCATCAAGGGTAAACCAAGTGATGTGGCAATGCACTCGCATTCAGCAAAGAACAGTAATAATTGGCTCAGCTCTGTGCTTTTAAGGTAGCACCATAGCTTTCTTCCAAATGATGCTTTACCAAGTTTCAAAAAAACTGTTTGCTGTAGTACTATGGTGCCCAGGCTAATTTTTTTTTAAGAGTGGTTTACGTTTAGGTATTCCAAAATAATACACAAAGGCTACATTAAATGTCATGTTTTATTTTGAACAACACTCAAAATGTTTACAGTTTTCCTTTAACCCCTTAAGGACCAAACTTCTGGAATAAAAGGGAATCATGACACGTCACACATGTCATGTGTCCTTAAGGGGTTAAGGAGGGAAGGAGGAAAAAAAAAAAAAAAGGTGTTTGCTATTCAGCCAGGGGACAGAGTTTTATGAGTGAAGGTTACACTGCTTTGACTGCCCCTTTAATTAGAGATTGCTATGGGTTTCCTTTTCTTTCAGATACATTTTTTTTCCCAGTTACTTCAGTAACTTACCATTAGTATTCATGAATAAGTGAAGGCTTAGGAAATCACAGTGAACGGACACTGAGCTTTAAATTTAAGGGCAAAATAGCTGAATTGGAAACAATGTTCCCTGGGAGAGATTATTTTCCCCATTTTGGCTTTAAATAAAGATTGTTTACCTCTATTTTTTTTTTTCTTGAACAAAGCTTTACAGTAATTTAAAGTATATAGTTGTACAACAACTGCAACATGAAAAGTTTGTGAAATATTTGTGGTCATCAACTAAATTAATTTAAAATTGTGAAATGTCAGGATTTCAGAGAAAATCTAAAATCTTAGACGAAACAGATGTACTGGAATACAATTAGAAATTCACATTGATTTCTTGATTTCAGAGACCTACCCTGATAAAAACAAACTTGTTCACAATCCTCTTGATCGCACTTTAGCATCTAAACACCAGACAGCAGAGCGCAAGTTACTTTGTAGTGAATGTGTGTGCAATAAGCAGGTGATTTTTTTTACATGAAGGTAAAAATACAACCAACGCATTAGAAAACAATTTAAGCCTTTATTTACCAAAAGCTTTAAAAACAAATTTTTTTTTGTTGCAAACTTGTTTTCATTTTTTTTCCTCTTTTTTTTCTTTTTCTTAAAAAGGACCACTCTGTTACAATACTGTAACATACTTGAAAAATAAACAAAAAGATTTTCCAAAGTAGAAATGTTTGCTGGTATTTAACAGATGGTTGTGGCATGGGAATAAAATATACACTTTAAATTTTGGGGAAATATCAGTTATTGTGGAAGTTACAAAAAAACAAAACAAAACATCCAATACTATCAGTTTACTCCGGAAAGTATGGCTAAACACGTTGCTTTACTGCAGTCTACACAGACTTTATATATCTATATAAAAATATATTGCAAAGATATTGTCAATGAGTGTCCTAGTATTACACTATAGCTGCAATACCATCCAACTACATGCATTTTTGTTGTTGCAACAAACAATTATATATCTTCATGGGAAAAATAAAGTGATAAATTGCATTATTCCCATTTCAAAACCAGTACACAGCGGAGATTTATTTTCTCTTTTATAAAAAGTCCTTTTTTTTGTACGAGGCTCTTGGTGGGGGTTTTTGGGTGCGGGGTTCCAGCAATTACAGGGAAAAAAAATCTATATATTTTTCAAAAATGAACCACATAATAAATACAATTTAATAAAAAAAACAAAACAAAAAAAAACAACTGAGGACTGTGTAAACATGAACTGGGTTAAAATATTTGAGAATTCAGGAAGCAAAGAGAATGCATTCTGTGGGTCAGAAAAGGTAAAGTTTAGAAATAAAACAGAAAAACGTCCTATTAGGTTAATTTAACTTTTTTTTTTGTTTTAAACCTGCAGTCAGAAACCCACCAGGATATAATTCGTTCAAAATGTCCATGCCAGGCTGCATGTTATTTTCACTTTTGACTGTTTAGAATAGCTATACTTTAAAACCATTTATCTGCCGATACTTCAATTTCAGGTTTAAAGCCTAGAGGAAAAAGGAATAAGTATATGGACTACAAAATATACAGCCTCCTTGTATTTAAGTGCAAATAACTTGATGGTCAATAGTTGTGAACTGTTTAACAGACTGGATTTGGCATAGTTTATCAGTAGATATCAGTTATGAGAAAAGTTAAAAATTTTAGGCAAACATCTCTTACCTGATACCTAAATGCAATGAGATTGGTTATGATGTTTTTAGAGGGGCTATTGTGTCTTGGTGTGATCTAGATAAGGCAAACAGGATATTGAGACACGGACTGGTGTCAAGGCCAAATAGTTCCACTTTGGGGTGAAGCAAGGCAGAGTGTGCTGAGAGTTTAGGAGTGCATGGATGAGCAATTTAATATCAGATAAAACATGTACAAAAAGTATGTAGCTTGGATGTAGCTCGAAAGTGCAGATTGTTCATGTGTGCATTATGATTGCTTATTGGCTTCCTCTTCATATGCATTTCCTGTCCCATTCTGCACATATGATGAACCAGATCCCAAGCCATATAAATGGCCACAATATTTTGCATCATCTATATGATCTTCAAAAAACATCTGCAAAATAAATATCATTGAATGAACCACAACTACGAACATCCAATAAAAAAAAAAAAAAAAAAAAAATGTAATTGCCAAACAGACATTGATTGCAAAATTAACTCAAAAGCTTATTACTGGGAACATACACTTGGTTACTTTGTGTTCTTTCACTAATAATCAGTGCTCGCTAAAACAGATAAATTGAATTGTTCTAAAAGCATATTAAACAGACAACCAAATGGAGCAGTCATTCTGGGGCAGACTGTATTAAACAATAGAAATCTGCAGAATTGGTGGCTAGAAGGCAGTAAGATCATATATTCATCAAAACATTTCTTCAGCATATCGTGGATACTGCACCAGAAGGGTTGGATCACGGGGCAACAACATATGTTTATAACATTGCCTTTTCCACGAGTGCATCTACAGCACTGTTTGTTCTATGTGGGGTCTATGGCATGTAGAAGGCTAGGAGTGCAGTACCAGCAGGAAAGTACTTTGTACACAGATTCCTGCGTTTTACAGGTGACAGAACAGTGATGTGTGGGATCACAGATATTTTCCCACTGGGCCTCAGAATAAACCTCCCTGGTGTACGTCTCCCATCTAGTCATGAATGGCAATGGTGGACTGGCTGCATTGGTTTGCATTAGAGCGTAGAGGTAGGAAATCCTGTGCACCAGAGGTGCTGGTTTCGGACATGTCTGCTCAAAGAGTAAATGTTGCCAACGTATGGATTCTACAAAGCTTCTTAGCTGCCTATATTGAAACATCTAAAGGAAGGAAACACTTTCCTGTGTGCAGTGGGCTGGCTTTAGAGGGCCTGTATCCACCCCAGGAGAAACAAACCGAAAGGTCACAAAAATATATGCCCCACTTGAGCACTCTAGTGGTGTTGTGCTTCCCAATTGTAAATAAATCCTACTTGGCCCTTGTAAACCAGATTGGGGAGGCATGATTAAAGTTGTGTTGTGTTGATTTTAGTAAATACTGTTATGTCACAATTTAATAGTGATATGGGTCTATAAGTCATGTCCTCTTTTTGGATGATAGTAATATTGACCTACAACGTTTGCACTGGAATCTGATGTTCATTGATCAAACTAAACCGCCTAAGGAATTGCATTCTTTCCTTATGGGTGGAATCCGTCTGACATACAAATGGTATAGGTTCTCTATGTTATGGCACAAGTGAGCAGAAACATTTTTGAGACCAGAGAGAGGAGACTAACCGAAGGGCAAACTACAGAGTTTCTCTGAGCTTTGAGTTATAATATTTTAGTTTTTTGTTTCACTTTTTGTTGATGTAAGCAAGATTTATTTCTGAACGGAACTTTTAATTCTTGAATGCTCTGTGTATTCACGGATCAAATGCATGTCAATTGAAAGTTTAGCCTTTATAATCTTTCAAATTATCGGGGGAAATTATTAGACAACCTACAATTAACTTTGTCTTAACCCCTTAAGGACACATGACATGTCTGACACGTCATGATTCCCTTTTATTCCAGAAGTTTGGTCCTTAAGGGGTTAAAGGGACACTATAGTCACCCAGAGCACTTCAGCTAAATGAAATGATCTGTGTGCCAGGCCCCCCAGGTTTTAACCCTTCAGATGTAAACACAGCGGTTTCAGAGAAACTGCGGTTTACATTGCATGGTTAATCCAACCTCGAGTGTCTGTCTTCCGGACAGCCGCTAGATGCGCTTCTGCGACACAGGATGCTTTAAAAAACACACGAATCCAGCGTGCCGAACATCCATAGGAAAGCATTGAGTTCTGCTTTCCTATGGACGGTTTGAATGCGCGTGCGGCTCTTGCTGCGCATGCGCATTCTGCTCCACTCGGAAGCTGACATCGGCAGGGGAGGAGAGGTCACCAGCCCAGAGGGAGGCTGGCGCTGGATAAAGGTAAGTGACTGAAGGGGTTTTAACCCCTTCAGTGCCAAGGGAGGGGAACCCTGAGGATGGGGGGGGGGGAGGTCCTAAGGATGATATAGTGTCAGGAAACCAAGTTTGTTTTCCTGACACTATAGTGATCCTTTAAAGCTTCAGTGGAAATTTTACTTTAAATATCACAGACAATGATAATTTTCAACTAACCCATTTAGTCATTTGCCAACAGCATTAATATTTTATAACATACTTCTCTCATTTTGAAGAAAGCCATTCCAGTTAGTAACGAGTCTGAGCCTGCTTGATGCTGTGGTCCTATCCGCTCCAGTTCAAGTTGTTCTGCAACTTCCTGAAGTCCCCCCTGACAGAAGATGCAACAAAATGAACAATACTACACGTGATCTGTCAAAGTCATAACATGGTTTCTTTAATGAGAGTATCAGCAAAAGAATGTCTTTCTGGTGATGTCCATCTCTAGTCTAAATATACTGAATATATATTTGGTGACTGTGGGACAGGCTGTGTGATGAAGATTACATGTGTTGAGACTTCATGCTACAGTATCTGTAGTGCCTGTGAGAATAAAGGGCATAGGTTAGCTAATATGCAATTCAATGAAAGATCATTTATGAGGCAGTGGAATTGTTTATGGCTCTCATTTTGCATATTGTACACATTTAGTTGGTCAGCATGTGGTCACTAAATATGGCCACAGTTGGCAGAAGATAGGACATCCAGACATCCCTCAATACCTAGCACTATGTGCCAGATGTGATCTCGTCCCGCTGTCACTAATATGGAATGACAGTCAATGATGTCAACATGCATTAAATGCCTGCATGATGGCACAGACTTTCGTGCCCATTAAGAGATGACAACTACCTAATCAAAGAGGGAATGTGAAAGTGATTGATCTATCAGCCTGGAGTGCCATTCCCAAGACCTCATCCACATGTAAAATGGATGGGATGAAAGGTTAGAAACAAATCTTGCAAAACTTTATTTGTTTCCATCGTGTTGCTGAAGAATCGTAAACGGACAACAATCATAATGGAATACCATACATGGCAGCCTGCCATGGAGACAGATACTATCACTACATCTGTAACAACTACGCTTGACTGGCACTGTACATCCATGTTTCAAAGAGCTTTTTAAAGGGTTACTCCAGACCCCTAACCAACTTTAGCTTGCTGAAAAGCTTTATGTGTGAAGAGTGTGTCTTCTATTTTCCATTTTGCAAAAAGTGCACATTTCAAGAGAAATTGACACTTCTAAATTATACTGGTTACACCCATTGGCTTTCAAGCAGACAACAGGTAATGTTACTTCTTGGTTTGGGTTAGCTCAATGCAACGGACCTCAAGAGTCAGCAATTGCCCAGAGCACCTGACAAAGACTTTTCATTGAGCTGCATCGGGAAGTCTGTGATTGGATGGCCACAGAACGTCTGGGCTGGGGTAGAAGGGGAGAGCTTACAAAGGCAGCAGCAAAAACTGCAGGTTTTGCAAGCTGATTTTAGATATATCCCCAATTGAAAAATGCATAATTATTGTGATTTGTATTTTGGCAGTGTCATTTCCATTTAAATTTGTATATCACAGCTTTGTCACATGTTAGTTGTGGTTACTTGCACTGTTTTAATTAAATAAAAAACAAAACAAAAGGAAAGCAATAATAATAAAATCACATGTGAACATACCTTCAGGTTTTTGCAGCTTTTCATTAGGTATTTTACATCATAAATTACAGGGAAAAACAGTCGCAGAATTTCAAAGAAGTCAAGTTCTAACTCAGGCAAGTTTGAGTTAGTAAGTATCTTTATTAGATAGCCAAAATCATAACCACTGTAAAATAAACAAAAAAATATAAAAATATAATTATTTTTAACCCCTTCAGGACCGGCCTGTTTTTGCGATGTTTGTACGTTAAGGACCAGAGCAGTTTTAACACTTTTGTGGTGTTTGTGTTTAGCTGTAATTTTCCGCTCTCTCATTTACGGTTCCCATACAAGTTATATATTGTTTTTTTCAGGACAAAAGGGGCATTCTTTACATACCATTATTTGTATTATGTCCAATATTGTATTTAAAAAAAATAATAAAATATGGTGAAAAATTTAAAAAAACAACATGTTTTTGGACTTTTACTTGAAAAATCTTTTACTTATCTACAAAAGCTAATGAAAAAAACAGCTAAATAGATTCAAAATTTTGTCCCGAGTTTAAAAACACCCAGTGTTTACATGCTTTATTGCTTTTTTTTGCAAGTTATAGGCCTATAAATACAAGTAGGAAATTGCTGTTTCAATATATATATATTTTAAATGTATCAATAGTGACCTTGTAACACCGTTATCTGTCATAAATCCCCGAAACACACCTAACATGTACATATTTTTTTTAAAGTAGACAACCCAGGGTATTCAAAATTGGGTATGTCCAGTTTTTTTTAGTAGCCACTTAGTCACAAACACTGGCCAAAGTTAGCATTTATATTTGTTTGTGTGTTAAAAATGCAAGAAACTTTGGCCGGTGTTTGTGACTAAGTGGCTACTAAAAAAGGCTGAACATACCCCATTTGCAATACCTTGGGTTGTCTTCTTTTGCAAATGGTATGCCATCATGGGGCTAATTCTCATTCCTTGGCTACCATACGCTCTCAAAGGCAACCTAACCAATCCGACAAATTTCAATAAAAAAAAAAAAGTAAAATCAAGCCTTATATTTGACCCTGTAACTTTCACAAACACTATAAAACCTCTACATGTGGGGTACTGTTATACTCAGGAGACTTCGCTGAACACAAATATTAGTGTATCAGAACAGTAAAATGTATCACAGCAATAATATCCTCAGTGAAAGTGCTGTTTGTGTGTGAAAAATGCAAAAAAATTCACTTTCACTGACAATATCATCGCTGTGATATGTTTTACTGTTTTGAAACACTAATATTTGTGTTCAGCGAAGTCTCCCGAGTAAAACAGTACCCCCATGTACAGGTTTTAGGGTGTCATAGAAAGTTACAGGGTTAAACACAGTGCTAGCAAATTAAATTATCTGGACTTTCGGCCTGGGTTGGCAGGCAGGTCCCTCAAATAGCAATCATTAAAATTACTTAATTAGGTAAAAATATTACATAAATACACATGTAGAATTTTAATATATATACATATTTATATATTTGACGTCTACGTGTATATTTATGAAATTATTTATGTAATTATGTATATGGACATATGTATATTTCGTATTGTTTTTATTTATTTATTTATACATAGATATATATATCATTACATTCTAAGTATATTTTGATATAAATATATATATATATATATATATCAAAATACTGTTAGAATAAAATTGCATATATAAATATTTTTTTATAATTATTAAAAATTATTTTTATTTTTTGTTATTTATTTTTATTAACATATTATTTGTATTTTATAATAATATATATATACCATATATATAGCAATTATATATATATTGTATATATTCGTGTGTAATTTAAATATAAGTGTATTTTTATATTAATATACGTATATATAAATATAAAAATACACTTAATATGACATTATATATATATATGATACATATACATATATTATATATAGATATAATACATGTATATATATCATATATATATACACATATTATTTATTTATTTTTACACTGATTTTACACTGGTTTTTTTTTTACTTTATTTTTTGGATTTTTTACTTGCAGGGAGACTGCCTGTCAGCACAGACAGTCCCCCTGCAGGCAGATACAAAGACCCCTATTGCGGTCATGTGATCGAGTGATCACATGGCCGTGGGGTCCTGATCTGCCGAGGGGGGACTGCCCGGGCAGACAGGCAGTCCCCCTGGACCGGGTGGAGCACTGATCGCCGCCGTGGGACCGACGGCGATCAGGTAAGTAGCCCCAGACCGTTATGACGGTTCAGGACCGTCAGCGGTCCAAACGCACGTTTTACCGCTGACGGTCCTGAACCGTCAGCGGTCCTGAAGGGGTTAAATTTGCTTAACAAACAAAACAAAAATAATAAAAACACAACATCTGCAAAAATGTCTACATGTCCAGTAGCCTAAACTTCAAATCTGAGATTGGTATATGTGTAGGGTTTATCACTAAACTCAGAATTTTCAAAAATTAAATCTGAATTGAAAAACTGAGACAAAAGATAACTGGTCTAAAAAAAAAAAAAAAAACACACAAAAAAAAACCCCTCCAACGTAGCCATAGTGAAATCTTGGCTTCTTTTGTCTGGGTTTTTTACATTTCGATTTATTTCGTGAAAATTCGGAATTTAACGCTGAAAGACTTGCTGGCACAAGTAAATACTGCATTTTTAAAGCACCTATGGTCATTTTGCCTATTTTTTTCTTAAACCCATCCTTAAAAACGTTCTCTCCAGGACTAATGATTGCCCTTGCACATCATGAATTTGTATAAAATTGTTCGCAAAACAGTTAGACTCAATATTAGATTTATATAGCACCAGCTTATTCCATAGCGCTTTACATTAAAAGGGGAATTTAATATGATAAACACATTAAAGTCTCAAGTCTGATCATCATTCACAGTAATTTTGAGTGATGGAGAGGCTTGGAGGCAAGTTATATAATGTATTGTATGACTCACTACTGTATGCAGAGTGAGTTTTCTGGTATAAATATGTGTGTGTGTTTCCACAATAACGTCAGTCCTACTTCCACCATTACCATGTGTCGACTGGTTCTTTGGTGGAACTCAAACTCCCATATGGTAGAGAATTGAGCAGTAAGACAGGATCGATACATCAAAACCACTTAAAGCAGTACGGTCACTCCCCCCTCCCAAAATGAATATTTCATAAAGATAGTATACATAGTCAAGAGATATTCTCCGCCAGTTGACATTCTTAGTCTCAAGGCAGAGTCTATAGGGAATTGGTTGTGTCTATGGTGGATCAATCCCCCCAATAGACTCCAAAAATGGCGGCGCCCGCAAGGGGACTGGTTCAGGAAAGTAATCTCATCTGTACTTGCCTCAAGCGGCCACCGGACCACCAGAAGTGATGTCACTGTCAGGGGGCTTTGCAAATTCAGTAAAGTCCCCATACTGTGACAGTGCCGCTTCAGTTAAGCTAAAGTTGCTTTGGTGCTGAGAATGTCCATTCAAATATAAGTTGATATTCTCTTAACCCCTTAAGGACACATAACATGTGTGACATGTCATGATTCCCTTTTATTCCAGAAGTTTGGTCCTTAAGGGGTTAAAGAACACATTTATAAAAGAGCTTGTTCCATGAATTCTGCCTCTTGTGGCAGATATAAAGGCTGAACGGAGCACACTAAAAATCACAAATGATCTTACCCATTCACTACCAAAATTGTTGAGGCACATTTTACTTTAATTTTGAATGTATAGCAATAGTAATGCAAAACGATCAAGAATTAAAGCTCAGAGTGTAGATATATACAAGACAGATAGGGGGCTTGAAATGGCATACCTTCATTTCTTCCTCCCAAACTTTTTACATGTACCTTATTACTATTATTATTATTAGGAAAGGGGAGCAGAGATAGGGCTCAGTGTGTGCGCGCCATTGACTATTTGTAATGTGTACTATCTTCTATCATCTTGCAAACACCAGTGTAATACAATAGTTCAGTTGAAGTGTTCTATTGTATATGAGCATTATGCCCCCATACAGTAATTTGAAATGCTAAAAGGCTTTTTATTTATTTTTTTTAAATAAAGCTGCATTACAAAAATACACAAACAAGCTCCTTACACATAAGCAAGGTTTTGAAAGGGTTACTCAAAAAAAGAAAACTATGCTTTATTAAAACTGTTTTTACATTGGAAATGCCAGGAGTGAGGGACAGAGTTATGTACAAGGGTAGGGGAGGCGGCAGTCGATCATTGAATAATCTATACATTAATGTGTACTATACATGCGGACAGACATATTCACATTAGTTAATCCACAACTTTTATTTTAAGCAGGGCAATGATACTGCCGCAGATGGAGATGCACCTTCCGGCAGCAATCTCAAATATCTCTGTAATGTGCAGCATTTTATATGGAAACACTGCACATGCAGACTCCAAGTACCATAGCCTCTTCGGGGATTTGAAGTGGTCAAGGTTCAAGGAGTAACCTTTAATGTTTCACCTGGCTATTATCAACAATATTCATGCAATGATACATTGTCAAGCCCTGTTTAAAATATTCGAGGACTGGAAATGTATCATTCCAAATGTACTCCCAAAGAAAAATACATGCATATATTTTTGGGGGTTAGATCTACTAAATTGGAATGTCCCTTTATTTACATTTGGTAACACAAAGACTACAGAATGACATTTCTTATGAATGCTAAATCTTTCTCTTCGCTTTTGATTGCCTGTCTTGACATTTGCTAAACATATATTTCTGCGTATTGTCCATCTTAGTACAGTTATCGTTCTGTTATACATGAAGCAGCAGGAAAACACACATTACATGCAGCCATGTGATAAGAACAAGCACGTGCAAACACGAGGATTACAGACTTTTGGTAATCCTGTTAAGTGCCCACACATACTAAACTCAAGTTACTTGATGAGAACAAGAATCAGAAACATGCTCAGAGAGGTAAACTAAAGGCGCACATGAAGAGCTTCCAGTGAGGGGGAGAAAAAAAAAAAAAAAAAAAAGGTAAGAAAAGGACTTGTGTAAAGACAGAACTCTCTGGGAAAAGGGTCTGGATTAACCACTTTTTGGGAGGTGAAAGGGATTCTGGGACATGTAGTTAACCTGCAAGAATCAGTTTTTTAAAAGAACAACAGCCAAGGAGGTTGGACTCCTCTTTTTCTCTCTTTTGGGGAGGATAGCGCAGCAAGCAGTGGTGCCATGGTGAACAGAGAGACTGTCCCAGACTACCAAAGATGAAGGCGCAAGGGGAAGATCTTCATTTAAATGTCTAAGTATTGCCCTTTTACTATCTTTTGATTATGTACTGGATATGGTTATAACGTGTAAATCCTAA